>NW_006291231.1:6324600-6334525 GCF_000327345.1 Myotis davidii
AAGCAAATTTCAATAAACTTTTGAACAATAATAGATACAGAGGCAGAGCTGCCTCAAACAGATTGTCAAACTGCAGCGGGAAGGCCGGGGAGGGTTGGGGGGCGGGAGATAGGGGGGTAAGAGATCAACCAAAGGACTTGTATGCATGCATATAAGCATAACCAATGGACATAAGACACTGGGGAATAGAGGAGGCTAGGGGACTGTCTAGGGCCCCGGGGGGTGGGGGAATGGACACATATGTAATACCCTGTGTAATAAAAAATTTTTAAAAAAAAGAAGTGAGAAAAGCTGTATGAATGAGTTGTGTTTGCATGACATACTACAAAATCATCCTACTAGTAGTTATCAATTATGCTCCTTGTTAAACAAATATTTGCTGAGCATTTACTGTACTAATGTTCTATTGCTATGTCACAAATTGCCACACACTTAGTGATTTGGTAGATATTTATTATCTCTCAGTTTCCACCAATCAGGAATCCATGCACAGACGTTCCCTCTGTCTGAAATGCAGAATGTGATGCTGCTTTCATACTGACTGAGCCATCAGATTGTGGAAAAGAAAATAAATTGGAATGAGATACAGGAGGAAGTTATGGACGTGGCAGATGGTTGCACCTCCTACTGGTTTATATTCCTCTATAAAACAAAGAGCATATATGTCTGGAGTCCTCAGTAGAGCCAAATTCTCATAATAGAGGATCTAGACTACAAAGGAAAAGGGCATAAAAACATGGGTTTTTGAAGTTGTGTAGTCTTGAGTTAGGGCCTTAGAGATTTCTAAAATATTTTGATTTTATATTTATGAATCATATGTGGCTTCATGGTAAAGACTGAATCTTAGACAGTAGAACCTGCTCTGTATATTGACAATGCCCTGCCCTCTCTCCTAGTGATGGCCTGGTCTTGGTATAGATTAAAATCTCCTGAGAAATTTGAAACACTCCATCCTTCCAAAAATCATTTGTCACAGCTCCTTAAATTCAAAATGTCTTCAAGGGGGTGAACTGTGTTTTGTTTGGTCTCTTACACTGATTTATTTTAAAAAGTCACCTGTATGTAAATTTTAATATTAGTATTCATCATATATGACCATCACTTGTCATATCTTAGAAACATACCTGAAGTGACCTTGAAATAAAGTGTTCATAACTTTTTAAATGTTTCCTATTTTAGAGAGAGAGCAGGGGAGAGGGAGAGAGAGAGGGAGATCTATCAGCTGCCTCCTGCACGACCCCTCCTGAGGATCCAGGCCACAACCAGGGTATGTGTCCTGCCTGGGAACTGAACCTGTGACCTGCTGGAGGACAGCAAGATGCTCACCCTCTGAGCCACAGTGGCAGGACCAAGCATGGGCGATTTTAATGGAATCACTTTGACAGCATTTCCGCCCACTCACTTGATGCACTATGATGACACTGATGAAAATCAAGTTGTAATTATCCAAAGCAGCAAAGGTTGCTGCTGGGCAGTCTACAGTATTAGGCAATTAGTCAGAAAAACTGTCATCAATTATGAAGACAATCATCTCGTCTCCTCAGTCGTGAGAGCTGAAGGAGAACTTCTTGTTCTTGCAAACATTATGAGCAAATGTTTCCTAATGTTTCGAAGCCTTACAAGTTGCTTGGAGGGGCAAATAGCAAGTTTCATAATATAGTCATTAAAAAAAATAATGGGTTTCTAAAGGGTTCCCAGGTTTACAGAGTATAAACATATACTCACACATACATTTATGTTTTATATATGCATAACATAAATATGAACCCAGTTTCTTTATCCAATCACATGTCAAAGTACGATGGACACTTGGGCAATCCATCCACCTTGGCTTTTGTGAACGTTGTGATGAACATGGGGATACAGATACCGCTTCTGGTACCAATTTCCTTTCTTGCAGGCACATGCCCAGAAGTAAGGTTTCTGAATCATCTGCCAATTCTATTTTATTTTTGTCATGATCCTCCAAACTGTTTTCCATAAAGGCTGTATCAGTTTACATCCTTGCCTGCCTGTATTTCTTGTTAATAGACATCCTAATAAATGCGAGGTGATATCGCATCGTGGTTTTGATTTTGCACTTCCCCGATGATGAGTTATACTGTGCTTCATTTCATATTCATATTGGCTATTTGTATGCTTCTTTGGAATAATTTATTCTCAGGTTCTTTGCCCATTTTTAAATTGGGTTATTTGTTTTTCTGCATTTAAGTTGTCTGTGATTGACAAAGCTCTGCTGATTATAATACATATAATAATTTACATTTATCCAATCTACAGTCTTATTAATAGTTGATCACCAGAAGACTACAGACTCAAATCCTGATTCCTACCTGTAAATTCATCAGGGCCTCCTCCTGGAACCCTAATAGGATCTGTGTAAATATGGGGATCAATGGAGCCCCCGGATGCTCTCTCTCCTCTTCCTAGTCTGTCTTTCTGTTGAAAAAGGTTTACGATGTGCCAAGGTGAAAGGGACAGGCAATTGCATCACAGTGCAAGTTCTGCTCCACTTGCTGGGTGAGGGCCCAAGTCAGGAAACCCCATCACACCACCAGACATCAGCACGGGGTGTCGACAGTGCAGCAGGATGGGCTTCTGAGGTTACTCGGCCATTTACCCATCCGGATAAGTTTCTCATAAATGCCTAGCATTGTTTTCCCCCTTGAGATGCAGGAGGAATAGTTTTCCTTGGAGGACCGGGCTGGGCTGTTTTGGGGGGTCCTTGCTCTTTATCTCTGTTGATGGGAACAGGGCGAGAGCCTTATGGGAAGCATTTCCCAGGCGGTTTCCTTTTGGTACAAGGCAAGCACACATTCCATCCTGTTACCATCTGAGGTCCATCCGAATGGAAATGGGACCACTTGGGCCTCTAGCCTTCCTGCCACTCAAGCGTAACTTTTATTTAGAGCACGTACAGAATGTTTAATCCATCCCACCTAGGCATTGGCTCCCTTATATTCTCCATCTATTTGCATGGTGGTGGCAGTGGCCTAGGCAGTGGTCGGCAAACTCATTAGTCAACAGAGCCTAATATCAACAGTACAATGATTGAAATTTCTTTTGTGAGCCAAATTTTTTAAACTTAAACTAGATAGGTAGGTACATTGTTATTAACTTAATTAGGGTACTCCTAAGGCTTAGGAAGAGCCACACTCAAGGGGCCAAAGAGCCGCATTTGGCTCGCGAGCCACAGTTTGCCAACAATGGGCCTAGGGGATCTTGTCCTCTGACATCTACTCCTAAATCTAGTCCTAGCCAATCTTTTGGCCTAAAAGCTGAAATATCCAAGTCACTCAAGTTATCTATAACCAATAACTTACCTGGGTAAGCATGATCCAGACTGTACACCTTTCCCCAGCCCACATTGTAAGCCCTTGCAAGCCTCCAGAGCCCTAAGGCAAATAGAACCAGTACATGATGGCTATTAGGTGTTATGACAGTAACAGGATGTTGCATTATTCCATGTATGAGAGTCCTTATCCAAAGGTTAATTGAGACTACATTAACCAAACAAACCCCAGTAACAAACCAGCAGAATAATCTCTTCTCCTAGATACTGCAGAACATGGAAGTCAAAGTCTGCTAGCTGAATTTGAAGAAAAGAGTCAAATAAAAAAAGGGGGGAATTGTGAGAGTGAACCAGAGATTTTTTTCTCTCAAAGAAAGGAGCTCGCAGGCATCTTCGGTTCCACCATTTTGAAAGGACCTTCACTCTTAGGGGGTTGCCATTTTGGGCTCTGTCTTGCCACTCCCCTTCCTCTGAATTAGCCAATCGTGCAATAACAATGAACCCGAGCTCTGAGCCCTGTCCAATCAAGTCAGAGTTCAGGACAGACGCCTTGTTAGGAAATAAAACCCAATGGACTTCCCCTTAGGTGTGCTTTGCCCATAATTTCCAACTGGCAAGAGCAACCTTCTGCCCCAGAGAAAATTTGCCTTGCCAATCCAGTTTCAAATGTTTTTCTCACTCCTGTGACATCATTGAGAGCATTTCTAACACTCTCTAAAATCAATAAAAATATTTTTAATAGTAATTTTTATAGTAATCATATGTTGAAATGATAACATATGATTTTGGGTATCTTAGGTTAAATGAAATATAGGTTAGGTTAAACAAAAAAAATAAACCAACAAAAAAACACAAAAGAGGTAGAATATTATCAGTTCATTGAATTGCCCAATAGTCCTCTCTTCAACATAGTTATGTGGCAATATCATGGAAAGAAAATTAGTAATATAACTAGAATCATCTTCCCAAAAGGAGCATTTGTCTGGAAAAGTCCTTGTATTTCAGGACTTAGCCTCTTTTACAACACTTGGAAAATCTAGATGACCATATTACTAAACCTGAGCTAACTTTCTGGAAAATAAAAGCAACACATGGGTAAGGTCTCTGGTGGCCTCAGCCACTCATTCAACATACTCATGAGTAAGCTGTCTTAGATTATCCATTGGGCCAGGTGATCTGTTAGTTGACTACAAATACTAGAGACAAAAAGAGATCAGATAAGTTGATCCAAACCAGAAGAACCATCTGGAAATAATTATAAGCAATAATAATTATAAGATCACTAAGTTTGGGGTGGTTTGCTATAGAGCAAAAAGCTTATGCAATGGATCACCAATAGCGAGAACAGAATGCAGAAAAGTCATTTGAGAAGTTTAAAGGAAAGTTGAAACATTCACCATATCTCTAGCACCAAGAAACTGTGCATGGGGAGGAAGGCTGTTGAAGAACAAACAAATCTCAAGAGAACAAACAATTCAATGGCTGCTGCAAGTAGCAACCTACTCCCAATTAGTAATAAACAGGAAAAAAAAAAGTGACTCCAGAGTGTTCAGCAAATTTGCTATAGGCAGTCAAGTAAGAGGAGAGGTCATCTGTTTCCCATTTCTATCAATCCCATTACCTCACCACAAGGGATAGTGCAAGAGGCAGACCATAACACCAACCATCCCATGACTAGAGCTACACTTCTAGATTTGGTATTTGGGGACAGAAAGGAACAAAGTATTTTGAATCAACTATGAGACTGAATGGTTCACATTATTACCTTTCTCAGTGGGATCTACATTTAATCAGGGGAAAATAGGTCTGTTATCTGGAAGGGTCCTCTCCAGGCTTTTGTATACAAAGGAATGCCTAATGTTTGAGTGCAAAAACCATCCAAAAACTGCCTTTTTTTTTCATGGTCATGAAAATAAGTTCATCAAAACTAACAGATTTAATGCAATCGGAGGTTTGATATTTTCTGTACAATGGAGACGGGAATCTTGGTTAATATTGCCTGACAGAACATATTGTGTGTGGGAACATTTCAAATGAAATACAATTTGCTTATAACCTTTAAGTTAATTAGCAGCATATGTCCTCAAAAGAACAGAAAACCCAGTGCTATGGAAACTAGATTTATCTGGATTAATGAATTACATATGGTAATCTCTTTGTTTTCACTTTCTTTCTTTCCTCTGCTGGCCCCTCCTGAAGGATTTCTGAAAAGTAATAAAAGAAGAAGGGGAAGATCCCTCAAGGCACTTAATCGGAAAATAAAGTTTTTCCTCACAAACCATTGGGATTTTTTTCATTTTGCTAATTTGCATGTATTTCTCTATCATTGACAGAAAAGTGAAACAAATAAATGTCTTACTTATTTTCATGTATCCTAAAATTGAGCAAATTTAGTGACTCCCATTTTTCTACCACAATAAACAGCCCAGGCCAAATAACACCATTCTATTGTGCAAACCCTGGGGTAGTTGTCTTCCACAAGTGTCAGGTTCAATACCTTTCACATTTAATAAACTGATCAACAGTATGAGCATCTTATGCACATGGGTATATATTTTCTATAAGGATATGAACTAACAAACTCATTCACTCATACAATAAACCAATATTTTGTTTAAAACCTCTTACATATGTATTGAAATGAAAAAGATGGGTATGATGAGAGCACTGGATCTCAGAATCTGGTGGATAATGCCAACATATAAACTTATCATTACATAATTTAAAACAGTCATAATAGTCATTGATTTCAAAGAGTAAAGAGGTGGTGGATGTTAAAGGTAGAATGTATAGAATTGGTTTAACCAGTAGTCAGGTAAAAGCAAAGTAGGCACTCAAGAGATATATGGAAACTGATAGTTGTGTGAACTACATTCAGGCTTTGGAGAACTGTCAGACATGGCTAAAGTACTCTGACTGTTTGAACTGCAGAATTACCACCGACTCGGTAGAGATGAACATCTGATTTGATTTAATGAATCAATTGAATTTTTTGCACTACATGTAGCCTCCCATCCAGATTCTGACACTAGTCAGCATCACAATATAATACTTATAACCGATATCCATTACAACATCCTATCTAATAAAAGACAAAAATGGTAATTGGCGTACGACCGATACCCTTTTCATTGGCTAATCAGCGAGATATGAAAATTAACTGGCAGCCAAGATGGCGGCAGGCAGCCAGGCAGCTGATGCAAAAGGGAGGCTTGCTTGCTTCAGTGACGGAGGGCTACAACGTTCCCCGCCTGCCACTCCGGCCTCTGAGCTCCTGAAGCAACAGCTCCAAAAGATACAATGTTTCAATTATAGAGCTAAAAGATGGTGGTTAATTTGCATACACCAGTTGCGAGGGAAGACTGAGGACAAAATGGAGGCCGAGCGGCACAGAAGGGAGCCAAGTAGAGGCGGTGGGAGGGGAAACCCAGCAGGAGCAGCTCGGAGTGGGAGCGAAGCCTGCCTCAGCTGGTTTCGCTCCCCTCTCTGCTTGGCTCCAGCCACTGGAAGCCCTATTCTTGCAGGAATCTTCCTGCAACGGGCCTCTAGTAATAAAATAATGTGGCAACCTTGTCATTTATTTTATAATCGATTGTCATTTCCTTAACTCTAGTAATGAAAAGGATTGTTTTAGACCAAGTTGTGAGTTTCCCTTTCATCTAATTTTAACATGGGGCAATATCAGGATTTTTTCATCTAACTGCGGGTTGAAATCATGGGATACAATCGTTAAAATGGAGCAATGATTGCATAATGTTGGTTAAAACATTTACAGTGTCTGCTTTTAATTGTCTTCTGTCAGAGATTTCTTCTCTATCTGCACACAAACAGATTGTAGGGGGGCTTTAACCAATCTTAATTCTCCCTTGTCAAGCCAATGAAGGCATCCTATTTCTTGGTTTGATTGAGCTTGCCAGGAAGCATAGAAAATCCTGGCAGTCTTTGTGAGAAAAATACTGCAGTGGAATTCAGATGAGATAAATACAAACATATTAAGTTCCAGTCCATTAACAAACAAAATGTTACGCATTTTATGATATATCCTAGTTGTAGATTTTAGATTGGCTATTAGTTTCATTAAAGTTGTCATAGAGATACCGCAGGGCGTGTGGCTTAGAAGTTAATGACATGGGCTCAAGAGCCCAGTTGCTTAGATCTGTATCTTATATCTACTTATTTGCCCAGTGAAATTGGACAATTTACTTAACTCTGTGTGCCTTCGCTATCTTATTTATACAATGGGATAGCAATATCATAGGACTGTTACAAAGATTAGAGCTCTTGGAATAGCATTTGACACACAGTAAGCATCATGCTTGTTGTATTAGTTTGTGTGTGTGTGTGTGTGTGTGTGTGTGCGCGCGCGTGCATGCGCAACACTATTACTAC
The DNA here is from genome assembly GCF_000327345.1 of Myotis davidii. NCBI lineage: Eukaryota > Metazoa > Chordata > Mammalia > Chiroptera > Vespertilionidae > Myotis > Myotis davidii. The sequence goes on from NW_006291231.1 coordinate 6,332,282, forward strand.
AAATAAATTGGTTTAAAATTTACACATTTATTATCTTCTAGTCTTAATGGGTCAGGAGTCTAGGCAGAGCAAAAATGGGTTTTCAGCCAGACAATCACCAGTATGCTTTCTGGGTTGCAGTTTTGTCTCAAGGCGTAGCAGGGGAAGTATCTGTTTAAAACAGTGGTTCTCAACCTTGGCTGCACATTAGAATCTCCTGGGAATCTTTTTAAAATCCTGATTTCTGGGCCTCATCCTCCGGAAATTTTGTTTCTTTGTTATAGGGTGGGGCCACAACATTAGTAACACAGAAACAGAATTTCCGGAGGATGAGGCCCAGAAATCAGGATTTTAAAAGGATTCCCAGGTGATTCTAATGGGCTGCCAAGGTTGAGAGCCACTGGTTTAAAGACTCACATGGTTATTGGCAGAATTCAGTTCTTTGTGGCCCTTTGTGTTAAGGGCTGTTATTGGCTGTCATCCTGAGGTTTCCCTCAGTTCCTGGACTGGTGGACTTCCTCACCTGGATGTTTGCTTTACCTAATCCAGCAAGAGATAAATCTTCTGCTAATGGTCATTATGAGTTTATGTAACATAATCATGGAAGTGACCCTGATCACTTTCGCCATGTTCTACTGGTTACAAACAAATCACAGGCTCTGGTTACTTTCAGAGGGAAGGGTTAAACAGGGGTGAGGACACCAAAAGGCCAGGGTAACTGGGGATCATGTTACAGACCATTATTTATGAAGTGATTGTTGAACAAAAAATTATTTCCCCAGAATGTTTATAAAAGTACATACAAAAAATTACTCTCTGCCGGTATCTAGGCAGTTTAAATCATGCAGGTCATGCTCCAGCCACCTCATAGCTGCAGTGAGAGCCAGTTCTACATGTCTCTTCCCAATTCTATGTTCAATGACATAATATTCCTAGGTTGACATCAGCCCTGGTTGGTGTATTTACAACACACAATTTGACAAATGCTATTAGAATGCCAGTGGCTAAATATTTACCATTTACCATTCCATACCTTTTTACATTTTGTAGATCTGACTCAACTTCAGTGACTGGCATGCTTTTACTTTATCTGTATTTGCTTGTAAACAACTTATTTAAATCTCAAACAAGAATCCAGAACAACATTAGGTAATATCCTAGCATCAAATTTTGAAGTCTTTTACTTTAATTAACATTTTATTTATAACAAAATAAACTCAAAGTGTGGTTCACTCACACATTTAAAAAATATAGATACTAATTATTTAATTTGCTAGATACCCTTAAAACTCCAGGCCAACTTTACTCACAACTGTTGGCATATGTCTAACATATGTTCCTCAAAAATCATGTTTCTCAAAGTATCTTGCAGAAGGAGCAAGTATGCCTTAAGTCCAATAATTCTATTCTTGTGGTATATATATATTCTATCACTGAGGAAATAGCACAGAATAAACATTTTATAGACACCATCCATCTCTCATGTTAAATATCATACACCAGCAACCAGTACGTAATCACAACAAAAGATATAATCCAGTTCATGCTGTCAATTCTCAGACCAGTCTAGTGGCAACTGTAGCATCATAATAATAACTTTTATTATTATCTAATATCATTAATTTTATTAGCATTAGTTGTTTTCAGATATTTTCTAATATCTCATGTTCTGTTTCATTATTTAGCAAGCCAATTATTCTTGAATCCCGGGGTGGGGTGAGAGTTAGGAGATAATTATCCTCTAATATCCATTTTCTGTAATGGATATATTGAGATTCATTTATGATTAAGGTAGCAGATTGTTATTATCAACTCCTGAAATCTTTGCTGATCAAGGAAGAATTTTTTTAATCATTTTTGTTGCTTTGCTGTGACGTTTCAATTGAATACATGTCCAAAAACTATCTAATCTAATAAAAGACAAATAGGGTAATTAACCATACCTCCGACATGCTTCCCATTGGCTAATCAGGGCGATATGCAAATTAACTGCCAACCAAGATGGCGGCTGGCAGCCACACAGCTGAAGCGAACAGGAGGCTTGGTTGCCCCGGTGATGGAGGAAGCCAAGATGCCCCACTTGCCGCTGCCAGGCTCTGAGCTGCACTCTAAGCAACTATGTTACAAATATAGAAGCTAAACAAAACCCCAGAAACCTGCTTTAGTCCGCTGAGCTTCAGCCAGCAGGATCACAACATTGTTTCAAATACAGAAGGTAAACAAAGGCCAGAAACCTGCTTTCAGCAGCGGAGGCCTAAGAGCTAG
>NW_006291231.1:6334541-6352089 GCF_000327345.1 Myotis davidii
GACTGGTCACTATGACACACACTGACCACCAGGGGGCAGAGGCTCAATGCAGGAGCTGCCCTCTGGTGGTCAGGGCGCTCTCGCATGGGGAGCTCTGCTCAGCCACAAGCCTGGCTGCCTCTCCTGCCTCCTCAGCAGTGCTAAGGATGTGTGATTGCAGCTTAGGTCTGCTCCCCGCTGGCAAGTGGACATCCCCCGAGGGCTGCCGGGCTGCCAGAGGGATGTCTGATTGCCAGCTTAGCCCCAATCCCCCGGGGAGCAGGCATAAACCAGCAAGTGGTCATCCCCTGAGGGGGTCCCAGACTGCACTGGGCCTCTAGTCCTATATAATAAAAGGCTAATATGCAAATAGACCAAATGGCTGAACAACTGGTCACTATGACATGCGCTGACCACCAGGGGATGGCGTGGAACATGGTGGGCATCGGCCGTGGCGGGATGGTGGAGCAGGTGAGTGGGGGTGCCACACCAAGGCGGGTCACCGGTCGCTGTCATTAAGGTGAGCTTCTGGTGGTCACTGAAAATTTTTTGTTCCTCGTGCCACGGTTCCGCCTGGTGCTTGCACTCACTGCCAGCACCGGCACCACTTGCACCTGCAGCCAGCGCCAGAGCCGTCGTTTGTACCCGCTACTAGCACCCAGCACCAGTCCCGATCATTCAGCGCCATCAGCGGGTCTTCTCCACCTCCCGCTGCTCCTGAGGGGCGATTGGGGCCAGCAGCTGTCTCTCACACCCACTGCTGGTGCCAGAGCTGCCACTCGCAGCCGCTGCTGGCACTGGCCCCAATTGCTCTACACCGTCAGTAGGTGCAAGTGGGGCTGGCACCATCGGCACATAGGAGCAGCAGGAGCAGAGCTGCTAGCAGAGAGGGGACCAGGGGCCATGGCAGGAGGGTCTGGGTGGGGGCACAGAGGATGGGCTGAGACCTACCCCTGTGCCCACTGCAGCCTTGCGGCCCACAGTTCCTTTCAAGGTGCATGAATTCATGCTCTGGGCCCCTACTGAGTATATAAAATTTCTCTCTGAGGAGAAAACATGACAGCCTGGATCAGAAATAGCCACTCCTGTGTTCGGCCTACAGGAGGAAGTTTAATAATCCAGTATGGGCACGAATTCAAGAAAAGCTCCCAAATTGTCACAACAAATTGAAAAGTTTCCTCCCTCCATCTGGCCTAAGAATTTACCTTAAGTAAACAATACAGAATACCGTCACAGACTGCAGCTGTAAAAGAATTCCACCATGATTTGGCTGTTATCCAGTACTTTCCAAAAGCTCACTTTAGAGTTCTGATTAGAGAGAGATAAAGAGAGAATCTAAGGTAGTGTTTCCAAATGTGACTGAATAAGAAAGAATGAGCTTATTAAAAATAGGGACTCCTATGTTCTAGACCAGACATATAAAATCATAATCTTCAGACGAGGCAAAAATCTGTTTATCTGAGACGTGTTAGAGGAGATTTAGAGGAGATTTCAGCTTGCTTATAGAAGCGTACCTGAAAATCACAAAAAAAAAAGTCTACAGGTAAGTAAAAAGAAAGCAAAACACCTGAGTAATTTATTCCTTGGTCCCTGTGTGTGTGTGTGTGTGTGTGTGTGTGTTTTGGGGGGGAGTCCTGAGATTAGGATTTATACTTGTGCCCTTGGTATTTTATGATATGTCCATTTGAGGAAAGTTTTCTGCATATTTTTGCTAAATCCACAGTCACATATACTATTTATTACTCTATCTAATGTCTCTTGGTAGATACCATTTATAATTTAATGGCTAATACTAATAATTCAATATGTAGCAAATATAGGCAAAATGTAAATGTACTCTACATCAATAATGAAAAACTCTGTCTACTAGTAAATGGATGGTAGAGTCTAGGTTTTTGTAACCATAATTGGGAAGGAAATAGAAAGACAAAATATTCAAATTAGCTATTTTGCATGGATTGTGTTTCAGCTCCTTTCTATATCATTTTCTGATCCCAACTGTATAGAGTTGAGTTGTGGTCTAAGAATGAAAGTATAGAAAGAAAGTGGGTTTCAATGGGCATAGAATAGGGATAGCCAATGTCAAGAGATGCTTCTAGAGAAATAGGCAATCTGAAACCACTTTCTGCTTTGCTCTAGTGATTTACATCTGGCCTAAAGTAGGAATTTTAAAATTCAGGTTAATAGCTTTTGAAATCAAGTTGTATTTATGCATAACTTAGTACATAACATTTAGCAAACAGACCACTAATATGGTTTGGATTTCGATAGAATATTTGGTTTCATAAAAGGACAACAAGTCAGATTCTTCAAGTAATCCAAGCAAAGATATAAATTAGTAATCACTGTTGATGTTAACTTTGTCTTCTCTACAAAAATTGCTGAATTAGTAGGCAACAAGATCAGCCACATATAGAAACCTGCACCATAGTAACTCTCAAGTAAACCTGAGAACAAGATGGATGAACCTTATGCAAGCACAAGCCATGGCAACGTCAATCTCTCAAAGAGGAATGTTGTTTGTCCAAGGTTCTAAAGAATGCCTACTCAAGTATAATCAATCAACCTGCTTTTTAATATTTAAAGGGTAAAATAGTAACATTAATTTCCAAATAAATCAACCAAGCACAAATAATTAGCTTCTCCTGAAAACTTCTCTACTTCCATCCTTCCTTAAGTTTACTTTTAATGATGGCCATGGATTTAAGTATTTCAATCTGTGATATAGTATCTGATTCTTCTGCCATGTGGGATAATTTTAATCTGCCATATTATCACCTTTCCATAATCATCCAAACTATTAATTATGTCTCTGCCTATGGCATTTCATTGTACCAAATGAGTTCAACATGTAGGGCATAGGATACAAAAGAGCAATATAATCTTCATTTCATTTTTTCCAGCTTTATTGAAATGTAGTTGGCATAAAACATGGTATAAGTTTAACATGTAGATATGATACACATATATGTTGAAATTAATTTTCTCTAAAAGGTTAGTTAACACATCCATCACCTCACATAATTACAATTTTTTGAAGGGGATGTGAGAACATTTAAGATCTACTTTCTTATCAACTATCAAGTACATAACACAGTATTGTTAACTGTAGTCATCATGCTGAATATCAAATCCCCATAATTTATTCCTTTTATACCTGGAAGTTAGTTGTGTACCTTTAACCAACATCTTTCCCCATCTCCCAAACTCCGTCCCCAGTCAACCGCCATTCTACTTCCTGTTTATATGAGTTCGGCTTTGCTTTTAGATTCCACATAAGTGAGATCATACAGTATTTGTCTTTCTCTGTCTGCCTTATTTCACTTGCCATACTGCCCTCAGGCTTCATCCATGTTGTTGCAAATGGCAGGGTTTCCTTTTTCACAACTGAAGTGCGCACACACGCGCACACACACACACACACATTTTCTTAACCATTAATCTGACAATGGACACTTAGGTTGTTCTCAAGTCTTGGATATTGTGAATAATGTTGCCATGAACATGGGGGTAGAAATATATCCTCAATATAGTGACTTCATTTCCTTCAGATATATCCCAGAAGTGGAATTGTTGTATACTATTGTAGCTTCATTTTTAATTTTTCAAGGAACTTCCAAACTGTTGAACCAATTTACATTTCCTCCAATAGTCCACAGTTCTTATCATTTTCATAGTAGCTATTCTAACAGGTAGAAGGTAATATCTTACTGTGGTCTTGATTTTCATTTCCTGTGCTTAGAGATGCTGAGCATCTTTTCATAAACTTTTGGCTATTTGTATGTTTTCTTTGGAAAAATATCTACTCAGATCTTCTGCCAATTTAAAATAATTTTATTTAAAATGAATTTTCTTTTGCTATTGAGTTGCGTAAGTTCCTTATATATTTGGGATATTAACCCCTTATCTGATATGGTCTGCATATGTTTTCTCCCATTTTGTAGGTTGCCTTTTCAATCCATTGATTGTGTCTTTTGATATGCAGATACTTTTTAGTTTGATATATCCTACTTGTTTACTTTTATGTTTGTTGCTTGTGCTTTTGATGTTGTATCCAAAAAAAATCAATGCCAAGACCATTATGAAGAGCTTTTCCTCTATGTTTTAAGGTATTTTATGGTTTCAGGTATTATATTTAAATCTTTAATCCATTTTGAGTTAGTTTTTGTGAGTGATGTAAATAGTTCAATATTATACCTTTGCATGTGAATATCCAGTTTCTCCAACACCATTTATTGAAAAGACTATTAAGCTCCATTTCAAAGTGGCCATGGTTAATCATATGATATAAATAGGAGAGACCAGAGACAAATAAAATATTAGAGGTAAAACTTTTTATTACTACTACTCCTCTCAAAAATGAATCATAATCATATGCTTGGAAGCTTAGAAGCAAACACTGTTTCAGGTTACGGTTTTCTTGAAGATTTAGTATTTTAATTCATTTGACCATAAAGCTGTCCTTTTATGACATTATTAGGACCTCTTACACTAAATTTAGGAGGGTTGGGCCTACCTATGGATAAAGAAACTAATGATATGTAGAATCCATTTTAACAAAGTAGAGTGAAATTTATTACCTATAATTATTTAACTAACTATAAAAAGAAAAACTAATTATAATACAAGCTGAAGTTTATATACAATGGATACCATGCTAATAATGAGGGATATGACTTTTGAGACAGTTTCCCAGAGTGTTAATTCATTTTTGGTATAGCCATATGTTTTCATCCTTTTTACCCTTTACTGACATGCAAAGGGAGATATGAGTGTTGATACAGCTTACTGGATCCTAGTGTGCTATCTAAGTACCCGACTTCCCTGAAGGCAGCAACACCGTCATCTCTGAAAGAATCTGAGACTTCAAGATCGGTAAAGTACATGAAGTGTACTTGGCTGAGATAGGCCAATCAACAACATCTTCTAGATATAGTCTTCTTATATTCTTCTAGATATAAACTCTTACTGGTGATCAGGCCTCATCTGTTCAACTCACTTGATGAAAATAATAACATAGTACAAAATACAGGTAAGATCTCCTTTCAACTTTATGAATGAGTGCTGTCTGGAGAAGAGCTGAGTTGTTCATGATAAAGGTATCAGGTTGTCTAAAGATGTCTGATTGTCTAAATGTGCCCTTTAGAACAGCTGATATTTGCTCCAGGATCTTGTTTCCCACACCAAAACTTCCTTGAACCTCATAAGTATCCAAAGCTGTCATGTTGCAGTCTTAAAAAAAAAAAATCCCCATGAATCTACTTTTTGCGCAAGCCTGTCTATGCTGTATTTGACTCAAATCTGCTAAAGGCTATCTTTTGTGGAGACTTCTACTAGGGAAAACCCAATTGGACAGCTAAAGACTGTCACCATAGAAATCAAAGGCAAGGCTAATCTCAATTACAAATTATATGGTGTAGTGGGCATAATAATTGCTCTTCTGTACTAAAGATGCTTATTCCAAATCTCCCTTAATTGTGGATATGTTGCCTTACATGGCAAAAGAGACTTTGCAAATGACACTAAGTTGAGGGACTTGCTATAGGGAGATTATTCAGGCTGGCCTAATGTAATCATAATGGTCCTTATGATAAGAGTTAACTAGCTAGCTTAATCAGGCAGACAGGAAGGGAGGGGGTCCAAAGAGGAGAGAGGCATCTTGGCTGGAACAATCAAAGCAGCCCTGACCTGAGCAGCTGGGAGAGCCATAAGGGGTAATAAAATATCTCCCTGGCCAGGACAACTGCGAGAAAGCCATAAGGTCAAGAGCAACTCCAACCTGAACAGGTAAGAGGGCTATGTGAAGGACAGAGAAATGCCAGAGGATAAGGGGTTAGAAAGACATATATTCACAGAGGATAAAGAAAAGTCACACGATATCCGGGGGCGGGGGGGAGGAAACATTTTCACAGAGGACAGAGGAATGTTGCAAAATAAGGGGAAAGAAAGAGGGGAGCACCACGTGGGCTCTGGCCTTTGAAACTGGTACTATGTATCAGAGTGAGCAATGAGGAAAGCACGGGGTTCCTAGATGAAGGGAAAACATTTCCAAGATATATAACACCTCAAGACAAAGAGAGCAGCAGCCACCCTTCTTAGGGGACCCCTTGGTCCCTCCATGCCAGGACGGACAACGTTTTAGGATTAGGAATTTAGGATTTTAGTTTTAAAGGTAGAATATGCTTTCCATAAAGTTTCTGTACTTCTCACCTACCACCTTTTGTCCATAGCTTCATTTTTTTTAATCCATCTGGATAAGAACCCAGGAAAGAAATCAGGAACAATCAAAGCAGCCCTGACCTGAGCAGCTGGGAGAGCCATAAGGGGTAATAAAATATCTCCCTGGCCAGGACAACTGCGAGAAAGCCATAAGGTCAAGAGCAACTCCAACCTGAACAGGTAAGAGGGCTATGTGAAGGACAGAGAAATGCCAGAGGATAAGGGGTTAGAAAGACATATATTCACAGAGGATAAAGAAAAGTCACACGATATCCGGGGGCGGGGGGGAGGAAACATTTTCACAGAGGACAGAGGAATGTTGCAAAATAAGGGGAAAGAAAGAGGGGAGCACCACGTGGGCTCTGGCCTTTGAAACTGGTACTATGTATCAGAGTGAGCAATGAGGAAAGCACGGGGTTCCTAGATGAAGGGAAAACATTTCCACAAGATATATCACCTCAAGACAAAGAGAGCAGCAGCCACCCTTCTTAGGGGACCCCTTGGTCCCTCCATGCCAGGACGGACAACGTTTTAGGATTAGGAATTTAGGATTTTAGTTTTAAAGGTAGAATATGCTTTCCATAAAGTTTCTGTACTTCTCACCTACCACCTTTTGTCCATAGCTTCATTTTTTTTAATCCATCTGGATAAGAACCCAGGAAAGAAATCACCCTTGCACCCTGCTCACCAAAAAAATAAAAAGTAAAAAAAATAATAACTTATAAGAGCAAGAGAGAAGTAGGAGTATCAGAGTGAAAGATTTGAAGATATTATGCTGATGTCTTCAAAGATGTAGTAAGAAGATCCAAACTAAGAATGTGGAAGACTCCTAAAAGCTGGAAAATGTTAACCTGGGCATTTTCATTAAAGTAAAAAAAAAAAAAAGAAGAAGAATATATTTTCCAGTTCCAGTTATCGTTGCATAACAAACCAATAATCAGTGATGTAAAATAACAATTTTATTACGTGCATTGGATCTATGCCTTAGAAATGTTGACTGGACACAACAGGATGATAGTCTATGCTTAATTATATGTGGGCCTTCTTGAGGAGACTCCACTTTCTGGGGGCTGGAATCATTTGGTGGTTTCTTCATTCATAACTGGTAACTAGGTTGGGCTCATCTGGTATTGTCACCTGGAGTGCCTACACATGGCCATTCCATGTGGCTTGGGATTCCTTGTAGCATGATGGCCGTATGGTACTAAAATTTATTACATTACATATGAGGGAAGACCATGTTTTAATGAACAAGGGGGAAGCTGCCGGTCTTTTATGATGTAGCCTAAGAAAACACATAGTATCAATTCTGCCATACTCTACTGGTCAAAAAAGTCACAGATTCCATTTGAGTTCTATGGAAAGAGACAGATTCCTAACTCTTCATTGGAGCAATATTGTATTAAATACCTTGCAGCAATATTTATAAACCACAACCACTTATTTTCAACACTGTTTTAGAAGTTCAAGCCATGAAAATAAGAAAAATTAGAATTAAGAAATTTTGCAATGAAATGTGTGTATCTATATATATAAAAGGCTAATAAGCTAAGTGTCCTCCTACCATCCAACTGGTCGCTATGACATGCACTGACCACTAGGGGGCAGACACAATGCAAGAGCTTCCAAGCTGAAGTGACTTGGCAGCAGAGATTCTCAGGTGACGCACCCCAAAACCAGAGAGAGGGAGCCCAATTCCTATCAGGGCTGCACAATTCCACCTTCAGCCATGGGTTATGTTGTTGCTGGGGCACTGTAGGCCCTGAATCTGGTTTACTGCACACTTGCGTTTGCGTTCCACACCCTGTACAACAGCAACTTTGCAGAGTGCCCTCTCGCACTCTGAGACCCCTCGGGGGATATGAGAGAGCCGGTTTCACCAGATCCCTGAAAGCCAGGCTGAGGGATCCCACCTTCTGGAGGGACCCAGCTCACTTGCAGATGCCAGGGAGTGAATGAGGGAGGTTGGCTCCAGGGCATGTCTGGCCCTGTCTCATCCAGTCCTGCCCCACCGGCCACCTTCTAATTAATTTTCTTTCATTGTGCATGAATCTGTGTACTGGGTCTCTAATATATACATATATACACATATATATATATTTATGTATATATATATATATATACACTTAGGAAATATGTGAAGTATTACAAAATATAAAATAATTTAGCAAGGTGGCTAGATTAAGGCTGAAATTAAAAAATATAACACAATTTTATCCCTATATTCCTCTTTAAAATTATAAAAATATAATAGGAAATGACACCATTTAAAATAGCAAAAATAGCCCTAGTCGGTTTTGCCCAGTGGATAGACCATCAGCCTGCAGACCAAAGGTTCCTCGGTTTGATTCTGGTCAAGGGCATGTACCTTGGTTGCAGGCTGCTCCCTGGCCCAGGCCTGGTCAGGGCTCGAGCAAGAGGCAACCATCAGGGCCATCTCTCCCAATCCTGATCGGGCCGGTGGCCTGGGAGGGACCTCAGAAGGGCTCCAGGGCATGTCTGGCCCTGTCTCATCCAGTCCTGCCCCACCGGCCACCTTCTAATTAATTTTCTTTCATTGTGCATGAATCTGTGTACTGGGTCACTAATATATACATATATACACATATATATATATTTATGTATATATATATATATATTAGGAAATAACACCATTTAAAATAGCAAAAATAGCCCTAGTCGGTTTTGCCCAGTGGATAGACCATCAGCCTGCAGACCAAAGGGTCCTCGGTTTGATTCTGGTCAAGGGCATGTACCTTGGTTGCAGGCTGCTCCCTGGCCCAGGCCTGGTCAGGGCTCGAGCAAGAGGCAACCAATTAATGTGTTTCCAATAATGTGCAACCAATTATTGTGTTTCACATCAATATTTCTCTCTGTCTTTCCCTCTCTCTTTAAAAATAAAAATATAGTCAATATACAATAAAATTATATTCCTACTTCCAAGCATATACAAATATTAACCAAATGTGGATTAAAGAGCTAAATGTCAAAGCAACTTTTAAAAATAAAACGAATATTCCACCGTGCCTCAAACTGATTGTCAAACTGCAGCAGGAAGGCCAGGGGGGGTTGGGGGGCAGGAGGGAGGGGGGTAAGAGATCAACCTAAGGACTTATATGCATGCATATAAGCATAACCAATGGTCATAAGACACTGGGGGGTAGGGGAGGCCAGGGGATTGTCAAGGGCGGGGGAAAAAAAGGACACATATGCAATACCCTTTGTAATACTTTAAGCAATAAAACAATAAAAAAATAAAAAATAAATAAAAATGAATATCTTATTACTGTTTCAATGGAAAGAGATTTTTTGATGAGGCACAAAAAAGTAAAGACCTTTTATAAAGAAAAGTATTAATATATTTGAATGTAACTGTCCTTAAACTCTAAAAAATACCAAGAAAATTATGAGATCAACATGACAAGCAAATAAAAAATAAGCAACAGGTAATTCACTGGAATAGAACCACAAATAGCCAGTACACATATGAAAGGAGGATTCATGTCACTATTAATCATGGAATTGCAAATTAAATACATGAGATACTCTCTAGTTTGGCATAAATAACAAATAAGTAAATGTAATAATAGCAAACTATGAAAACTTAAATAAATTATAGTATTAATGTACCTTTGCAAAAATAACATTTGCAATTATCTTCATAGTAATCAAACATGCCAGTTAAGTATAGCTATTTTTCAAAAGGAACTCCACTAAAGGAATACATATAAAAAGTTGTAGTATGAATGTCAGAACCATCTTATTCCTTATGCTGAGAGAAAATGAATGCACAGATAACAGGTTCTGAGACAACACTTTGATTAATCCTATACAATAGGAACTCTGAAGGTGAATGTTTCTGGGTTTGGGATAGCTTATCAATGAGGCCAGGTATCCAACATTCTGCCTTTCTGCTCTGCCATTACATCAGCTTTTCATTCTCACCTGTCATCTCATAGAGAAATATCTGTGCCAATACTTTAAGGGTCACATCCATCAAGGGAAAAAGGAGAATCAAAGGAATGTAGCTAAGAGGCTCCTCCTCGTCAGGCTTATTCTTTTTATCCAGCACAAGAGGTTTTCCCAGAAGCCCAGCAGCAAATCTCACTGATCCACCGGGCAAAACCCAGTTTGGGTAGCCAGGCAAACAAGCATCCTAGCACCAGAGAAAGACATTGGGATAATGACTCTATGGATAGCTCACCCCCAGCCTCTGCTTCTTGTAGTACAAGGTAGTAGTGACTAAATTATCCCTGTTAATTGCTATAAACTGAGGAAATTAGCTATACCATTTAAAAATATCCATTCCTTTTCCACTATTTCTTTTAATATTGAATGTTTTTAAATATTTTAATACAAATTCATGGGATCATACAAATGAATTTTAATCTTGCTTAGAACATCCCTACCCCAAAACCACCAAGTTTGAATAAAGTAACAACACACCCCAGGCAATCATATGCTTTTCTCTGATGGTCAGTAAATAAACATAAAATTTAAGACTTACAGTTTAATTTGTTTTATTTTTGCTTCCAAGGTTAAGAAAATTAAAAGTCAGCATGTTTATGATTGCTTTTATACCATCTTCAGTGTGATTAAATGGCATGCATTTCAATTAGACAGTTTAATTGTATTCTGCATATCAGTATTCTTAAAACTAACTCTAAAGTAAAGATAAATATTTGAATTAAGGGTATCAACAGCAGGCTACATTACTAATTAATGAAGATACTGTTAATAATTATGCCCATGAAAGAATTACAACACAAACAGATTGTAACAGCCATTTAAATTATAACAGTGTGATCTTTGGATTATTAAAGTAATTTAGCAATTTTCTTCATAATTTTTTCTTTTCTTAAGTTAACCTTAAAGACCAACCATAGCACTTACTAATGACTCCTGATCTAATTTTAAAAAACTTCTACATTTAATTACTTCAAAATATAAAGATAATTAAGTGCAAGATTTTATAAAAATTTAGGGGACTGTCCTAACCTGTTTGGCTCAGTGGATAGAGCTTCGGCCTGCAGACTCAAGGTCCCAGGTTCGATTCCGGTCAAGGGCATGTACCTTGGTTGCGGGCACATCCCCAGTGCGGGGTGTGCAGGAGGCAGCTGATCAATGCTTCTCTCTCATCGATGTTTCTAACTCTCCATCCCTCTCCCTTCCTCTCTGTAAAAAATCAATAAAATATATTAAAAAATAAAATAAATAAAAATTTAGGGGACTAACCCAGCTGCATATAAAGAATACAAATTATTAAATTATTCTGTATATTTGGTCAATTTTGGCTTTTTCTTCATGAACACTTTGTAGATATACTTGATAATATTAAACTTTCATGGTTTAGGGTTCACTTGAGAGTTTCCTCTACACAAAATCAACTCGCCCATTCAACTGTGTTTGCCTTACAACCAATTATTTAACATAAGGAAATATTGAAAATTAAAAAACTATACAAAATGCTTGGAAATGGTTTTTAACCACCAGGTATACACAAAATATAGTAGCATGTATAGATGTGTTTGTAGAGCAAAATCTTCTGTGTATATTCATTGATTAATCTGTGTATATTCATTGATTAATCAATAATTCTATTTGATGTTTCAATATAGAGAACCAGGATGGATCCTAGGTACTTACACCTTCCTTGGTCCCTTCTCCCATTAAAACATTAATATATTCAAAATTATGTTTTATAACTGCATGGATCTAAGATGAATATACTGTATGTTAACACATTTTTTACCTAAAAGTGCATTATTTTCTTCTAATTTTAAAAGCATTTTGTGGGTCCTTGTAAAGAATACCCCTGACACTGTGCCTAAAGCAGAAGTTGGCTCTGGGGTCAAAAGAAAACTTACTTTTTCTTTGAAATAATTTCTATTTTAATAGAAAGGATTGGAATTAGAAACTACTTAGAAGTTATACCATAAGTTAATTTTAGCAAAAATTACAATGTTTAAGCATTTCCCAAGAATTGATAAGAAGTAGTTAAATTGATAGTACAAGAAAACAGAAAATAAGTAGGCATAAGACATGGTAGAAATTGCTATAAACTTAAATGTTCATCAGGGAGATAACTAAATTGGACATAATAAATAATTGCATTCATACCTACCTCAAAATTTTTTTGCCACCTTTAGTATGAAATGCATAGTAGGAAAAGGCAGAACAACATTCTCATTCTTGGAGAAAAATACCAACAATATATGGCTTAAATAATGAATTAAAAGAAAAATAATAAAATTAAAAATTAAAGCAATAAAATAGACATCTTTCTCGGCAAATGAAAATACCCCCATTTACTTCTCACAGTTCTAATGGCAATGCAATTTAATAACAAACTTATGAGGATTGGATAAAACATCTGTGGCAGATACATACTATGGGATACTACTCAGCCATAAGAAAAGATGAAGTACTACCATTTGCAACAGATGAAGGGATCTAACCAAAATAAGTCAGAAAAAGCTGAGAACCATATGATTTCATTCATATGTTTGATATAAAACTGAAACTCACAGACACAGACAACAGTACGGTTGTTATCAGAGGGAAGGGGATTGGACAGATAGTAAAGGGTAAAGGGGGCCAAATATATGGTGGCAGAAAATGATTTGACTTTGGGTGGGCACACAATGCAATAAAGAGATCATGCATGACAGAAATGTACACTTGAAACCTATATGATCTTATTAACCAATGTCACCCCAATAAATTTATAACCTAACATAATTGAGCATAACTAAAACGACTCAAGTGAAAACCAAAATAGCATAACGGAAGTTATAATACATGTTTATGTGATTTCTATTTGCTCTCACCTTAGAAATACTTGTCAGGCAGACTATTATGTCCTTAAAATTAGGCATTTTAAATATTTTTCCTATTATATCTTCAGGTTCCAGAATAGTACATAAAAAGCTAATAGGTGCTAAATAAAATAGCTGCCAAATGAGTAAAAAAATCAGATCATTCACTAACTTAACTTATTCAAACTTGTGCTAATATAGAACTTTATTAAAACACTACATGTTTTAGGAAGTTAATTATTATGATAGAATCTACTAACAAAACATTACCAAAAGTGCTTTACAAAATTTAAATCAATAAAAAGGAATTAGCAAATATATTATATAATGGAAACCACTACAATTTTGATAAATCTGAAACACTGCCAAGAATAGAGTCAATTACATACATATTTGGTTGAGGATATATTTCTGAGTGAAAAAGAAATCAGACTATTTTTGACACTACATTTCAAGTTAGATTAATAGAAGATCTCAAAGTACCTGTGTGTATAAGTTTTGTTTGTTTTTCTTATGAATATCTGTATCTATACCTATAGCTATAACTATAACTATATCTATAACCTATCTATATTCTATATCTATCTATCTATATATATACACATACACACACATACATACTACATACATAGGTGGACAAAAGTAGGTTTACAATTGTGAGTATATGACACACAGAGTTTATCCTTGTATTATTATTTATTAATTATTGTATTATTTATTTTCATCACAACTGTAAACCTTCTTTTGCCCACCCTCAGGTAGATAGGTAGATAGATAGATAAACAGGTAGATAGGTAAATAGGTAGATAGACAGACACATAGATATAACATTGGCTAAATTTATATGGAACTAATTATATCTGTTAATTTGATGTTTCAAAAATACTGTAATGTTCAGCAGTTTAAAATACAAATGATCATATATAGTCATGGGTTATTAAGAATATAAATCAGATTCCAGATATTGTGTGTTTTATCCTGAGTCAAATTCTGTTTATGAAATATTTGACACCATGTACAAAATAATATTTGCAAAATTAGTTTAAATGACTTGGAAAAAGAACAATTTCATCGATCGAGAGCAGGCCTAACATTCATAAAGAAAGGGTAATGACACACATTATTGAACGGGATGTGGGAAAGTGTCAAGGAGAAAGTTCTGAAGGCCGGTGAGAGTTGTAATCTTCTTTACCATTAAATTAATGATCTAGAAAGGGAAAGAAACTGCACGTTAGTGGGACATGTGAATGACAATAAATTGGTAGGCATACAAAAGAGTAGAATAAACAGAGAAATAAAATGACCAGAGAGGTAATGAATATAGTCATAATCATAAAAAATGAAATTTAGCTTGGAGAATGAAAATATGTCAGAGAATTAGTCACCTCAAATAGCACTACTCACAGACTTTTTAAAAAGAGCATAAATTAAAATTTAACAGCTTGATAGAAAAACTAGAATTGTATAGTTTATGTGCTTTTAAGTTTCATCTTATCTAAGACTATCCAACCCAGCTCCATCAGTTTCTATTCCAGAACATTCTAGATTTAAAATGGAACATTAATAATCATTGTGTCTTGGCAAATATATTAGCAAGGATTTGATGTCAGGGCCTAGGGCTTATAATAGAGTCAGGATAAACATATAGAGAGAGGTAAACATGCCAATTTTCCTACTTAATAATCATGTCTTTGTCTATTTTCCCTGCAGTTATATCCCCACATCTTTTATGTTCAAATGTAACACAATAAAGAAGCATCTAAAGTTCTACCTACCAATTCACTCATAAATGATGTTTCTAATATGAATGAAAGTTCTTTTAGTTTTTTAGACACATTTATTGTAATTTTTCTCAGAACTCTCCCACACTAATCCTTATACTCTATATTTGATAGACAATTTCCACCTAACTAGAAAATAGATATAAAATGAACAACTGAAATCCAAGGACTATCCATAAATCACATTTTAATTATAATAAATAATCATAATAAAATTTCTTCGAAATTGTTATATGTTAAATGTCAGTAGTTAAGTGAGTTGATTTTAATTTCTCATTTTTTAAAATGTAGGCAACAAAATAATTGAGATTCTTTTCTCTTCAAACTTGACCATTTTGAATTTCTCTGGTTCACCTCCCAGAGTTTTTTCATAACTCTGGGGATTTGAGGTTTCAAAGATTTTCCAGAGATTTGTATACACATAGCCTTCTTCTTGATTCACTAATTCAGAATCTCTCATGAAATTACACACACACTTATATACATACGTACTTGTATTTATATGTATTTCTGTGATTATCTCAAAAACAACTAGTGTTTCCCGATAAGTAAGATAGTGGCTGCAGATATTCTTATGTGTCCTTTATCAATTTGATTAGTTCTCCTGTATTCCTAACTTGACAAGAGTTTTATGAAGAACAGATGTTGGATTTTCTGCACAAATTAATATCATCATATAATGTTTCTTTCTTAGTCAGTTAATATGGTGGATTACATTGATTCATATTTTAATAGTGGACCACTGTTAACTATTAAATTAATTCACATTAGCCATATGTGTAATTCTTTTTATACACTGCTAGACTCAATTTGCTAATATTTTATTGGAGATTTTTGCATTTAATTTCATGAGAGATATTGAACTGTCTTTTTCTTTTTTGTACTTATTTGTCCAGTTTTGGTATCAGAGTACTACTGCCTTCGCATGACATGCTATGAACATACCACAATATAGCCACGTTAATAATGAATGACTTTTTGGTGTACTTCCGGTCAAGATGGCAAAGTAGCTAACCTCTGTGCTCACCTCCTCCCATTATTACACCAAAATTAAAACTACATTATAGAACAACCATCATTAGAACAACCTGAAGACTAATTAAACAGAATTCTATAACTAAGGCTATAAAGAAGAAGCCTCATCAAAACTGAAGAGGTAGCCCTAGCTGTTTTGGCTTGGTGCCAGGAAGAGAAGTCCCCATAACATCCGGTTGTGGAAAGCAGCAGGAACTGTGTCTGAGAAAGACAAAGCAGGAGACCCATGACATGCTGCACTGGAAGGGCCAGCACACAGTCACATTAGTGCAAAACTCACTCAAAGCTTCAGAGAAGGGGCAGCAGCTCAGAAAGTGCCAGGGACATATGGGTAGGAACTAAATTGACTAACTTGAGGATGAAGGCTGGAGAGGCAGGGTTTGGGGCAACTTTGCCTGGGGACAGAACTGCTGGTAGGCACCACTGTACTTTCTTAAACCCTCCTCCTACCCAGCCTGCCCAGTACAAATGATTACCAAGTATGTGCTCTACATTAACCTGGCTAACACAGTTCACCCTGCCCTGGTGGTGCCCTGAGATCTCACCCCACCCAACTCGCCCGCTTAGCCCAAGCCTTTTTGCAGATTCTCCACACAAGCAGGCTGCCTCCGCTTCTGCTGCAGACGTGCCCCAAATCTGCCAAACATCCACAGACCTCAAACACGCAGCACACAGTCTTCACATGCCTTCTAGCTCTTGCTAATGGTCCTAAACCTGGGACAAGTGGTAACCAGCCTCAACTTGCACTATAACCCCATCACCTGGCCCCAAGCCTGGTCTATGTGATGGCCAGTCTTTGCTTGGAAGGTAGCCACAACCCTAGTCTCAGCTATGTCATGGAGCACACAAAATGGTTCCAAGCCCAGCGCTGTGGCAGCTGTCCAGGGTTCACAGCATAGTCGCTCCCAAGTGACACCAACTGTAGATCATCACAAACAGCAACCAACTGTAGATCACTTTGTGATTTCTACCTAGTGCCCAAGCCCAGCAAAAACAGAGGGTGACCTTTGCCTGCACCAGAGCCCCTCCCAGAAAGCTTCAGACCCAATAGACCTACTGGCTAGCTTCAGACAACACCCAAATCCCACCAACCAGCTCCTCAAATGACAGACCTGAAGGGTGGACTCGACAGGCACCAGAGCCCTGCTACAGTGATTCCTGATCATGGGGGTCAGCCCCCACAAAACAGCTCGTCTGTTGTAGCCACAGCCATTCCTTATAGTCAGTTACCTGAGAACTGACGTGTCAACAGCAATCGAGGTCCAACTACAATAGGAGAGCACACACAACCCACACAGGGGACACTCCTAGAGTCCCCAGGTCAGATAAGCAGGGAGAGTGCATCACTGGACCTCACATTCTATATACAGCTACCCTGTCAAGACCAGGAGACAGAGAACATGTACCTAAACTATAGAAACAAACACAGGGAGGCAGTCAAAATGAAGAGACAAAAAAAAAATGTCCCAAATGAAAGAACAGGACAAAACTCGCCCCCCCGCAAAAAAAAAAAAAGAATTAAATGAAGACAAGCAATCTACCAGATACAGAATTCAAAACACTGGTTATAACAATGCTCTATCAACTTATGGGAAGAATAGATGAACTCGGTGAGAACTTCCCCAAAGAGAGAGAAAACATTTTTTATATATATATACTAGAGGCCCGTTGCAGGAAGATTCCTGCAAGAATAGGGCTTCCAGTGGCTGGAGCCCA
>NW_006291231.1:6352943-6355905 GCF_000327345.1 Myotis davidii
GTGTATATATACACATATAGAGACAGACACATATATATATATATATACACACACACACACACACACACACACACACACACACACACACACACATATATATACACACACATATATATATTAAAAAATAACCAGTCAAAAATGAAAAATGTACTAGAGGGAATCAACAGCAGAGTAGAGGACATTGAGGATCAAATCAGTGGTCTGGTAGATAAGGTAGGGCAAAAAGCAGAACAAAAAGAAGGAGAAGGAGGAGGAGGAGGAGGAGGAGGAGGAGGAGGAGGAGGAAGAATCTTTTAAAATTAGGATCCTTTATGGTACCTCTGGGAAAAATCAAGCATACTAAAATTTATATCACAGGGATACCATAAGGAAGAGAGACAGAGAGAGAAAGGAATTGAAAATGTATGTGAAGAAATAATAACTAAAAACTCTCTAACACTGTGAAGGAGCTAGACATACAGGTCCTGGAATTTCAGAGTCCCAAACAAGATGAACCCAAAGAGCTCCACACAAGATACACCATAATTATAATGCCAAAGGTTAAATACAAAGAGAATCTTAAAAGCAGCAAGAGAAAATGGAGAACCCATACGACTAATGACTGAATTTTTAATAGAAACTATGTAGGCCAGAAGTGAATGTCATGAAATATTCAGAGTGATGAAAAGCAAACACCTACAACCAAAATAACTCTATCCAGCAAAGCTATAATTTTGAATCAAAGGAAATATAGCAAAAGCTAAAAGAGTTCATTACCATGTATTAAGAGAAATATTAAAGGAACTTCTTTAAATACAAAAGAAAACATTTTGAATAGCAAAATATAGTAAGGAAAAAATTTCATTATCAAAAGAAAAACCTTTGTAAAAGAAGTATATCAACCAATTATAAAGTTAGTACAAAGTGTAAAGACAAAAGTACAAAAATCATGTGTAATAACAACAGTAAATTAAAGAATACACAACAACACACACATACACAAAGAAATAAAAATTACTGACAAACACATAAATGTGGAGGGGGTTAGTGATAATAGAATGTGTTCAAACTTAAGCAACCGTCAATTTAAAATAGACTGCTATGAACATAGTTTGGCATATAGGAACAGTAACCACAAACCAAAAATATATAGGAGAAATACAAGAAATAAAGAGAAAGGAATCAAAACATAACAGTATAAAATGTCATCAGCAAGAAGAAAGAGAATTTCAAAGGAACACAGAAGATCTATAAAAACAATCAGAAAACAATGATTACATACCTATCAATAAGTACCTTTAAAAGTAAATGCACTAAATGCTCATCAAAAGATAGACGGTGACCTCCAGCTGCTCATGGGCCCACACAATAAAGCCAAAATCTATATAATTTTCTTAACAAATGTCACCTCAATCAATATAATTAAATATACTGACCAGTAGCTATGACACAAACTGACCAGCAGGGGGCAGATGCTCAACGCAGGAGCTGCCAAGCTGCAGTGACTTGGCAGCTGCAGGTCATTAGGTGACACACCCCGGAACCAGAGAGGAGAGAGCCTGATTCCAGGGTGCGTCACCCGAGAACTGCCCTCTCACAATCCGGGACCTTTTGGGGGATGTCAGAGAGACAGTTTTGGCCCGATCCCTGCAGGCCAAGCTGAGGAAACCCACCTGCCAGAAGGACCCCGGTCACTCTGCAGATGCCCTTCAAGCAATGGCGCTACCCAGGTGTGACCAACCAACGAGGGGCTGTGGGAGGTTGGCTCCACAGCATGTCTGGCCCATATTGCCCAGTCCTGCCCTGCCGGCCATCTTCTAATTAATTTCCTTTCAATGTGCACAAATCCGTGCACTGGGACACTAGTAAATTATAATATTTTTCAATGCCTGCTATTCTAATTCTTCATAGAAACTAATTATAAGAAATATGAAAAAAAGATCTTCTTGATAAAAAAGTAAATACAATATGTGCAAATATTGGTACTTAAAGTTGATACGCAAAAAGTGCTTGAATTTTATATGTTAAGTGTTAATATATATCATTTGTTAAAAAATTCAGGCTATGTATTTAGATCTGATCACACAACTCTCATTACCTCAGGATGTCTTATTAAAGGTATTTTTATTTAACAAATATAATTTTGGCAAGGTTTAAGGTATGTTTGGAGTGAGTGAAGCAATTTCTAAAATACTTTAATGGTATAATTTTAATACTTGCATTCTGAAAAGTATGAGGAAAAAGCATTAAACAAAAGAATTTTAGTTAATAACACAATTTAATTTAGTACTTGTAACAAATATGAAATCAATAAGGCAACACATACAGTTATTTTGATATGCAACTGAATGTGTTTGAAATGAATGTTAATTACATTATTAGCCAATATTGGACTTTTAATCATAGGTAATTAGCCTTGTGATGAAAAGTAACAATATTTACTGCATTGTCTTTACTATTTGTTGTTGCTACTAATTTCTTATTTTGAAGAGTCACACCAATGTAATGGTTCTACATTTTACTAACATTATTTTTATCTTTGAAAATGAAACTGCATAATATTAATTCACTCAATTCAATAAAAATAATTGCAGGGTTCTACAGTTCTTTACTCTTTCAAATTATTTTTATGGAGACCTACACACTTAACTGAACAAAGTCCTCTTGCTGAGATTAAAATGACTTGTATCTTATTGGTAAGGAGGACAATGATTGTTCTCTAATTTAGAAAAATTTATTCTTTTTAAACATAATTATTTCCCTTGTTAATGTTACAGGGCAAATTTTGACAATATTTTACTTTCTTTACAATTCACATTAAACTATGCAATTTGCAATATGGGCCATATACACTAGAAGGTTTAGAATAAAAACTTAAAATATTTGGTATAAAGTTTAACTAAATTAATATATTATATATCAAGTTAGAGGAAAGCAAAGTAAAATTGTTTAGCATTTGGGAGCATCATTTTAATCCTAATCT
>NW_006291231.1:6355978-6386199 GCF_000327345.1 Myotis davidii
TGTCTTTCATGGGCACTATAGGAGAATGTTCCTCTAAACCTTTCAGTTACTTTAGATAGGCCGCCAAGAAACAATCCTAAATACATCTATTAATTATACTCTCCAACTGTAGAAACAAATGGGAATGTTTACACCCAGTGCAGTAGAGAAAACTTTTTAGAACAAATAGAGCTTATGATGATCTCATTGTTTAGAAAAGCATTATAAAAATTGCATAAACCATCTATGTCCAGCACTTTCACAGAGAGTTTCAGAGACAAAAAGCATTTTCTATCTTTTGTTTATCCCATTTAATAAAACATTTGAGACCATCTTTTCTGTCTCCCTTTCCATTCTCTAAACATTTTCACCAGTTATTTCTTTAAAAAATATACTCAGAATTACTGATGATCTTAGCTTACTTACCTAACCCCACAGCTTCCCCCAGAATTATCCTTTTAAGAGCATTGCCCTTTCTTAAGTGCAAAGATTACTTTTTTAAGAATACATAGTGGTTACTTTGAATATAGCATTGAAGGGAAAAAATGACGTTAGTAAAGAACAATAGTAGAAAAGGCTAACATTGGATGCATTTGCTGACTGCTCCAAAGCCACGTGTCAGTGACCACTTAAAGACCAGCCTGGCTTTGCTTCAGCGGCCTTTTAATATGTATACCTTTGGATTATAGTTCGATTATATGCTACAGACGGATGATGTTTCTATTATATCGTATTCATTTAGGAAAAACTGAATTCCTTATTGTCTTTAAAAGCTAAAACGTTATCTCAACTGGCAAATTATTTAACCGGTTGGTTCAAGAAGTATTTAATGGTATCTCGTTTTGATTTCCATCTCTCAGATGATTAGTGACTTTGAGCATGTTTTCATATGTCTCTCGGCCTTCTCTATGTCCTATTTCAAAAAGTGTCTATTTAGGTACTTGGGGCATTTTTTTAATTGGATTTTTTATCTTCCTTTTGTTAAATTGTATGAGTTCCCTGTAAATGTTGGAGATTAAACCCTTATCAGTGATCACATTTGGCAAGTATGTTCTCCCATGCAATGGGCCTTCTTGTTGTTTTGTTGACGATTTCTTTTGCTGTGCAGAAACTTTTTATTTTGATATAGTCCATTTGTTTATTTTCTCCTTAGTCTCCATTGCCCTAGGAGTTGTGTCAGTAAACATATTGCTATGGCATATGTCTGATATTTTGCTGCCTATGGAATCTTGTAGGATTTTTATGGTTTCCTGTCTTACATTTACGTCCGCCATTCTGGAAAACAGAATGGCATTTCCTCAAAAAATTAAAAATGGAACTTCCATTTGACCCAGCAATTCCACTTCTAGGAATATATCCCAAGAAACTAGAAACACCAATCCGAAAGGGTATATGCACCCCTATGTTCATAGCTAAGATTTGGAATCAGCCTAAGTGCCCATCAGCAGATGAGTGGATTAAAAAACTTTGATACATCTACACACTGGAATACTACACTGCTGTAAAACAAAGGCATTCTTACCATTTGTGACAACATGGATAGAACTGGAGAGCATTATGCTAAGCGAAATAAGCCAGTCAGAGAAAGATAAATATCACATGATCTCACTCATTTGTGGATTATAATGAACAACATAAACTAATGAACAAAAATAGATCCAGAGACAAATGGCATGGGCGGGGTGTGTGTGTGGTTAGAGAGCAACCAAAGGACTTGTATGCATACATATTAGCATAACCAATATGTATGCTAACACAGACACTGGGGCAGTGGGGGCTTGCCTGGGGTGAAAATGGCTGGGGGTAGGGGGTATCAATCGGGGAAAAAGGAGACATATGTAAAACTTTAGACAATACATTTAAAAAAAGGAAATATTTCATGTTGCTTTCTAAAGTATTTGTTCCTAGTTCCTTTGAATAATTGAGAAAAATTTCAATTATTCAAACGTTTAAATCATCCCCTGCCAAATCTCTGACCACTGCAGTTACATGGCCAAAGTAAAATGACAATGTACTGATTTAAAGTTAGCCACAAGACATTCTCCAGGCACTCAATAAACGTTAAACAATTTTGTAAAGTAAGTTTATGTTACTTATTGAGTAAAATGACATGACCACTTTCTGTAGAATTTATGATTTGTATTACGGGAAGTACACATATAAAACAAATGGAAATTAAATTAGATATATGAGTTTGGAGTAGAAACATAATAAACACAGAAATACATTTAGGAGAAATTGAATAGGAAAAAATTCCTGGGGAAACTGTGATCTGATCAGCTTTTTGAAAATCTGGTTAAGAACAGTTAGAGTTGCTGGGGTGGAGAGAAGGCAGAGGACTCTGCCAGATTCACCCTGAGGGTCAACACAATGGAACTTGGCAAGATCACTATTGCTTAATGGGTCACTTCCTCTGTGTTGAGCAATCTGCCAACTGCTTTATATAGATTAGCTATTTAAACTTCATCATAACCCCAGAAATTAAAGACTAGGCAGTAAAGTTGAGATGTCAACTCAAGACTGCTTTTGCATTTAAATTATTACGCTTAGTTCCAGGCTTCAGAAACAAATGTTATTCATTGATTAGAGGTAATTTATTTAATTACCCTTTGATATCTGTAGTATTGTTGTGGTTTATAACTAAAAATTACTCATAATATCTCCCTTCCAAGAGGCCTTTTGGTTTTATGGTGTGCATTTTTACATTGACACTAGTCCACGCATGCCCTAGATAGAAGCCCACAAAGTCACAAGCCAATATAAGATCCTGATATGATACCTCAATAGCCCTTGTGATCAACAGTCTCCTCTGTCTTTCAGAGCCTTTCCCTTATGCGCCCCTGAAATACACTCCATGGAACCTCAAACTCCACTCTTGTGGTTTGATATTATCAATCTGGACTTAGCCCGGGAACCTCAAAGCGATCAAGCTACATAACTTAATAAAGACATGTGCCCGCAACATCCTGCCTCCCTTATGTCTGCACCCTGCCTTAACCTACCCTGTGGCCCTTTGAGTGGAGGCATGCTAGGTATTTCCTCAGAACCTGGGATATATAAACTTCTCTATCTCATTTCCTATTGCGGCCTATTGTTAAACCAAGGCTCACCCATCCAGCCCTCCCTTCTCTACTTAGAAAGTGCTAATTTGACAAATTTATAACACATACAAAACAGCAGCAAAATTCTGAATGATGCAACAAAAAAACTCCAAAAGTGCTACAATCAGGTCTTTAATTTTCTAATTCTTCTACAGGCAAGCTGATATTATGCAACAAAAAAACCTGGTATAATAAGTGGATTCAAATTCTGATTCTGCCGCTCAGTTATTAGCTGGCTTTGGCATATTATGTAGCCTCTGTGATCTTCAGTTTTCACAACTGTTTGATTTGTTTAATAATAACTATCCTAAATTTTGAGGTCTGGTCATATTCTAAATACAGAGATTGGCATAGAGGAAGCTGTCCCATAAAAAAATAGAAAATATAATTTTAAATTAAATTTATTGAGGTAACGGATCACATAGGCTTCAGTGTACATTTCTATGGTATAGGATCTGTACATTGCATTCTGTGCCCACCACCCAAAGTTAAACAATCTTCTGTCACCTTATAGAATATATAATTTTAAAAATATGTCATCTTCAAGAAAAATGAAACAAAATGCTTTTCCCCCAGAGTTATGTGACTAGAGACAAGGCTCAATTTGCTCAGCAGCAAATTGGAATAAAAGAGCAGGAAAGGAACACATACAAATCAAAATCATATAATCAAATAATCAAAATGACAAAGTTAAATGGGAAATATAATTTCAATTTTTAAATAAGAACCAGACAAAGAGTTAAGAATGTTAAGCTATAACTTATGATGTAAAGGTGAATTAATGAAATCATAAAATTGCTTGGTATGTAAAAAATTAAAATAAACTTTAGAGACAATTTAAAAAATAGAGTGAAGCAGAATATAGAGATGAAATGTAGAAAAAACTACAGTAAGATATTTTCAATATTACAGAAAAATGGAAAGCATGGCTGCTCTTAAGAAGAAATATAAAAAGAAAGACTTACTCAAAGCAGCCCACATGTTTATCTTCCTTGCTTGGCAAAGTTGCCATATTGCTATTATATATGAGAAGAAAAATAGAAGACTAAATTTCATTTCTTATGAATATAAGAAAACATATGAATTATGTACTCCCAAACTTTCTGACCCCAAAAAGGCATTTGACTTTCTTCTTTGAATTTTGATATCTTTATGATTTTAACCTGGTCCAAGAGAAATATTGTTATAGCTTTAAAATATTGAAGCCCTTTGAAAGCACTGGCCAATTTCTTATACAATCCAACTCTACCGAGCACCTGTATTTTAGGATGATTTATCTTTTTTACTTTGATTTAAAATTAAATGCCCTGTTAATGAAATTGAATGACCTTGCTCTATTTTTCCTGTGGTTTCAAAAGCTGTACTTTGTTTATTTTAACTATATTCATCATGTTTTTATTACTTTAGCCCAAACCCATTGAATTCTTCTCTCCTCACAGTTTCATTTCATATGGAGATTATGGGTTCTTGTTTTTTCAGCTTGATGTTGGTTCATGGTCACTGTTTTTCCATCACTGATTCATCCAATCTACTTTTAAAGCATTAGTATACTTACTTCGGCAAAATGTAGTTAGAATAGTAAGAATGTAGAAATCAAATTAAGCTAAAACTCAAAATTAGTTTTAGGGCTTATAGAGATTTTACTTAAAGTAAGAGATCCTTTTGGCAATGAACTCCTTTTTTTCATAATATTTATAGGATGAACAAGACATTTTAACTGTCTAATAACTTCAATAGGCCTTAGTTAGTATAGTAAGGGAATTAAATTTATATAGTCACTACTGTTCTTTTTTCCACTTCAATATGAGAAATGAAAAGTTTCAGTATCTCAAACTGTATTTATGCCCATCTAAATTGTTATATTTAACTTTATAAAACAGTTTTGTATACTAGTTTGTGACTCTTAAAGTGATAAAGTTGAAGTGTAGGCATTTTAAATGTCGTGGTGAGGTGCATGTAGCTAGAATCAACTGTTGAGAATCAAATCAAATGGTTCTCACTCCGGTTCTGTTTCTCACAACTCCAGTGCTGCCCTTCTGTGTTCTCTAGAATATGCCTTGTTCCTTGTTCCCCTCCCTTTTTTCCTTCTTCTAGTCATATTCATCCTGAACACTATGTAAAACTTAGAGGAAAATGAGGGTTGACCTAGTAATTTGGCCTAGGAACAGACTATTCTGTATAGAATTAATGTTAGGCCATAAGTACAGCTCTCCTTCAGGAAAAAAAAAAAAAAAGGCAAGTCTAGAAAAGGTGCTTAAAATACATAGGTCATTAAGTTTGCTGGTAAAGGCAGATCACACACACCCTTATCAGCTGAATAAGGGTGGGCCTTGGGTCTGACACACTGACTTGTCAAAAGATGAAGAGGTTGCACAGCATCTACCAGGTTATCCACTTGTGTGGGACTTTTTTCCTATTTCATGCCCAAGTGCTCTTTTGTTCTGCTTAAATGTTCTACTTAAGCATCAGTGGCCCCCTAGCACACTGCCAGCTTTCAGTATTTCATACTCCAAGGAAAAATCAGGGCTGAATAAGAGGTAACTTGGTAAAAAATTCCAGCATAGGCCGTATGGGAGGAAGGGACCTGTTAGCCATGAGGGACCCATCTGCACTGTTGGAGCTGATGTTGCTCTGTCTCTTCTCTTTGTAAGCAAAACATTGTTTCATTTTGTATTTTGTTTCCTCAGTAACTCTGATACCAAAATGCAATGGGCAGAAATGTTTCGAGCCCTCCCTTGGGACTGGTAACTGGTGTATACAGTACTATGCTTAACAAAGTTCGACACAATATCCTATCTAATAAAGAGGGAATATATTAATTGACTCTCATGCCATCACAAAGATGGTAGCACCAACAGCCAATAAGGAGGGAATATGCTAATTGACTGCCCTGCCCTCAAAGATGGCAGCACCCAGTCCCCTCAGCTCCGCCGGGGTGGCAGGAACACAGCAAGGTCAGGCCCACCCCCAGGCAGACCAAGCAGCTCCGTGTGCCCACCTCTGGAGTCCCCCAGTCCCCTCAGCTCCCCCAGCTGCCCAGGGCTGCCCAAGGCAGGTAACCAGGACCGGCCACAGCTTGTGCTGCCAGCAGTGGCAGCAGCAGGGGTATGATGGGATATTGCCTTCCCCTGATCACCAGGTCACCTCCCACCTGAGGGCTCCCAGACTATGAGGGGGCAGGCTGGGCTGAGGGACCCCCACCTCCACTGCATGAATTTTCATGCGCCAGGCCTCTAGTTTGGAATATTATTCAACATATTTATGTAAATATTTTGGTTCCTAGTGTCTTTTTCTCTCTATGAAGTGTTTTTTTTTTCTTTCTCAATGATTTTCATATATTTTGACAGCAGTCAGAAAGAGTAAGACATACTCTGTCTCACTTCAAATTTAGTGTTAACCCACTTTGGTTTGTCTTTCACCTTAACAAATCATTAATGTCTCTCATTAAAATCAAAAGTACCTTCAAATATAACAAATTTATTTTTCTCAAGATAAATAAAAATTAGAGAAGCAATAAAAACTAGAGAACTATTAAATTATATCCTCAAAGTATTAAAAGGAAATAATTTTCCACATAGAATTATCTGAATCCACTCATTATACCATTGTAATTAATTAGTTATTAATAACTGGAACGGAGCCAAGGAAAGGCCCAACAATATAGGCATGTTTCCTACAAAACAATGGAGGAAGGGGACTGGACAAAGGGAAGATAGATTCATGCCCAGTAACGTTGTGATGACATAGAGAAGGAACTTGTCTGTCAGTCACACCTGGGGACTGAGATAGTTGGCCAGAATGGGTATTGTATATCCCAAATTTCTGCAAGTGCTCTGCAATTTTGGGTATATAATCCCGTAAACAAAGAAGCTCACTCTCTTGTGCTCTTGGTTCCTCTTGGCACACTTGGATCATGGCTCATGCTTGGCTTCCTGGCATTCTCCCATGTGACTCACAGTCATGTGGACGCACACACACAATGGACTAATGAACTGCAACAAACCTGATGCTGTACTGGACTCAGCTCCAACATAGAAAGGTATCTTTGGACATTGGCTCTGGCCTACTGAAACCTCACTACATTTCTCCTATGACTGAACCAATGGAAGTAGGACTTTGGAACTCCAGGGGTACAATTCCATGGAAACAAAGCTTTCCACCATATCTCATCTTCCCGTGGGGGCCTCCAAAATGCTTATTCCAATGGTACCCCAAGAACACCATTTATACTGATAACACTACTAACTGACAAAAATGAAAACAAATTCTAAGGAGAGATCTATGCAGAAAAAAAAATGGTATTGGTCCATTTACACAGAAAAGAATGAAGAGCACAAAAATAAATTTTGGCTGTTTGAAGTAATAAATTAAATGTTGGAGTTTAAAATACAGAGTGGGTCAAAAGTAGGTTTATAGTTGTTAGTATGGAAAAATAATACAATAATTAATAAGTAACAATACAAGAATAAACTCTGTGTTTGTGTACTCACAACTATAGACCTATCTTTTACCACCTTGTATAGTGAGAATTAAAACAATGATGCCAGTAGCACAAAATAAGGTAAAGGAATAAGTGAGGTTAGAGAATATTAAGGTCCTTAAATTATTCAATTTTGGTAATGGGTAATTTACATTAGAATCTAATGGGTAAAGACATATTAAAATATATATTCTAACAAATCAATTGTAGGAAATGAAATAATAAAGTAATACTTGGTGAAAGTAAATTAACTCAAACAAGGGGAAATAATATCAGAACAAAGGAAAGATACAATAAATAGAAAAGGAACATTAAGTTGGTAGATTTTAAAGTAAAATTTATCAGTAATCACCAAATGAAATATTTGACATTTTCTCCTTTAAAACAAAGATCATCAGACTGAACTAAAATAACAATAACAAAAATAGCAACTACTTAAAGCTTATAAATACAGAGAAATTTTAAAAATAAAAAAGTTAAGAAATCTTTTTAGATTGAGAAATCTTCTCAGTGTGAAAACACTGAGAAGTCTGAACTAGCTCTACTAACGCCAGGCACATTTTTAAGGCACAAGCATAATTAAACATAGAGAAAAACATTTCCTTAGTTTTAAAAAAGGGATGAATTCCTGCAAGAAACTATGACAATCCTAAATTTATATGAATATAAAAATTTAGCTATAAAATATACAGCTGGCAAAATGTATAGGAGAAATAAACCTAAAATTAGATTAGGAGGTTTTTTTTAAAACATACTTTTAGTTACTGATAAGAAATTTCATCAAAAACAAACAAACAAACAAACAAAAAAACAACACCACATATATTAAGGATATAGAAGAGTTGAACAACTTGCTTAACAAACTTTACATAATGGTCATGCACAAAATTCTGAACTCACTGACTACATATTAGTATTGTTTTCAAGAAATAAAAATAGTAATTACAAAAATTGACCACATACAAGAAAACAGAGAAAGTTGAACACATTACAAATGATTGGAATCACAGATAGCATTTTCTTTGGACACAGTGAAATTGGGTGAAAAATCAATAACAAAATGCTAGAAGGCAAATGTTATTCCTCAGTGCTTTGCCTTATATTAGGTCATTTATGAAATAAGATATATGGTCATGAATTCACATTTCAGCAGACTAGCTCTGGTTAACCTTTCATTATTTGGCAAGGGGCCTGAGGCATATCCTCAATAACAGGAATAATAAAGGACCTTTGAAATAGATAGATAAGACATTAATGAATTTTCATTATAAAACTAAAAAGTAGAAATAATATTGAAGTACTCATTTAGATCTGCTAATCCTCCAGGGCTAAGCCATGTTATCATTTTTTTATGCTTTCAGATCTTGTTTTATATATTTCACTTACAATATCAACACCTAGAAAATATGTTATCAAGTGCATATCTAGTTGATACGGTAGTATGTGTCCGTCTGTGATGAGTATCAACTGACAATTATTTCACATTTCTTCTATTTTTTAAGGCTACTTAAATATGTTTTCTGCTTTTTCTATCTCTACCGGCAGTCTGTCTAAAATAGGAAGTTTCATTGCAGCTGCAAAGACTAGACTATACCTCAGAAGTATGATTTCATGTAAGTCTAAAATTGTAGATGTCACATTAATTTTAGAAAGTAGTGCCAATCTCCACATCAGATATCATGCTCCTTAGCATGTGCTTTTGCTTCAGGAGAACATATGTCATATCTGTTCACCAATGTGAACACAGCACCTAGCACATAAACTGTCATATTTGTACGTACCCCAAAATGGTTGCATGGTTGAATGAATGCATTCAGGGGAAAAATTGTTATAGGTCCAATAATGTGGAAATCTAGTTACAATATCTTAAAAGTCGAACTTGTTCTGGTGAATTAAGGCCAGAAGTATATCCACAGGGAAACATCTATTGACCTTAGAGCTCAAAATAGATGGACAGCTCCTCAGCATTCTAATCAAATGTAATTTTCTCCCCCGAGGAACAGCTGGCCAGTGTGCCAGAAGCATCACTAGCACCTTGGATATCCTATTTCACAATCATCATCATTATTACTACTATAGTTTTTATTCCTACCTGCTTTTGCATTACTTTAGTTCAGTTTGATGCCCAAGTCAGTCACGTTTGCACAGGACTTAGTTCTCCTACCCCATGTACAATTTCCACTCTGTTATCTGAAAAGCATTTCAGAACTTGAAAACTTCTAAAGGAAGAATAACTACTGCTATACTTTCACACATAAGATAGTACTTTTTAAATCAACATACACATGAAAATGAATAGCATATTGTTGAATATTAATATACTTTTGCATTTCTGCTTATGATTTTCCCATACTCAACAACTCTCACCTCAAAATGTAACTATGTAGAAATTTATTATTCATGTATTTTTCATATACTTTTACTTATTTCCTAGAGGAAGGGAGAGGGAGAGAGAGATAGAAACATCAATGGTGAGAGCGAATCACTGATGGGCTGCCTCCTGCACATCACCTATCGGGGATTGAGTCCACAACCTGGACATATGCCCTGACCGGGAATCGAACGGTGACCTCCTGGTTCATATGTCAGTGCTGGATCACTGAGCGGCACCAGCCGTGCAATGATGTAGAAATTTAACCACAATACTTATAACACTGAAGATGTAAATTCTTTATTTTTCTATTCTGATTTGATCCTCCTTACAAGATACTATCCCACAATCGGTTTTTCTTATTTGTAGAGCTACATTGCATTCAATTTCTGTCACATCCCCAGTCTTGTGATGCTTTGTTCCTAAATCCCAGTTCAATCCAGGCTGCTTAAGGCTGTACACAGCACTCACTCTGCCATCACATATTCAAGCTGGATGCATTGTTTGGTTAGGTCACATGGGCCAAACCTGAGAATTGCTAGTGCTGTAGTCTGGACAGTTTCAGAGACTTTTTAGCTCCCGACTCATTTCAAAGCTGAGAGCCTTTCACTTATTCAAGCCATTGCATCAAAACACCAGCTAAACGTGTTGGAGATTTCCTACAAAGTCTAAAAGTCAAAGAAACATGGGCTGATTTCTGACATCAATGGACCTTTTAGTTTAGAAGATATAACACACTATACCCCACTCTTCCATTTGCTCAGGAGGTTCAATAAGTTGACAAGTCCCTTTATTTTGGTAGGATTTATTTTCCCTTCCATTCACTGAACTTGTGTTTTATCAAGTCATTTAAGATACCTGCAATCTTGTACCCCCAATTTTTTATTAGATGTCAGGGTGGTGTCCTTTTGAATGGTGACAAATTAGGATTCTTTTGATTAAATTCTGTCCCAAATAAGATAGGACGCTGAATAGGCCCAAATTGACAAATAAATGTTCATTACAATGTCTCTTTCTCCATCATTTTAATTTCTATTTTTATTCCCTGGCAACTTGATCTGTCCAGGAATAAAATCTCATATCCATAAACACTAATTCAAATAAAATATTAATACATTGCAAGCAGCTCCTTCGCTACACAGACTTTCCTCTTATTAGAAGGTCCTTCCTGCAGTTACTTGCATTTATCTAATTTGCTCCTGCTTTTGTTTTCTCAGCTCAAATTGTCACCTTGTTCAAAAAACCTTCTTTGGCAACCTATGTGAAACAGCACTTACTGAAATTTTCTGTCTAGCAGAGCCATTATTGGCATTCATAAATACATATGTTTAATTTTGAGAACATACATGTAATTATAATTGTTTGGGTTTATTTTAATATTTTCTAGTGTTTCCTGTTTTCAATAACATTTAGTCACTTATTATTATGAAATATATATTTACAAAAGATGATTACCTATAATGTACTTGTGAGGTATTTAACAATGAATGACTAATAATTAATTAAAATAACCCAATAATACCTAAATACTAAGTACCTGTAACTAAGAAGAAATATATTTACAAAATACCTTGAAGTCTATACACTGAAGATGTTTCTACTTTAAACATTTCTAACTTTCCCTTTCTTTTCAAAGGAACATCGATTTTAAAACCTTTAACTTTATTATAGTATTAGTATCTAGCACATATTGACAAAATATTGATTAGTTTTGTCTGTTTTTTGAAGTTTATCCAATGACATAATGTTGTATACATTTGTGTGATTTGCTTTTATGGAGACTATCATAGTACTGAGACTCATGATTCCTGATGCATGTTGGTCGCACCTTTCAATTGTTGTTAAGAGCTGAATTGTCTTATAATTTATTTAGCCGCTCTCCTGTGGATGGACACTATTACTTTTCAAGTGAAACAGCGTTTTATCACTTCAAAGAATGCTAATATGAATGAATATTCATCTACAGGACTGCCTGTGTAAGTGTACAACTTTTGTTATTTTTTTCTACTTTTGTTCTACATTTTTCTACTTTCATTGCAGCCAGCATGATGCCTCCTGCACCTATTCTCTTTCACAGCTGAGACAGTGTGTGTATGTGTGTGTGTGTGTGTGTGTGTGTGTGTCCTGTTTATTTTTGAAGAGATTTATCTCTCTTTAGATTTCAGGTTACTTAATTGCTTGCAAATTCAGTTCTCCTATACGTTCAAGAAAAGTTATAAATTTGTCTTTTATTTGGCTTTTTCTCATTGTTATTGTGGGAGCAACACTGTTTTCAGTTTTCTACATCCTGAGCAAAAGCAAAAGCCCTGTATTAGATTTTAATACATGAAACAGAAATAGTTGGGGGACAATTTTAAGAGATAAATATTAGTAAACAAAATGATTTGTGATAATCCTCTAATTTACGATAGTGGTTTTCACTTATTTTTGTTTTTCTTAACAAGAGAAAGTGAAGACTGAGACTGAAAAAATATTTTCACTATTTTATCTCTTTAGCTTGATGGTGGCTCCAAGTCTGCCAGCAGTATTATTCTCTGTCTATATTCTTTATTCATAGAAGTTTAGGTATCTGAAATAGTTCTATCTCAAAATAAAAAGAAATTAAAAAAACTACTTCTATTTGCTAATAAGATGATCATATATTTAATCTAATTGTACCTTAATTAGTGTTCTGCATTTTGTATCGCCATTTTAGATTGTGAGGTACAAGCGAGTTTGGGGTATTAATAATTGTCATACCCCCAGTGCAGTGTCTTCAGAACATGTCTTGATGCATTAATAGGCTAAAAGTCAATTACATCTGATAGGTTTTCTAACCTTTACCAGGAAAGATAATATATTTTTTAATTTTCAGAAACCATGCTCTCTTTTTTTCTAGAACTAAGAAAATACCAGCTCTACAAAATGTTCAACTCTTATTCCATTACAAAGCTATTAACAATTACAATGTCAGTGATTGAACTGTACACTTTGTCCCTGTAAAATCTCAATTTGTTACAGTTACATTAATTAGTTTATTTCCTGATGCCATGGCGATACCCTGAGGAATGTACTTTCAGAGATGTAATACATTAACTTTCTGATGAAAACATTTAGACTACTGGAGATGGCAAATTACCAACTATCACTGCAGTAGTTCAAACTTGCTAATTCTTATTCTGTGTAAAAGTAATTTACCATCAGAAAGTAGTTTATCACACCTGTCATCACCCTCTCAATTACTCTTTCACTCTATTGTTACATTGTATAAGGACAATGAATTTCCAAAGAGTATGAGTAAAAGTTACAGTGAGATTAGATATGAAAGTTTGAAATATATGTTTAAAGTTATGAGAAAGCCAACATGAAATATAATAGAAGTAATGGCAGCCATGCTAATGTTTGTAGAAACATTGATTATTTTGCTGCTGGTTTGAGAAAAATGTTCTAGAGAACAATGTTATAAGGAAAACTATAAGTGAAGGCAATAATTTCAGCTATTTGTGATTGGATACTGGCTTTACCATTTTCTTATGAACCTGAACTTAAAATGTCTTTGGATAGATGATAGATACATAGATAGATAGATAGATAGATAGATAGATAGATAGATAGATAGAATGAAAAAAAACCACATATTTTATTCCTGGTTAGGGATAGAAAAATTCAATACTGTCAAGATGTTAGTTCTCCCCACATATAAATTTAATGCAATACCAATAAAATCCCAGCAAGTGATTTGTGGATATCGACAAACTGATTCTTTATGTTTATATGGAGAGGCAACATAACCCTGATAGCCAACGTAATAAAAAAGGACAAGAACAAATTTGAAGGACTAATATTCCCCTATTTTAAGACTTACAGTAATCAAACACTATGATATTGGCAAAAAAAGTAGACAGTAGATCAATGGAACAGAATAGAGATCCCAGATATAGATCCACATACATATAGTCAACTGATCTTTGAACTTTAAAAAAAGCAATACAAAGAGCAATATTAGTTTGTTTTCAACAAATGATACACAAAAAATAAATCTAGTTACAGGCCTTTACAAAAATTAACTCAAAATGAAACAAAGCCCTCAACATAAAATGCAAAGTTATAAAAATTCTAGAAGATAACAAGGAGAAAAATCTAGGTTATCTGGCTTTTACTTTTTTGTTGTTAATCCTCACCTGAGGATATTTTTTCCATTGTTTTCAGAGATAGGAGAATGGAAGGAAGATGGGAGGGGGTAGGGGAGGAGGGAGAGTGAGAGAGAGAGAGAGAGAGAGAGAGAAAGAGAGAGAGAGAAAGAGAGATCTACTGGTTGCCTCCTGCACTGACCCAAACCAGGTAAGTGGCCTTGCCCTGGAATCAAACCTGCAACCTTTTGGTGCATGGGCTGACACTCTAACCACTCAACTACATCAACCAGGGCAGTTTTGGCTTTTAGATACAAAACAAAGGCACAACCTCTGAAAGAAAGATTTACTAAGCTAGACTTCATGAAAATTATAATTTTGCTCTACTAAGGACAAGAGAATGAAAAGCAAGCAGCGGGTTATGAAAAAAAGGACTTGCAAAAGACACATTTGAAATAGGACTTTCCTCTAAATTATAAAAAAAAACTCTTAAACTTGAGAATAAAAAAAACAAATAACTAGATTTAAATAATGGTCCAAAGACCCTAACTGGAAATCTCATCAGAGAAGATGGACAGATGGCAAATTAGCACATGAAAACATGTTCCACATCATATATCATTATGGAAATGCAATTAAAACAACAATGAATACCATTACATACCTATTAGAATAGCCAAAATCTGTAACACTGACAATGCCAGTGACATGGTTAGCATGTAGAACAACAGGAACTCTCATTCCCTGCTGGTGGGAATACAAAATGTCACAGCCACTTTGGAAGCAGTTTGGTGATTTCTTACCAAACTCAACAAGTTTTTACCCTAATAACCAGCAATTGTGCTCCTTGGTAATTAGCCAAAGGAGGCAGGGATAGAACCTGCAACCCTCGTACAGCCTTTGACTGTAGTCAAGCCTGCAACCTCTGGTGTGTAGGCTGATGCTCTAATCACTGAACTGCTGGCCAGTGCTCCCAAATATTTAAATCTTCGGGAGGTGTGGGGATATTGCACAAAGTCAGTAAGATTAAAAATAAAGGCTCACAATCTCTAGGTATTGAAAGCCTTAGGAAAAAAACAGTGTCTTTAAACCATTAAAGATGACATCAGAACAAAAAGAAAACAAATCTTGTGTATCGAATGGTAAGATTCTTTAAGCAATATGAGACTTTTACGTGCAAACTGAATTCTAGAATTATCTCCTTCCCTTAGAACCACTTCAACTAAAACTATTAAAAAGGGAGAGATTTTTATATTTCCTTAGTGTGTAATCACACAAAGTTTATTCTACATGTTGTTTTATTCCCTCTTTAAATTTCCCTTTGGCTCCTTCACTGAAGTGTTCATATTCAATATCCTTTAAAATTATAATCTTCTAATAAAAAGAACCGAAATGCTTTCTAATTTAAAAATGTTAAGCCCTAATTGTGTTCAATTCTCTGTACCATGTTTAAGGACTAAGTTCCAGGATGGAAAAGGAAAATTTATAGAAGAATTCTGTCTTGTCCTAAGTGTGTACTCCAGGCCTACCTTACTGCTTCTAATCCGTTAATTTTTGGTGGTCAGAAAATGAAAAGTTTGTCAATATTATATATCAGTACATCAGCGTTGTCATTGTTCTATCCTAAAAAAAATAAACTAGAAGCCTGTGACATGTTATAAAGAGGCTTCAAGGGGAATGTGACACTCGATTTCTGATGGCTTATTAAACCCATGTTAATATTCCCGATAGACGACCCCTCATACAAATGAGAATGAATCAAGAATTTTGATTTTAAAACCATACATATGATGAAGGAAGCTACTAAAGGAGCAAATCTCTCACAAAGTGGGCACCTGTAAGCTCCCGACAGCATGTAGAAATTAGCTTGTAAAAGCACTGAAGAGAGACCAGAGGCAGGTGATTCTGAAAGGGGACTGCTGTTCGGAGAAAGAGAGTAGCAGTGGGAAAATTCCACATTATTTTTAGCTTTTGGACTGAGGCCAGACCTCTTTTGGACTGAGGCCAGCTGGACCATGAGGGATTGCTAAAAGTCTTACTGGCCTGAGAACTGGATAGAATATGAGACAAGCAAATTTCTTATAGAGGTAGGGAGATCACAGAAAGAAAAGAACTAGAGAGGGGTTATCAAAACCTGTATATAAAACCGTTCATAATTTCCACGTAAATCAGAGTTATGCATTAGTAGGATATACTCTAAACAGCCACTATAGATAGAATAGAACTGAGATTTGAGTTAACACCTGAATGCCAGAGTTTATAATTTAAATTCAACTAATTTAAAACTGGTCTGCTACAATGAAGAAGTCAACACTCTTCCAAGGAATAGAGCAGAAGCCAGAGTGTTCACAGCTTGATATTTGCATTACATTTCAATATAATTAAACACATCTTTTACCTTGGAACCCCGATTTTTGTCAGTTAACTAACAAATTTATAGTTCACATCAATTTATTCATATGTATCAATGAAGTATGCTCTCAAAGTTTTAGTCTAAGAAAGATTTTACTATTTAAATAGTGAAAGTTTCAGAGAGAAAGGCAGGGGACATTGTTCTGTGGGTCAATGGAGTCCTTTATCATTAAAATTTCATTAAAAAAAACAACACAGAGTTGGCTTTAACCCACAAATAAATTGCCCATTTTTATTTTCTATAAAATGTGTAATAATCTTTGCCATAAATACCTATATCTCTTAAATTAATGTACTGAACTCCCTCAGATTTTAGGATTTTCCCAAATTTGACCTTTCATTTAGTACTCTGAATTGTTTTCCTTTTGAGAATGATTACCTCTGTCATCTGTGATTAAAAAATAATAATCCAAAAGGAAAAATTACAATAAGCAGAGAATTTCTGTAGTGCTATGAAATATTAGGTTCTTTTATTTCTGTCTGACACAAGGAGTCTTATTAAGTATGACTGATTCTAAGTAATGATTCACTAAAAATTCACTAAAAGTTCTTTGTAGACAGAACAATTTTAAATATAATTTTTAACTACAGATAAAATTATAGATCATAATTAATGTCAATTTTACAAATAGATTTTAGAAGAAATAATTATTGACAAGCCTATTGTAGTATGTTTGGGGATAGAAGAAAACTAAGGCAAAAAAATGATCAAGAAAAGAGTCCAAAGTACAAAATTTCTGATGGATATATAAAGAAGCTAAAATGGGAAAGACACATTATGAGAAGACTCAGAAGGTAAACATGAGAAGAAATCTATGAATTACTGAAAACAATATTCAAACTTACTAGAGAGCCAAAAGAGTAAGTTCCATTTGATAAGTACCATGGCTAATAATTCAATGATGCAAATTATCTCTCTAATTGAGAAAAATTAATACAGATACCTGAAAATTTCAATTAGATCTGAAAGCTGTACAAACGTATTTCATTAAGCCACCTAAAATCTTAACTCTTATTAATTTATTAATTCCACATCTAACAAGTAACTAATGATTCCTCCTGTTGGTCAGGCCAGGCACTCCGTTGGTGCTGGGGACACAAAGATAAAGAAATGGACACACTCCAAGCCTTCATTCATGGAATTTCTAATGGGGAGAAGGGTTCAGGGAAAGGCAGGCACAGTATTCCAGTAGTGAATGTATTATTACAAATTAATAAAAGGAACACCACTGGTCAAGAAGCAAGCAGAACACAAGAATGTGAATCAACCAGAGGAGCCAGAGAAGGCATCCCTGAGGAAATGACAGGAGCTGAGACCTGGTGCTTGGTCAACAGTCAACTAAGAATTTAAAGGTCCAAGACTGGACCTTCTAGAAGTACAACAATTGCCACTACCATATAGAAACCCTCCATTATACCTGATAAAATTAATCTCTCCCTTTAGCTATATGACAGCTGGTCTATTTCTACTGCTTCAGTTTTCACACTACATCATAATGATGTTTGGCATGTGTGTTTTTAACTCACTAAATTATGAGCTCTTCAAAGGCAGGGTCTATATAAAGGGACTTCATTTGCAAATTTGCAGGAACAAATTGCATTTTAAAACCTTATAAGAGGATCACTTCATAAGGCATATAAATATCTGATCACTATGTTGTATGCCTGAGAACTAATATATTTAATGTCAACTGCAATTAGAAATAAAATACAAAAATAAAGCTTCAGGAATCTTACAATAAAAAACAGGCAGACTAACAGGAAGATGGCACTAAGCTTTTTTTGTGTGTTACCTTCCTTGACGGTTGGCCACCAACAGATGAATACTATATTTAATTTTGCACGATTTTTAGGTATTTATGTCTAATTTATGAAGATGGATAGAAAAGCAATAAATACTAAAAATGTGCTCTTGGGCAAACACATTCACACACAGACACACATATCTGCATATGCACCTTCATATACATACAAACACATACATACAGACAGACATACTGGGGCAACCTGATTCCCATGGTAATTCTTGACCAAGAATGAACTCTGATTTACCAATACATACTTCTAGTATGTTTGAACAATGCTAAAATAGTATGTAAATCAACCACATCCAAAACATATTATTTCATGATATAATTAACATTCATAATAGAACTGCAGAAGATAAGAAATCTACAGTTAGATAGTATTTCCTAAGATAAACCCTGTATTATTTTTCTGAACCTCTAATTATTGGAGGAAATGCTCAAGGTGTTAAAAAATAGCAGAATAACTAAACAACATCCAAAAAGAAATAATAAAATATGCAAAGCAAAAACCCAACTTGATTTATTTATATTTATTTGTTATTTTATTTTTTA
Source organism: Myotis davidii (assembly GCF_000327345.1). Lineage (NCBI taxonomy): Eukaryota > Metazoa > Chordata > Mammalia > Chiroptera > Vespertilionidae > Myotis > Myotis davidii. The sequence goes on from NW_006291231.1 coordinate 6,374,791, forward strand.
ATCCTCACCTGAAGATATGTTTTTATTGATTTTAGAGAGAGGAGGGGAGGGGGAAAAACATTGATGTGAGAGAGAAACATGATCTGTTGCCTCCTATACATGCCCCTACCATGGATCAAACCCTCAGCCTTCACATGTGCCCTGACCAGGAATTGAACCTGCAATCTTTTGGTGAATGGAACAACACTCCAATGAACTGAGCGACCAAGCCAGAGCACAAATATACAACTTCAAATATAATCTTAAGTTTTCATAAATTAAAATAGGAATTTTGAAAATTAAATTTTCTTATGTCCAGATATTCTCTTAAACATATAAAATTATTTTCTAAAAATATAATGCTATTTCTGTACTGTAAATTAAAGTTGACATAATACTTTGAAAACTTTATAAATCATTAAAATAATTTTAGAAGTATAGTTCTTGCTCTCTAGAAATTCATCATGTGCCTAACTGCAGAATGTTAATGTTAAAAATAACATGCACCCATTTAGAATCACACTTGTTATACTCTGAAAGTCTTGTCTCTTTCTTGAATCATTTTGGAGTAAAAGATTAGTGCAGAGTTACCCAATTCAAATATATCTTATTTTAAATCTAATGGACCTCTTCACATTAGAGCGTCCCAGAATTCATTTATTTCTTACTTCTCTACTTTACGTAAACATATTCCCTTAATTTTCTCATTCAGTTTTTAAATACCATATTTATGATGACTACTAAAAAATTATAAATCTACTACAGGTCTTTCTGATAGCTACAGACTCATACATGTAAAGGCCTATTTAACATCTCTACTTGAATTTGACTGGATTCCTCAAGCTTACCCTGTCTACAATCTTCCCACTTTCAGCTGATGACTCCATCCTTCTTTTCCAAATTTAAACTTCACCTTTTTCTTTTCCTTACTTCATATTTAATGAAGTAGGATGTCCTGTGGGCTCTGGCTTCAAGGTATGTCCTCTGGTCAATCTCTCTGACCACACTCACTGTTACCATCTGCATTTGAAAGACCTTAGTTTCCCTTCCTGCAATTGCCTCCTTACTATTCTTCCAGTTTCTACCCATTTTGCTCCTACAGATTATTGTCATGATTAAATGTATAAAAACTGTTACTTGCTGACAAAATTTCTGTCCTCAGTGTCTCTGGCCTCACTCATAGCATCACAGTGCATGTTAAGAGATACATAGAAGGAAAAAAAAGCCCATGAAGAATTCCTAGGACACTATTTAAAAGCAATACATTTGTACACTCATGCTAAAATAATAAAAATAGCATTAATTCTGGCTCACCTAGTCAGCCTCCCTGACTCTACTCATACTTGTTACATTCATAAAGAAATTAAAGTGCATTTTAGACAGACAATCAACATGTGGGCGTGCCAACTTTTCTGGTGTTTTCAGAGAACAATGTCCTGGGGAACTGGGCAAAGAATTCATTTTCTTGGGTGCAAGAAGGAAGTGTTACTGCTAAGACTGTGGACTTAGCAATGTTATAATGAGGACCACCCCCAGCAACAATTAACTGGAAACAAACCATGATGGACGACTGTTAAACACTGAGTGAGCCTGACAGGTGTGGCTCAGTGGTTAAGCATCCACCCATGAACCAAGAGGTCACCAGTTTGATTCCCAGTCAGGACACATATCCGGGTTGTGGGCTCGAGCCCCGGTAGGGGGCGGGAAGGAGGCAGCTGGTTGATGTTTCTCTCTCATCAATGTTTCTACCTCTCTCCCTTCCTCTCTCTTTAAAATAGAAACATTTAAAAAAATTGAATGAGCCGAAACCGGTTTGGCTCAGTGGATAGAGCGTTGGCCTGCGGACTGAAAGGTCCTAGGTTCGATTCCGGTCAAGGGCATGTACCTGGGTTGCGGGCACATCCCCAGTGGGGGGCGTGCAGGAGGCAGCTGATCGATGTTTCTCTCTCATCGATGTTTCTAACTCTCTATCTCTCTCCCTTCCTCTCTGTGAAAAATCAATAAAATATATTAAAAAAAATTGAATGAATCCAAATGTATGACATAATTTGATATAATATTTATTCCTTCCATTTTAAAACCTGTAGTCCTTTGGGTTTTAAATAAGGCCCCAAATTTCAGCATTCTTATATTTGACTCTCCATAATCACTTCAATAACATTATTTTAATGCAGAAAAAAATAAACCTCCCAAGGATAGATTATAATAGAAAGCAGAATGTTTCATCTTACTTAACTGTACACACAGTGAACTGTGAGAAATGACCTGTCAGGAAAACAGATTTTATATTGAGGTCCACCTAAAATAAGGTGACTATCAATAAAGCCATGTACATCTAAAATATTAGACTCCATAAAAATATATGTTTATCCTACATAATGATTAACAAAACATTGAAAACTGAATAGCTTTGTCTCAGGTGGATCCAGGAAAGATGGGTATTACCAGTGCCTTGGGGCCTTTGAGAATCCTCAATTAGCCCACATGGGTGCTGTCCACTAGAGGAGAGGAAGAGACATTTCTGCCTGCTTTATTTAACTTTGTCTCTTATCATGGACCTTTTCCCCCAAGTGTTTAGGGAGCTTTAAAACCAGATCTCAGAACTATCTCACCCCCCTTTTAAACCAAGAGACCCCTACTCATTATCGCATCATCTCAAGTTAAGTTATTCTTTAATTCTCGAAAGATAACTAGAAATCAATTGATATGTTTGAATAAAATGAGAACTAACTACCATAGGTAGTTTCTGATAAACAGTCCATTATTCACTTAGATTGTTAGACAACATGTATGAATCAACCCTGAGCTGTGAGTGGAGTGCAACCTGCTCACAGCCATCTGACCATTCATTCCTGCACCAAGGAAGAAGTGAAGACTCCCCAAGGTGAGAAGACTAAAGAAGCATCAAAGCCACGTTCAAAACTATCCACTGACTTTCTTTTAGTTTTTAATATATTTTTAATTGATTTTAGAGAGGGAGAGGGAGCGAGAGTTAGAAACATCAATGATGAGAGAGAATCATTGATCAGCTGCCTCCTGCAGGCCCCTACTGGGGATGGGCCCACAACCCAAGCATGTGCCTTTACCTGGAATCGAACAGGGGACCCTTCAGTCCACAGGCTGACACTCTATCCACTGAGCCAAACCAGGTAGGGTTATGCACTGACTTTCTATGCTATTTAAGAAGTGATCCTTACCTAATTCTAGTTGGAAGGCCTTTTATGGTACCAACTCTAGCCACCCATGCCTTCTTGGCTTTCTTCACACAGCTCAGTCCTTCCCTAGGCCTTTGCTTCTGGTCTTCCCCCTGCTTGCAGAACAGGCTCTTTGCTCAGGTCCTTCAATGCTTCCTCCCTGTATCACTCATGCGTTACTCAAACACTGGTTTCTTTAGAGGAGCTTTCTCTTATCTTCTCTAGAGTAGCCTCTCATCGCCCACTATTGTCACTCTCTACTTCTATTGCTTTACTTACTTTTCATTTTTGTCATGGTGACTGTCACTCCTTAATATTATATTCAATATAGTTGTCTGTCCTTGACCTAGAATGTAAATTCAGGGCAAGGGTTTTATTGATGCTCTATCCCTGGCATATAGTAGATATTCAATAATATTTTTGAATTAAATGATAGTTTAATGTTATGTTGAAAAGGTATGAGGGCATTTTTTACCCATTTAATTCATCATGTAAAATACTTAATTTTCTTTTACTTTATTTTCCCCCTTACCCTCTTCCCTGCCACAATCACCATAGTGTTGTCCATGTCCATGAGTTCTCTTTTTTTTTATTTTTTAACCCAATCTCTCCATCATCCTCACAACCCCACCCAGGGATGTCTCTGCCTGCTCTTGTATTTAGACAAATCTATTTTAAATTTCATATCGAATGAAATGTGATTCTTCTAAAATTTCCATCTGTTTACAAAATATTATTCTTTTGGAGAATAGACAAATGTGCCAATTATTAATCCAGGGCCATCTTTCTCTGGATATAGCTTCCTATTAAGAAATTGGTCCCAATAAAAGATACTATATCTCTCAAATTATTTTGTAACTAGAGGCCTGGTGCATGAAATTCGTGCTGGGGCGGGGGGGGGGGGGTCACAATCTGGGACCACTGGCTCCTAACTGCTCACCTGCCTGCCTACCTGATTGCCCCTAACTACTCTGCCTGCCTTCCTCATAGCTCTTAACCCCTTGCCTGCCTGCCTGATCGCTCCTAACTGCCTCTGTCTTGGCCCCAGCTGCATGGCTTTGTCCAGAAAGGTTTCTGGAATGATGTCCAGAAGGTCATTCGGCTGTCTGGGCTAATTAGCATAGTATGCTTTTATTATAGATAGCTTTGCAAAATTCAAATGTTAAAATGTCAGAAAAAAGCAGATTAGAAAATTAAACTACAAATGATCTTTGATGAAAATGGAGCACGGGTAGACAGTAACCTGAGATTACAATTATAATCATAGCAAGTCTTTAAATTGTTCTTTTAAAAATACTACCTTATTATCATAATCAACAGAGTTATTATACTAAGTGCTTTTAGGTTCAAGATACCCTGTTAGGCACTGTGTGAATAACAAAAGAGCTAATGAGTTTACAATTAAATTGTCAATATAAGACTTTTAAGACATTAAAAATATAGAAATTTCAGACATAACATAATAATTAGAAAAAATGTGCTAACATGGGGTCAGAAGACAGAAGTCTCTATAGACTGAGATGGTCAATTGGAAGTAGAAGAAGAAGCTAAACTGAAGGCCATCTGTGATTTGGAAAATAGACAAGAGTAATTCAATGTGATAAAAAGCCCGGGGAGATGTACACAGCGGTTTTGACATCAGCAAGTATGCAGAGCCCTGTGACAAATGAGAGGGTTTCTGCAACATAAAAGGAAGAGATACATACAGCATCAAAAGAAAGCTTTGGCCACACTGCTAAACGGGCCAGTTAAAAGTTAGTCACCAAAACACATTTTTCTAAAATGTACTATAACTGAAAATATAAATAATTTTTAATTTTTCATGGCAGGAAACAAATTATTTTATAGATCTTCTTATAAAATTAAGCTTATGTGAATAGTTTTCTTAGCATTTGAATATGTCACCTCTGACAGAATCTTTTTTCATTAATAATACTTAACACATTTAAAGAAAATGTTTGTGCTTTCCTTATCATGGACTTTATATATAACTAGAATCCCAGTGCATGAAATTCGTGCAGGGGGCAGGGAGAACCCTCAGCCCAGCCTGCACCCTTTCCAATCTCGGACCCCTTGGGGGATGTCTGACTGCCTGCGGGATCGGACCTAAACCGGCAATCAGACATCCCTCTCACAATCTGGGACTGCTGGCTCCTAACTGCTTGCCTGCCTGCCTGCCTGATTGCCCCTAACTGCTTCTGCATGCCAGCCTGATCACCCCCTAACCACTCCTCTCCCAGACTGATTGACACTTAACTAATATGCTAATATGTCTCCCCTGCCGGCCTGATCGCCCGGGCAGTCTTACTCCAAAGCCATTACATAAAAATGGCAAACAAGAGTAAATGGAAAACGCATTAAGCTGCCCCTCAAAAATGTTTTTCAACTGCTAATATGTCTTGCATAGTAATACAGTCTAAAATTAACATCTATTGGTGGTTACACTATTTTCTTAAGTAAACTATCATGGATATAGTCATAAAATAATTAGAAATATTAAAAGCTATAGTGTTACATTTATATTAATACATAAATCATGTTTCATCACTTATTAAAAGCCAACAGGTAATATGAAAAATGAGCACAGCCTGAAGTAGGATCTCTCATTAGTGCTATATTAATCAATTGAGTGATTGTATTAAGCTTTTACCATAGATTCTCTATTATGCCTGGATCGAGGCCTGGAAGATATGGCAAATTAGGGAGAGTATAGCTACTTTATAGGTGAGTTATAATCTCATTGATTAATTACAACCTTTTCAAATGAAACAATGAATGAATAATATAGTACTGTATTTGTATATGCCTTGGACTTGCTTTTCACTTACAATGCATCAATTCCTTCAACTTTTTACCTGGTCATCTTCCTCTTCCCTTTCATATCTAATATTAATTGTAACTTCTTTCACAATATATTTTTGTGGGTTTTTTGTCTTTTTTAAAAAATATTTTCATTGATTTTAGAAAGAGAGGGAGAGACAGAAACATCAATGAGAGAGAGAGATCAACATCGATCGGCTGCCTCCTGCACACCCTCTGCTGGGAATCGAGCCAGCAAGCGGGGCGTGTGCCCTGACAGGGAATCAAACCATTGACCTCTTGGTGCATGGGTCAACACTCAACCATTGAGCCACACCAGACAAGCAAGATACGTTTTTGAATCTTTACCTAAATTATGATATGTTACTTTTTCCATAATAACTATATCTGTTACATAATGGAAGAATGTATTCTTACTATATTATAATCCTCTCCAATTTCTCTATCTTCCCATTAAATTAGACTTTCCTTAAAGACAAGCATTAGCTTGTTCACTATTGTGTCCATAGTGCTGAGAAAGCTATATTAGTCAGAGAGACTTGCATTAGAGATTCAGAATGCAAAATAAAAACCATGGGAAAGGACAAAAGAAGAATAAATTCAAGGAACAACAGGATTCTTGTCCAATTAAAACCAAGAGTCTATTTGGGTACCTAGAAAATATACAACCAGATTATAAAGGGTCGTGAAAGGCAGGATTTAAATTTAGTGAGACACTCTCATTATAGAATGCACCATATAAAAGCGAACAATAAATATTGTATTTAAATAAGAATAATCTGGTGGCCTAAAAGAAGAATTGATGAGGGCAGAGAAAACCTGAAGCTAGATAGAGAAATTAAGACTAAAGATAGAAGAGAATCAAGACAACAGATGCCATCATCATTATCATTGCTGAGTTTACCGTGTGCTGTATGTTTTATGAAGATCATTTCCTCTGAGACTAGTATTATAAGTCCAATTCTACAAATAAGGAAATATGACACATGTTTAATAGGGATTCTTTAAAATAACCTTCAATGATCCTTTCCCTGTAATATTCACAGCCTTGTGTGATCTTTCCCCTTCTGTGTATTGCAAAATGAACACCCCAAAAATTGTAGGTAACATCTGTCACCATGTATAGTTACAAAATTTAAGTTCAGGTTGGATTCACTGACTTCTAATAGTGGGGGAAAAAGAAAGAAAGAAATATGATAGCAGAAGTTACGGAATTCCACTCCTGAGATTGGATTATAAAGACTCGGTTCCTTCTTGCAAGCTTGCTTGCTCTCTTTGGATCATTTGCTCCTGGGGAAGCCTGCTGCCATGTCATGCGGCAGCCCCATGGAAAGGGCTAGGTTCGTGAGCTTGGAGCAGACACTCTCCCCAAACCAGACAGCCTTTAAAATAACTGCAGCCCCAATCACTACACTGACTGCAATCTTCTGAGACATCCTGAGCCAGAACCACCCAGCTAAGCTGTTTTCAAATTCCTGATCCACAGGAAGAAAACGGAGAGACAATACATGCTACTTCTGTTTAAAGATAGTGAATACTGGGGTGAATGATAATGGATACAGTATTTGACAGAGAAAGGATTTAAGCCCAGGCTCCTGAGCTTACACCCTTCTCTACAGAAGAAGTGCTCAACATGAAGATACTAAACTTTTTGTTTCACAAGTTGCAAAGTGAAGAAATATACATGTAATGATAAAACAAGTATGCCCACCATACAATCTTCATAAATATTATGATTTTTCTTTTATTTAGATAATTTTTAAGATAAGAGAAATACAATATTACAAACAAGGCTGAACTTACTACATATTGCCTTCGTAGCAGTTACAACTTCAATCTTCTCCTACCACACCAGACGAAGAAGAATGAGAATGCTGTCGTAATAGTGATACCTACGGATGATGAAGAAGTTGGTCCTTGAAATGAATGGCTATTGAAGGAAATAGTTGTGGCAAATACTATAATGTGACTACCCAAACTCTTTAAAAATGTTTTTCATTTAATAGTGACGGGGATGTAAAGCATAGAGAATATAGTCAATAATACCATAATAACTATGTGTGGTGCCAGATGGGAATTAGAAATATCAGGGGAACACTCTGCAAAGTAAACATCAGGGGAACACTATGGGGGACACCGGAAACTAATACAAAAACTAACAGAATATAAACTTTAATTGAAAAATTAACATTTAAAAAAAGATGAGGGGTGAGGGGTTTCACAGTGCAAGATCTGACGACTCAATAAAATCTTAACTATATTTGTTGACCTTGACTCAAGCCACACCTATTGACTTACTTTGAGTAAATTGTATATAGCGTAGATATAACATTGTTTATGTGTCTATGTATTAGTTGTATAGGGCTGTAGTAATCTGAAAATATATGTATAGACTGCTTGCATTCAAGTTACCCCAATTTAATCTTCTACCGAGGTTTCCTCACAACTTCATTTTCCTGACATTTACAATTCCCTTTGTTTAATATATAAAAGCAAGTGTCTTGGATATCATTTAGATTTGTTTATCTTTATTTGTCATAGCTGGATTCCTCTTGTGTAAATGTCTTTTTAAGTATCATCATATATAAGTTATACCCATGTATTACACACGGTTATCATTATTATTCAGATTACCATATTATGTTATGTAAATAAATATATTTAATCTTCATGATTAAGTGGTACTTATCAAAACAGAAATGGGTTTTTAGAAGCCAGATGGCAATTTTAGTTTGTGAAACAAGTTAAACTTGACAACAAGCACAATAAGCATGTGCTCCCACATTATGTCTCAGAATTTTTTTGTCTCAGTCAGATGGGTGAACACAAAGATAAAATAATAAATAAATCAAAAAAATCTGCTGATCTGACAACTTCATTATAATGAATAAATGAAGTGGTAAAATTATAATGCAAGTGCATTTCTGTTTTAAAAAGGATGGTATTGATTTGGTAACGAAAGGATCTGGAGCCCTGGTCAGTGTGGCTCAGTTGGTTGAGTGATGTCCATCCCATGCACTGAAAGCTCACTGGTTTGATTGTTGTCAGGGCGCATGCCCAGGTTGTTGGTTTGACCCTCAGTCATCACTAATGTTTCTATCTGTCTCTCCCTCTCCTTCTAAATCAGTGATTCTCAACATTCCTAATGCCGCGACCCTTTAATACAGTTCCTCATGTTGTGGTGACCCCCAATTTCATTGTTACAAATTGAACATAATTAAAGCATAGTGATTAATCACAAAAAAATGTAATTATATATGTGTTTTCCGATGATCTTAGGTGACCCCTGTGAAAGGGTCGTTCAACCCCAAAAGGTTTGCTGCCCACAGGTTGAGAACCACTGCTCTAAATCAATAAAAACATATCCTATATAATAAAAGAGAAACATGTAAATTGGCCATCCCTCCAGTACACTCACCAGCCAATCAGGAGTGAGTATGTAAATTAACCTTCCAAAGATGGCAGGTTAATTTGCATACACAGGCACCAGGCAGAGAGCAGAGTGTGAGAGCTGGAGGCTTGAGAGTGATCCAGGGAGCCACGTCCCCTCAAGCCGCCAGGCGGAGAGCAGAGCTGGAGAGCCGACGGTGAGTGGAGTGGCTTGGGGAACTTGGCTCCCCAAGCTGCCAGACGGAGAGCAGAGAGGGAGAGCTGGTGGCTTGCAGGACTTGGCAGAGTGGGAGGCCATAGGACAGAGACAGAGCAGGAAGGGAAAACCAAGAGTGCGGGGAGCACCAGGAATCCTGGAAATAGTAGTTCTGGTGGCAGCCCCAGGACCAGAAGCAGAAGTCCCGAGCATGAGGAGCACCAGGAATGCTAGGAATTGTAGTTCTGGTGGCAGACGGATCTCCTCGACACTAGAGCAAAGAGAGCCTGGAGCAAGTTACTGTTGCGGTGGGGGATGGAGGGAAAGCAAAGGTGAGAAAGCAAAATCAGAGTGTCTAGGAAAAATTAAAGGGAAGATATCCTAAAACTTCCAGGAAACCTCCACCAATGAAGCAAAGAAAAAAAAAATGCCTGTTAAACTGGGGGTCTCAGACAATTCACTCATATGATTGCAAAGACAGACAGAAACTCCCAGATTGGAGAGGGCTCCCCTGAGGGCTCCCAGATTGGAGAGGGCTCCCCTTAGGGCTCCCAGATTGGAGAGGGTGCAGGTCAGGCTGAGGGACCCACCCCCCATACACAAATCTTCATGCACTGGGTCCCTAGTTAAAAAATAAAAATAGAGGATCTGGAACACAACTTAATTACCAATGCAGAGCATTGATATTTGGACCACAGCCATGATTTTGTTGTAATTTAGCAATTTGGGAGAAGTCATAATGAATGTATGACTAATTCTCCAGACTGCCTATGTTCTACCACAGTGACATCTTTACTGTCAAAAGTGGGTTCCAAAATATGCATTATAGTAAGTGTTGTACTGTCAAATGATTGTGGGAAATGCTCAACATCATAATGACATCCAGAAGATTTAAGTCTCTAATATTACAACTAAAGATCTGATCATTCTAAAGTAGATAAAATTATTTAAATTGACCCAGAATTTCCCAGCTTATTTATCTTGGGACGCTTTTTAACCAATAACCTCTATCAACATCATCCTGCTACCTGGTTTTCCTATAGCACATTTTTGGAAATGTACAATTAGATCTAAGGGAGTAAGATGAGGTCATATAATCTAACTTCCCAAGAACGGGCTCCTCTGGTCTGTGCCTTGGACTCTATTTTTACATCTAGACAAAAAAGTAAACATACACTTTAATAATGTATCTTTTGGCAACATATATATGCCATTTTTTAAAATTATACTCCCAATGTCCCCTCCATGGAGAATAAAACAGCAACAACAAAATACTATATAATTTAACATTAGATTTATCTGCGTGTGAGCTCATATATTTTCTTTTAACAAAACTAAAGTGTTTGGTTTAGAATTTAGAAAAATGAGAACCTAGTTAAATGTACTATTTCAATAATGCTCCAGGAATTTTGACATCTATTTCTCTACATTTCATCAGTTTATTTTTTTAATATGCATCTTTAATGTTATGTTTAGTTTGGACAGACTGTCTCACATCCTTTCACAAAAGCAGGTAGTCGAGAAACTAAGATGGCGGCAGAGATAAACACCGGGAAATTAAGGCCGCTCACAACAATTGATTAATACCTCAGAGAAACAATACGGACTTCATCCAGAACCATAGGAAGCCTGGCTGACTGTAAACTCTACAACTAGAAGGAAGGAAACGCACACTGAGACCCAGAGAAGCTGCAGGAGAGAAGCGCAGAGGTACGGGGCTCGCGCGCGGAAAGGGGCTGGCACCCGAGGACGCGGCGGTCTTTTTGAATCCGGAGGGAATCACAAGCTCCCGACGGCTCTGAACTCCGGTTCCGGGAAGTCTCTGGGGCA
>NW_006291231.1:6387566-6422667 GCF_000327345.1 Myotis davidii
ATCTAGAAAAAAAAGTAAACATACACTTTAATAATGTATCTTTTGGCAACATATATATGCCATTTTTTAAAATTATACTCCCAATGCCCCCTCCATGGAGAATAAAACAGCAACAACAAAATACTATATAATTTAACATTAGATTTATCTGTGTGTGAGCTCATATATTTTCTTTTAACAAAACTAAAGTGTTTGGTTTAGAATTTAGAAAAATGAGAACCTAGTTAAATGTACTATTTCAATAATGCTCCAGGAATTTTGACATCTATTTCTCTACATTTCATCAGTTTATTTTTTTAATATGCATCTTTAATGTTATGTTTAGTTTGGACAGACTGTCTCACATCTTTTCACAAAAGCAGGTAGTCAGTACACTTATATATATTTTATGATATTTTTCTAAATAAGAACTGCTCGCTTGAGCTGTATCTATATATCTAATGAATTAAAAAATGCTACTGCATACAGTTCAAAACAACTTGGTCTGTGCTATCAAGAGAACCAACTTCTATATGTAAAAAAATAATTGGAATTTAACTGAAACATTTGTTAACCTTTCTGAACTACCAATTCTTCATCTGCAAAATTAGAGTAATAAGGAGACCTACCTCATAGGTTATCAAAACTAACCCATGAATTAACCTGTGAATGCATAAATATTAGTTACTTCCCCAAATTAGCAGTCATGTCTTTGTAGCTTTCCTGAAATTGTGGCAGCTGCTCAAGCCACAGCAAGAGAGGGTTCTCAGAGCTGACACCACTGCCATTGCACCCCATTTCTCAGTTTCCTCTAAACTAAAAATATATACTTTCTTCTTTCTTATACTCGGGTATAATATTTATTTGTGGTGAAATCTCATGATGAAATCAACAAATCTAAATTTTTAAGAACTCTGAATTATTCCTTTTCCTTTTTTTAAAAAATAATTCTAACATCTTTTGCTGTTGCTATTATTGGAAGATTGGATGGGTATAGTCAATATATGAAAAGGAATAAAGAATAATAGAACTTTTCAGACTATGAGCTATGCCAATTTTAGTAGTCATACCCTGCCTAGTTTTCGGATTCGTGTGTCTAAAATACTGAACTTCTTGGTCCTTGAGATAACAGCTCAAGAAGTCTAAATTTACATACCATTCATGTTATTATCAATCAGTGACTTTTTACTCGAAAACTAAAGTGTACTTTCTTCTTAACTGTTTTCCTGTCCACTTAATGGGAAATATCCAATTCTCAATCCTGGCTTTCTGGAAGGGAAATAAAGGGCTAGAATCATTAAAGAACTTGCTGAAATGACCTAAATCAGGTGGAGAATTGAGAATGAAATCCAAAGTTGTTGGGTGGTTTTGTTTTTTTTTTGTTGTTGTTGTTGTTTGTTTTCATCATCCTGAAGTATTTTTTATTAAATGTATTGGGGTGACATTGGTTAAGAGGATTATATAAGTCTCAAGTGTACATTGTTTATGATACATGATCTGCATATTGCAATGCATTGGGTGTCTACCACCTAAAGTCAAATCACCTTCCATCACCAAGTATTTGCTCCCTTTACTCCCCACCACCGGCCTAACCCCTTCCTCTGGTAGCCATCATTCTGTTGTCTGTGTCTATGAGTTTCAGTTTTACATCCCACATATAAGTGAAATCTAATGGTTCTTAGCTTTTTCTGACTGATATATTTCACTTAGCATACTATTCTCAAGATCCATCTATGTTGTCACAATTGGCAGTATTCACTTAATCTTTTCTTATGGCTGAGTAATATTTCACTGTATATATGTACTGCATCTTCTTTATCCAATCCTCTATTGCACTTTCAATGTCTCCATGCCTTGACCACTGTGAATAGGTGGCTATTCCATTGCAAATGAATGTTTTTGAGTTTCTAGGGTACAGACCCAGGAGTGAGATTGCTGGGTCATAGGGTAACTCTATTCATACTTTTTTGAGGAGCCTCCATTCTGTTTCCATATTAGCTATACCATTCTACCTTCATGATAACCTAAATCAGGAGGAGGACTGAGAATGAAATTCAAACTCTTGATATCCATGGCGTTTTAGATCTGACTGCCTGTTTTTTAGAAAAAGGTTTCTAGTTTGGCTAAATTGAAGTAAAATGAGGCTTAAGGGAGTCATTGCTTATGAGTTCTCCTAAATATTGTAATATGCATCTGGCATATTTGGAAACTTTTTAGAATTTTTCCCCTATGAGTGCTATTAGTTAGTGAAGTGAAAATCTTTCCAACTTGATATTCTTGGTGATTTATTTACCCCTAAGAAACATGGTTGATGAGGCTGTATGTGGCAAAGCCTGTATTCCACTTTTAAAAAGGTAGAGAATTTAAATGATTGGGATACATAACTCTCTCTGAATATTTAAATCCCCTGCTTCTATGTGGGAAAGCTCATAAAAGACATGTAGAAATTGAGTGAATTGGGCCCAACAGTGCTTTGTTGCTCTGTCATGCATAATAATACAGTATCATTTATCTTGGTTGTCTCTTATAACAGAAACAATATATTTAAGGGACTCCTGGGTATACAGAAAGAAATGAGATTTATGTTTTTATGCCTTTAAAAATACTCTCAATTAAAAGCTAATTTGAGGAAAACAAAACTTGTTTATCTTTTATGGGCGACTATCATCAATTGTTCTTGATAAACTCTAAAAATAAGACATATTTTTGTTGTTTTAAAAATATATTATTGTGGTAAAACTATGTGGACTTAGAGGGCTACATCCACAAATTAAAAATACAAAAACTATTAAGAACATATTTTGAGCAAAGCCGTTTCCAAGGGTGCCTTTTAGAAAATAGAGAAATAATCCTAATATATTTATGACCATGTGGACCCTGAGAAAGAAGATACCTATGAAGAAGGGCTCCTGGTGATTAACTGAGCTCAAATTTAAGAGCAGAGTCTAGCAGCCATTTCTAAACAGGTGCCCCTCATGCAAACTGCACTTCAGTGAGAAACCTATATGGAACTGCCTGCCTACACTGTGTTCCTGACATCAGAGCCAGCCCTTAAAAAGTGTTACTGGAATTATATTTCAACCAATATGACTGAGTCTTTTTCCGTCCAAACCTGTACAGCTATGTCACCATCAGCATCTTCACCAACCAATCAAAGCAGCTCCATTCTGACCAATCAGGACAGTGTTTTTTGTACCAATCAACTAAAAGGATTTGGAATCCTCATTTGCACAGACAGACCAATCAGGGACCAGGGGTGGGGACTTCTGTCTATATAAGTCAACCCCCTTCTGGCTCAGAGAATATGCTTTCCCTTCCCACTGAAGACTGTGTTTTCCTGGCTGGAGCTGAAACACCTAAGATGAAGCATCAAAGATGCCTTGTAGGTGGAACAGGGTAGAGCAGAGCAAAACAGAGCTGTACTCTAGCCAAAGAGGGGCCAAGCCCCAGGACCACCTCACCCCAAGGCCACCATGCCACAGCCCTTCCTCACAGCCCTGTTGTTTCACTACTGAGCTGTTAAACTGTTGAGCTATTTCACAGCCATGCTGTTCTCATACTGGTATTATACCACAATTGAGCTGTTTGCACTGAATTAAGTTTCCTTCTTTGGTGCACCCCAAATTGAGGATTCCTGTTGGCATTGAATTGGGACCAATGACCATTAGTTGGCCTCATCAAGGATTGCATACAATAACAGGAGACATGAGATAAGAAGATAATAATGCATGACAGAAGGTGTTAAGTGTTTTATTCAAAATTTAAGAATGAAAGGTGCTGAAAAAGACAGGACATAAAATTAGTAGGGCCTTTTTAATTTTTATCAGTTTTCTTAAGTCTGATTTGAAAATAGCCCAACTTAATTTTTGAGAGATAGAATAACAGTGGAATGCAGTCATTGCTGTAGGTGCTCACTGAGTCCCATGTGCATCAGCCACCAGGCTCATAATTATTATGCCCTTTGATTCTTGCAACAACTCCTGCAAGAAATTATGTTGTATTTGACAAGTGAAGAAATAGATTAACAGCAATCAATCGGTTGGTCCACGGTTACTGAGTGACAAAATAAAAGTGGAGCCTGGACTCTTAAATCGCACATTTTTTCACTGTCTTGCCCTATTATGAGAAATTTCTGTTTAGGAAAAAAAATATAACAATTTTATATATTTTTTTACTCAAAGATTAAGTGACAGTTTCTGTAAAAAGAGCCCACATACAAAGTGAAGAAACTGTCACAGTTAACTATAAAGGAATGTAAAATTTTATTGTATTCATAAAACATTTATGAAAACAATAAGGCCAAAAGATGCACTTATATGTAGACTCTAATGAACAAAATAAACTGATGAGCAAAATAGATCCAGAGGCATGAAAGCATGCAACAGAATGACAGATCTTAGAAGGGAAGGGGATGAAGGTGACTGGCACTGGATAAAGGAAGGTGAAGAGATTAGTCAAAGAACGTACATGCACAGCCCATGGAAACCGACTGCCGTATGGTGAATGCTGGGGGTTGAGAAGGGGCTGGGTGGAGGTGGGCAAAGTGGGGATGGGGACATCTTTAATAGGATCTACAACAAAAATCAGGAAAAAAAAGAAGCAATAGGAAGTATTTGGCACATATGTGGAAGACAAATTCTTAATCTTTCCTTATTTTTTCATATGGGGAAAAGAATTTTAGTTAATTTTGTTCAGGTATAAGTAAATTCCCACACTGACACAAGACAGGTATTTTCCTGAAAGAAATAGGAAAATAACAATTTGCAAATGCCAGTGAGTAGTACTTGGGCCATGACTTTCTTGTAAATTGTACAACATAGCAGTGTTCTAAATATTTCTGAAAATAGAGTGCTTCTTTATATAAAGTACAACTGAAACTTGCATGCCTACTTAAAATAATTCCATTGGGGACCACAATTTGATACACTTGAATTAATGGAACTCAATACAAAAATAGAACAATGAGCAAAGGAATCTATACCTCTAATTAGATCCCAGATTAAACCTAAACTGGAAATTAGATGTGTCTGAGCATGGCCAAGAAAATATGTGTAGTTGTTCTCCTGAAAGAACTCATCCCAAAAGAGAGAGCCAGATGTGACAAGCGTAACATACATTCTTTTAAAGCCTCCCAGACAAACAAGGCAGGAGAATGCTGAAGAGTGCAGTCCATATAATAGTCATTCCATCATGCAATTGCCTGTGAGTCCTAATGAGAAGAACCACTCAAAACATGGGAAAATGTTAACTCATAACTATGTCACACATAAGTGCACATGTGGCATAAAATAGTTTTATGCAAAAAGAAGAAAGAGGGTCACAAATACCAGCTTGTAAACATCATCATGAGAACATTAGCACATTATGAAGAATCCTGGTTAAGACCACATGCTTGGATGAAAAGACACCATCACTCAGCAGTTGGACAGCCTGGAGGGTGCAGTGAAACCCAGCTGAAGTGAAGGTAAACCAAATTGCAGAGGTTGTGTAAAAACAAGTCACTAAGTCACTAGATGGCTGACCAGACTTGTACACGAATACATACGCGATAACTAATCCTTCCCCAAAGTATTCAGGCCAGAAAGGATCAATAAAGAAGATATGAAGAGCCAGAAACTGTGGCCCCTTTTGTAACTAATGGCTAATTAGCCATGGGCAAATTAAAAAACTAGAGTAAATAATAAAAGAGAAGATAATACATTTCATAAGTTATTTTCTTCAGTGAACACATTATTATGTAACTTAAAACAAAGTGTTAAGTATGTGTGTAGATTTTTCCCTTTGCAGAAGGAATTTAAGAGTTATGATGATTCTTACAATTCTTAATTTTTTTTCTGAGAGCAATTTCAGAGGAAAGGCATAAAAGTGTGTCTCTTCTTGTTCTGCTTTTCAGTGAACAGACTCTTTGGAAACAGAGATAAAGTAAAACTGCTCGTTTAGTCCAGTCCCTGGGAAGAGATGTTCTCCTAATCTGTGTATCTGACAATGCAGGCATTTCAAACTCAATTTTGGGAAAATGTACAAAAAATTTCACACCCAGCATCTCTGGTTATATTGTGTGTCCAAGACAGCATACCCTTTTCCTCAGCTTGGAGAAACTTTAGACAGGCCTCTTCCTGACTCTAGACCCCTGACCACCCTTTTCTTAGACCCTTCCCTTTGGAAAACATTTCACTGTAAATCCTTTCACTGTCCCTTTAGATGTAAACCTTTTTAAAGGCCCCTTGCAAGTTTTACAGCCAGGGCATGTCTTTCTCAAAGACCTGGGAGACATTCCTTTGAAATGTAATGATCATAAGGAAGATAGAACCCCCAGCTCTCAGCCTCTGTGGGAGGACAGGAGCCCAATTTTGGTAGAATGACTTGCTCCAAGTTGTAAAACTACCTTCTGTTATAAAAATAAGATAAAGTTTAGTTTTCCTCTGAGTAAAGGCAGTTATCAAAAACAGATGTCCTATGATTCCCCCACCTAGCTTTTCAAAGCTCTCCAGCCTTATTTTTCAAGTACAGTTGAGTTCAGATGAAATTCTGGCCTCTTCACCCTATTGCAATAACCTTGAACCAAGTCTTCCCTCTGTGTTTCTTTATGGAGCTCATGTTTAGCAGTTTTTGTTTGCACATCTGCAAAAATATCAAGTCTATGTCTTATCTATATATTTAAACTAGAGGCCAATGCACAAAGTTCGTGCAAGAGCCTCAGCCCTCTCAGCCTGGCTGCCTCGTGGCCCCAGCTGCCTCATGGTCCCACAGCCCCACAGCCCCACCCACTGGTCATTCCAGAAGGTCATCCGGAAGGTGGTTCCACCATCCAGTCTAATTAGCATATTAGTTCTTTATTATATAGGATTAGCATTCATAATAATTTGAAATATTAGGATCAAATTCGAGCCATGGGTTTTCAAACTTTTGTATCATTTGTCCAAATTCCTAGCTTTCATCCATGTAAAGCATTTTTTAAAAAAATCCTAACAGAGTAGATGCTGTAAATTTTATAAGTTTTTCCATGTTTTAGAAAAAGATGTTTATTATGTGGGAAGATGTGCATGCCATCTTCCTCTTCCTGTTGCCAATTAAATTAAGAACTGTCTAGTTTTGTAAATGCTTAGGGAAGCACATTAAAAATGAATATAAATATCAAAGATAAATTAAATGATGATTTAATCCCAAATTTTAAAACATACTATTTCCCAAGGAGTCTGGAAATAATTGAGAAATTCAATATATCCTAAATCTGCTCTGTGAAACTCTAGTCCTCAGAATTTCATTAGGAAAATATACTGTCAAGTAATTATAAAAAGCAATGCATAATATATTATGCATATATCATTGACATGAAGATTGTACATTACTTTATAAAATCTGAGCATTTTGCCATAAACCATGAGAATGTGTTAAACCCAATAATTCTGTTTTTCTAAGGAATTTTTATAACTAGTTTATGATTCTCTTTCTTAAGCTCATTTAATATAGAGCTAAATATATATAGTAAGTCTAACTAGTGTTGCTCAGTGGTTGAGCATCAATCTATGAACCAGGAAGTCATGGTGCGATTCCTGGTCAGGGCACATGCCCTGGTTGCAGGCTTGATCCCCAACATGTGGCATGCAGGAGGCAGCAGATCAATGATTCCGGGTTGTGGCCTGCTCTCCAGTGAGGGGCATGCAGGAGGCAGTTGATTGATGATTCTCTCTCATCGTTGATGCTTCGATCTCTCTCTCTTCCTCCCTCCCTCTCTGAAATCAATAAAAATATATTTAAATATATATGCACATAATATTGGGTAAGCTTACATTCAGCTTTTAAGATTTTATTATTCTTGTTTTTAAAACTATATCTTGGTCATTATGACATTTAGGAAAGGTACAAACATGCTTTACATTCTTTCTACACTAAAGACTGGATTTCATGCTGGGGAACTAAAATATATATGAGTACATCAAGATTCCTGTAGGAAGAACATTAAAGTCACTAAAATTCCTTTGATCTTTAGTATCATCCTAATTGAGGTTTTGTGTGTTGTTTTTTTTAAAAGTAGAATTCTATACTCTTTTCATTTTAAGGACGTTTGTTAGCTCCCCATTTCTTCCAAAGCAAAATCTAATTACTACATAATGGTGCTCAAATTTTTCCATTCCCCCACCCAACTATCCACCTGAACATTTTTCAGTCACCCAATCTATTCATGCTTCTCGAAAATAAATTCCAATTTGTTTTTATGTGTTTTCCTTCTTTGCTGTTGCAAACATTGCTACCTCTGCCTAATTTCCCTTTCCAGTTTCCCCTCCTGGAACATTCCTATTAAGGCCCAGTGCAAACATAATGAGAGCGTTTATGATGATATGGTGTTAGTCATCCATCCGCAACACCTTCTCATGGAAAAGCCTCCACAGAAACTGGGAAGCTCAAACTACCTTTTCTGCAGCCTGGGTTGTGACTAGGAGGAATCTGCTAACTATCCCTCAGACGTACTGCAAATTGGAACATCAGAAAGAAGGCACAGGTCTTTCCTTTTCCTGTTTTCACTGGCAAACAAGATCTGGGTAGGATTCTCTCTCCTGGGGTAATATTAACAGCTGTTGCACTGTACAGTTATTGGCGTCCTGGCGGTCAAAGGTATGGGGCCTTGGCTGTGCTGGCATGGGTGGCGGCAGGCATGCACTTGTTCTAATGCTGGCGGCTATCGTAGTTAATGCCTGTCTGCTTCTCGGCTGCAAAACGGGGACTTGTGCATAGTTCTAGAAGGACTGTTGAAGCTTTCCCGTTAGACAGATTCCTGGTCATAAATCCAATTCCTCAGTCAGTAGCTCAGGTCTGCAGTGTGGCAGATGGAGTATGTGACTTTAGTACACAGTATCGAGGATCTTTCTGTTTAAACTGGCTGCACTGAATTTTGTTCTCTACAACTGAATCCTGACCTTTAAAAATATCATATCCTCTGTGGATTCTCTCCAATTTCCTGGCCTTTTAACTGTTTTCTTACAGAAACTTGTATACCTGAATGGCACTTACTAAATTGTATTTTTAGGCCCATTCCCTACGGTGAAATCATACTGTCTTTTATGACTGCCACCTCTTCCTTCTGTGCTTTCCCAAAAGGCAAAAATGTATATTGTGTCCTGCCTATTCTCTGAGAGGCCTGTCATCTTTTCAAGTTCAATTGCTTGTCTTGTAACTTAGTTGCTTAATGGGCTTTATGAAATTATGCACTTAAATGATTTGTTAGGTTGAGAGCGACCCTCTCTTGTCAGTTTCTACACTCTACATTCTGAGTAGAATCATAAACTACCCTTGCTTTTATAATAAGAAAGTTATTTTCCAACAATGGTAACAGAAATATTTCTAATATGCTATTTATATTAATTTTGTAAATTTTCATAATGGCATGTAAACTTTTATGCCCTTTTTAAAAGTGAAATGCATCTTTTCTATTTTCCACTTTGGAATGTCTATATGTGATTAATTTATATCACAATACTTCTTTATCACTACATTACATCACTATATTTCTCTAGTTTGAATATGAAAGAAAGAAAAAGCCAGTTGTCTCTCTCTATCTACCTCTCTATCTCTATATCTAATCTATCTATCCTATCTAATAAAAGAGAAACATGGTAATTGGCGTACGACCGCTACCCTTCCCATTGGCTAATGAGGGGCGATATGCAAATTAACTGTCAGCCAAGATGGCTGCCGGCAGCCAGGGAGCTTAAACTGAACATGAGGCTTGCTTGCTTCAGTGATGGAGGACTGCAACTTTCTTGCCGGCCTCTCAGCCTGCAGTTTAAGAAACATAGCATAACAAATAGAAGCTAAAAAAAAAAACACCAGAAACCAGCTTTCAGGGAGCTGGGATCTCAGAGCTGGAGTTGATACAGAGTTTTGATTGTAGAACCGAAACAAACCAGATACTTGCTTTCAGAAGCGGAAGCCTCAGAGCTGGAGCCAGGCTAAAGCTGGCCCAGAATAAAAAAAGAAAAAGAAAAAAGAAAAACAGGAGCATTTTGGGGAGAATGGAACCATGGGAAATTTTGTGTGTGTATGTCCTCTGTGTGATTTCCAAGGATAGGTTGTTGGAACATGGAATTGCACTATTTTATAGATATCTAATTGTATTAGAATTAGGGTTGGGGGCGGAAAGGGTAGGGTTTGGGTAGGTGCCAGACCTAGAGTCAGCCTATTAAAGGATTACTCCTTCCTTCCACCCCATCCTATCCTATATAATAAAAGCCTAATATGCGAATCAACCAAACAGCAGAACGAGCGGTCATTATGATGTACACTGACCACCAGGGGGCAGACGCTCAATGCAGGAGTTGCTCCCTGATGGTCAGTGCACTCCCATAGGGGGAGTGTCACTCAGCCAGAAGCTGGGCTCACACTGTGAGTGCAGTGGCGGTGGTGGGAGCTTCTCCTGCCTCCTTGGCAGCGGTAAGGATATCTGAGGCTTAGCTGGCAGGTGGACATCCCCTGAGGCTTCCCGGGCTGCCAGAGGGATGTCTGACTGCCAACTTAGGCCCAATCCTCCAGGGAGCGGGCCTAAGCCAGCAGGTCGTTATCTCCCGAGGGGTCCTAGACTGTGAGAGGGCACAGGCCGGGCTGAGGGACCCCCCTCCCCACCGAGTGCACAAATTTTTGTGCACCGGGCCTCTAGTCATATATAAACATGTTTTTACTTGCCCTCCTAACCACTTTCACTTTACAGTTTTTTTCCATGAAATAAGGACTTTAAATTGAGATTTTTATCACTATTGGTTATTAATTTTTATTAATACATGCTTTAACTATTAAATATTTATGACATTTTATGCTGCTTAATAACAACATCTATAATAATTCTCATACAGAAAATAGATACCATGAAAACACTTAATGTCTGAAACTGTAGATAGTATCAAACCACATATATACTATGATTTTTAGCAGGCTGGCCATTCTAATCAATATATAAATAAACCCAGTTTTCAGATCACACAATGATTATTTCTGAAATTAACATCAAGATTATGCCATCACCATATTCATAGAGTATTGTATTAGAAGTCCCAAAGCAATATATATGTTTAATTTCATTAAATTTTCTAAAACTGCCAGCATGAGGAACAAACCAAAATACAGACTTATACACAAGCAAAGTCAAATAGGTAACAGAACTGCAACCATTTCTGGTTTAGTAATTTCTTCATTTTCTTAGCTCACAAAATAATAGCTATTTTCTGTCTCTTCTTAAATATGTTCATGTAGGAAAAAGTAAGCATTTTGGAGTCTATAACAGAATCATAGCATAGAATTGATTTCCGTGAACTACATCAATCACCATTAAATAGGTTAATAATCTTCCATGAATCAAGAACAATTAATAACATTCAGAATTGGAGTAACTATATTTTACTTTAAAGAGACAAAAATAGCCCTAGATGGTTTTCTCAGTGGTTTGTGTGTTGGCCCTTAGACTGAAGGGTCTCCGGTTCGATTCCTGATCAAGGAAGGGCACCTAACTCAGTTGCAGACTGGATCCCCAGCTTGGGTCAGGGTGTGTGAGTGAAGCAACCAGTTGATGTCTCTCTCTCACATTGTTGTTTCTCTCTCTCTCTCTCTCTCTCTCTCTCTCTCCACCCTCACTCCCTCCCTTCCACTTTCTCTAAAAAAATCAATGAAAATATATCCTCAGGTGAGGAGTAGCAAAAAAACACAAAGAGACAATAATGCATTTTATATTTTTAAAAGTTAGTGTAGGTTAGGATTAAAACAATATGGCTTTGACATCAAACAGTGGTGGATTAAGGTTTCAACGTTTTGCTTATTGTCTATGTAATTCTGTAAAATTTAATTTCTGATGCTTCTGCTTTCCACAAAAGGGTTAATTATAGCAGCGTGTACCAGCAATAAAGATTTAAACAATTAATGAACAAAAAACATTTAGCACAATTTCTGGTTTGAATCAGCACTCAATAAATGCAAACTAGAAACTGAATGACTATTGTGACTTATCTTCATTATTAAATAGTAAAAATACCCTTTACAGATCTATTCATTATGCATTATTTGAGGGGCTGACATTCAAAATATATAAAGAGCAGTACAGTGTATTAACTATAGGTATGTATCAGAACAGTCCCCTGACCAATCAGAATAGTCCATTATGCCCTACTACTGGTGCCCAATTACTAAATATCAGTAATTATGAGATGTAAAATTTTGAAATTACATGCTGAGAGAAAGCTTTATGTAATTATCACTTTATAGCTAGTGTCATGTCTGTTGTCTTATCGCCTTATAAAGGAAGAAGTATATGTAATAAACAGTAGCTCTTTTGATTTTCTGAGAAAATAAAACAACAGATTTTGAAGAAATAACCATATTAAATAGAATAAGAGAAATAAACAAAATCAGAAGTCATTAACTTGATAACATAAAATATTTAATGTTATTTCTGTAATATAATAGTAAAAACTATAAGAAAGAAAAAATAATGTAATTTTTAAATTAAAATAGTTTTTAAGTTCAACTATAGAACAAAGAAAATTATAATTTAAATTACCTAGTATAAAAATAAATATAATTTTATAAATTGAGGGCATATGTACAATAACTATAAATACCTACATACAGCTTCGTATTTCAAACTGACTTTTAGAAATACTGTAATAGAAGAATTTCAAGATTTAATTTCTGAATTATGCTGAAGTTGCTCCATCAGGGTTACAGTAAAATGAGCAGGTATAATTCACCTGGGTTTCATGCCATAATACGTCCCACTGACTATACTGTCTGCAGTGAATCCTCTGAAGAAATGTTGAATAAAAATAATCTTGTCACCTGGATGTTTTTTATAAGAGTAAATATATTAGAATTTCATGCAAATGCAATTTAGTGAATTTACTTTGAATGATTTAGGTAATCTCTAGGCAGTTGCCTTTGGTTCCCTAGAGCTTTATTTAAATAAATATTTTAAGTAGCAGGGTCTGTGTCAAACAAGAAAACAGGACTACTTGTTTGGGATTTACATTTTTAAATAATAAAATGCATGTAAACAGCAACTTTTCAGGAAGACAAAAAAGGTTTCAAAAATTATTATCCTTAATTCGTTTTACTTTAAATGCATTAGCCCAAACAACAAATTAAGCTATATATAACAAAGAGTAAGAATTCAATAATTAAACACATCATTTTGAATGATAATGTTTTACTTCAGCAAATATGGCACTTTTTAAAATTTGTGCCCCTCATAACTTATGCAGATTAATTCTGAATTACAACCTAACTTAGTTAATAAAAGTAAGTGCAGCTATTCCAACTTAATAACTAACACCTCAAATGCAAATTCTAGATCCTGAAAAAGAGTTATGTTGAACTGGGCTAGGAATGCTGTTATTATATAGGCTTAAAAATTATTATAAAAATGAAGAAAAATGATGTGAACATATAAAAGGAGGAATTACCAAAGACCATAATTGTTATTGAAATGTTTTAGCTAGATATTTTAACAAAGAACTTGTTGTTGAAGATAATTATTTTCCTATTTACAATGTGAATCAACAAATTTGATTGTCAGAAAGCAAACAAGGTGATCAATAGCAATAAATATAGAATAATGAACTGAGGTAGAATAATAGGCTACCTTGTTATTTGTTTACTTTATTTGCACATCTATTAGTAATAAGGGGGGGGGGAGAATCACATCAAAGCGTCAACTTTGAGAGAATTGACCTGACTTCTTTAAAGTTTAAATCACTTCTTTTTAATGTAAATTACTTCATTATTACACTTGTGCAACCTAACTCATTTTGTTCTAAACCTAAGTTATCCTTTCACTGTGTCTGAGTGTGAAGTTGCTGTGTCCAGTGCTAGGACACCAGGTTGCAACAGTTTCATTTCATCCATTAACAGATGGCTTGGACTGCCCTTGGCTTTCTGAAAATGTAATGCGTAGGTTTGTTTTCCTTCTTTTCTATTCAGTTTGGTGCAAATTTTTCTGTATCTCTTGAGCTTAATAGTTACATGGTTAGATGATGACAACAGAAAGATCTGGATACAACCACTAATTTATTTATTTAAAAATCACCTAAACTTGAATATAATTCAACAATGGCATTACTCATCACATAGAATAAAATTTCAATAAAACAATTACTATGAAATATGTAGCACAGTTCTGGGAAAATGTTGCCCTAACTTAGTAATAATGGCAAGTTTTCATTATTTCCAAGATGTTGCCCATTTTCCATCTCTCTCTCTCTCTCACCTAAAACCAAGAATATAGTATTCAAATCATCACCTGTCCACTTGGTTGTGTTTTGTCTTTTCTTTTAATTGCACAAATACTAAATGAACTGATTATTAGTGTGTAAAAATTTTTTAAAAAATAGAACAAATATTAAAGTCGAACTGGACACTTCTATTACCAAATGTATCTCTCTAAAGGCTGTTTAGTGTTTTTCCTTCTTTGTGCTAATTACAATATCCATTAAAGAGTGCACAATACAATTCTACCACAAAAACTCATCTCATGCACATAATTGCCCAATGAATATTGGTTGATGTAATTAGTATTATTATTACTGTTGCTATTACCATTAGCAGTTATAGTAATAATAGCATTTATAAAATATTAAGTAAACATACTTGGAGGATAACCCAAGAAGGTTAAAAAAACAAGACTACAGGAAGAGAATTCCACAATTTTTGGTACTTGATTTAAAAATATGCATATACAATTAGAAATGTAAAGAAAAGTCTAATAAGTGCCTGGTATGACATTGTAAGGCAAGATAAGCAAACTCACTCAACAGATATTTATTGAGAACTGAAGATGAAATATATTCTCCTACTATGTTCCAAATTTTGTTCTTGGCTTTGACTATAAAAACAGGCATTTGCACTCAGGAAAGCCCTAAAGAACATACAAGAGCAGGCCAGAGGATTCTGAGGAGCAGAGTAAACATATAGTATGGGTAAAGGCCAGTGCCAAAGGGAAGCATAACAGCTCAAAAATCTTAAAGTGGTTTAGTTGGCTAGAGTACAGAAAATGAGAGGGACCGTGGAGATAGAGAAACTAAAGAGGTGGGCAGGTTACAACAGATACTGCAAGCCATTCCCAGGAAGTTTAACTATCCTAAAGTTACAGAAGTAGCATGAATGAAACCCTTGAAAGCCAAGAAGTGATAAAGTCATATTTTATTTCATTTTCCTTTTAGGGGATAGTCATGTGTCTGCGGGCTATAGCTCAGAGACAAGGGGCACATTTTAATATTTCAGAATGGTACTAGCATGGTAGTTTTAAAAATTGGGGGGAAAAGAACATGGAGTCTAGCATCATTTTCTAGGGGGAAAATGACAGGGTGGAGCATTTCACTGGATGTGGGATAACTGGATCCTGGCTGGGGAAAAAGCAGTTCAGCGAGATTATCCAACATTCTGATTTGGGTTACTAGTTGAATGGTAGTGGCATTTACTTGAACTTAGAAGACTAAAGTAAAAGCAGTTTGGGGAAGAGGGAGGAGTATTTAAGATTCTCAAATTGATGTTCCCTATGACTATTCAAGCAAAAATATCACCTCACAATAGGATATATGTACAAGGATGGGCAAAAGTAGGTTTAAAGTTGTTCATATGGAAAAAGACCTGCAAATTATTATTATCGCAATAGCTTTATTAACTCAAAAAATGTCACAGTGACAGAGTAAATCTATGTTTGCCCATCCCTGTGTATGCAACCCAAAAGCTGTAGATATTAGAACTTATCAGCATAGAGATTGTATTGCTGATCACGTAGTTGAGAAAACCTCCCGGAAGTTGAAAATTTCCCAAAGGCAGGAAAAAGGAAGAGTCCCTAAGATTGATTCCTGGAGATGACAGCATTCAAGTTCTTGTAAAAAATTACTTGAAACATGTCTATTCATATCCTTTGCCCATTTTTTTTCATTTCTCTATTTTTTTTAATTAAGACTATTTTTTAGTTTAAGTTCACAGCAAAATTGAGGGGAACATACAGAGATTTCCCATATACCCACTGCTCCCAAACATGTAAAGCCTCCTCCATTATCAATATCCTACACCAGAGTACTACATGTGTTACAATCGATGAACCTATATTGACACATCACTTCCCCCAAGCCCATAGTTTACATTATGACTCACTCTTGGTGTGGTACATTTCATGGGTTTGGAAAAATGCATTATAATATATCCTTAATTATAGTTTCATACACTGTTTTCCTTGCCCTAAAAATTCTGTCTTTTTGCCTATTCAACCTTCTCCTCCTCAACCTTTGGAAACCACTAATTTTTTAAATTTCTTTATTGATTAAGATATTACACATGTGTCCTTATCCCCCTATAATTCCCCCATCTCCGACCCCCCACTCATGCCTTCACCCCCCTATTGTCTGTGTCCATTGGTTAGGCTTATATGCATGCATACAAGTCCTTTGGTTGATCTATAATCTTTTTATTATTTCCACAGTTTTGCCTTTTCCATATGTCATATCGTTGGAATCATACAATGAGATTTTGTAGATTGGCTTCTTTTACTTAATAATATACGTTAAGGTGTCTCCATATCTTATTGTGGCTTGCCAGCTTATTCCTTTATTAGTGTTAATATTCCATTTTCTGGAGGTACCACAGTTTACATATCCATTCACTTACTGAAGTACATCAAGCTTTGGAAATTATGAACAAAGAGCTGCTATTAACATCTGTGTAGGTTTTTGTGCAGACATGAGCTTTCAACTCCTTTGGGCTAATACAAGAATCATACACTAAGACTATATTTAGCATGGTAAAAACCATCAAACTGTCTTCTAGTGTGGCTGTACCACTTTGCATTGCCATCAACAATGAATAAGAGTTCCTGCTGCTCCATATCTCACCAGCATTTGGTGGTGTTGGTGTTGAGATTTTGACAATTCTAACAAGACTGCAGTGGTATCTTGTTGTTTACATTTTCATTCTCCGATAACATAATTTTCATAGGCCTATTTGCCATCTGCATATCTTTTTTAGTGAAGTGTCTGTTAAGGTCTTTGGACCATTTTTTAATGGGGTTGATTGTTTTCTTATTGTTAAGTTTTAAGCATTCTTTGTATTTTTTATAATAATCCTTTATCCAATGTGTCTTTTGCAAATACCAGTATAAGTAAAAGCATCAAGACTAGAAAGAAAAGTGGCTTCTCCATGGAGCTGTGAGTAGCTCCATTCAATTAAGAGTGTGGCAAACTGGATAGCAAATAACAATTGTTAAGAGTGGAATTGGATGAAGAAAAATGTGTATGTGCAGGAGAATGGGGGTCGGGGGAGATGAACTGAGTACAAAACTAAGGGCTTAAGATTTCATTCAGCCAGCAATGGAGAGCAAAACAGGTATTCCAGCAGGAAAGTGACTCAGTTAGAGCCGAACCCCCCATTTTACTTATAATTACAATTAACTCTTGGTTACACTGCGCCTTGTTAATATAATTAAGTTTTAAACCTGGGTTGCTGAGCACTGCCAGAGAAAATTACACAACTGTTGGAATTAGAGCCACAAAAATTTATGTTCCTCATCTTCAGCCATATCATCAGGAGCACCAGCCAGCACTCCTTGTAAATCCTTTATACATCCCTGTTCAACAACTTTTTTTGTTTTCCCCCCAAAGCCTATATGAAATGCTCATTATTAAACTGCACTTCTATAGAAGTTATAGAGTCTCATTTTTGATTTATGAAGGCCTGAATTCAGATAAAATAAAAATATATTTTAAAATAGTACATCTATGTAACATCAATAGGACCTTAACAAACTATTGATCATAGCAATTTCAATGATTACCTCAAATATATTATTTCTGAAGGAAAAATCAATCCTCATTAATAAGTGATATATGAGTCGAGCTATTGCTTGGCTGTTCGGGGCTACTTTTTTTTTAATGCATAAGACCTATTTCTATTTCTCAAGTATCATAAAAAGGAATTTTAAAAAAGAACATAATCACTTCTGTATGAGTGTTTTCATATACAAGAAAGACTCAATCTACCAGAGTGATTTTAAAAATTACTCAAGTTACAATGAATAACTAGACACTGGGAAATGGACAATATTGCCCATAGTTAAGATGCAACAACAAACAACTTGTCATATACTTCCCACCAATGGAAACAGTGAGCAGCCACCAACTGATATCAATTATGCAAGCTTGATACCAAATGAATGATTTCCTATACATTGTACAGCGGGTGACACATTATATAATTTTATTTAAGACTATACAATTAGTAAGCACCTTAAAAATCTATAATGTATTCTCCAAAATACCAAATATGGCAATTATCCTAAAATATTTCCAACCTAATAAGTTCATTTTTCATTTCTCCATGATGAAGAGGCAGGGGCAGGTGACATTTAAACTACAGATTGGCAGCTTTGTCATTGGACAGTAGATACATTGTAAGTCATTGCAAAGCAATGGCTAAAGGAATAGTCTTTATTTGTGGAAAATGGGAACTGTAGACATTAAATACTAAAATGTACAAGCTCCAAAAGTGAAGGAAGCAAAAATTCTAATGAATTCTTGGAAATGTAAGTGACTTTTCTTCGTCAGCATCACCTCCATCAGTCAGAGTGGCTGGTGTCTTACGTGATGTGATACAACAAAGCCAATCAGCACCAGAATCTCTGTGACCCTGCTGACCTGCAATCAAGTTTATCCTGTTCCCAAGGGGATTGCTCATTCTACCTAAAGCATCATACCTGCAGAAGTCACCACTTAAAATATATTACTTGAAAATAGTAATACACAAACTGGTAAGCATCTGCTAGCTCAGATGTTTCAGAATCAGCCATCTAATTTAGCAATGTCTGAATAACACAAGAAGAAGGGAAATTACTTTCACTAGAACCTACTACATTTTTCTTAAAGTGCTTGATATTCTCACCAGAAGTCTCCACCTTAGTAGTATTAACGCAGGAGAAGCCACCTCCTACGTAGCACAGCTCCTATCCTCTATGATCCAGCTAGAGGACTCTTACAAAATCAGCACAAATGTGATTTTTGCTCAAGATAAAGTGCCCCTTCTTTTGAGTTCTCAGCTATAAGAACTGAGAAGCAAAACAAGTAACAAAAAGACATTCATGAACTCTGTCTGCGAAATGAAGGAACAAGGAGTAACTAATGGGGCAACATTTTCAACCCTATAATTTCTATTATTCATTCCTCCAGCTGGGGAAGAAGGATGTGAGTACCAGAATGAATCCTAGCCCCCAGGAAGCATCTTGGGTTCTAATGAAGAAAGTTTAGTGATATCTGCATTTCAAACAGTTCTAACTTATTAGGTACTATATTGAAAATAAGTCGTGGGATGGCAAAGTCAGAGTATTTCATATTAATTAAGTATAATACTTATACATAAAAAAGCAGTTGTCAAAATATGAAAAATAGAAATCACAGCATATTAACCACTCAGATAGAAAGGAAACAATGCATTACTGAATTGATTGTTTCATCTCCAAGGAAATATTTTATCTTTTCCAAAGGTTTTCAATTGGTGTGTCTAGAAATATTTAAACTCCATTTTTCACAGCTATAATTCACTCTAATAATAGCCAGATGTTCTTTTTGAACACTTCCTACTAATTATTTATGTAAATGGATCACACAATAGTCTTAGGCTCACCATGACCATGAAAAATAGTATATGGATCATAATATTTAGATAATGTATTAGTGTGTGAGCCCATCTTGGGAAAACAATGAGTGTTTTCATATACAAGAAAGACCCAATCTACCTGAGTGATTCTACAAATTATATGAGTTACAATGAATAACTAGATACTGGGAAATGGACAGTATTGGCTGTAATTAAGATTCAACAACAGGTCCATGGGGGGGCGGGGGGGAGGAGACATATCACTACTATTTGTAATACCTTAAACAATAAAATAAAAAAATAAAATATTCAATGTGAAAAAAAAAGATGCAACAATAAACAACTTAAGCTCTGCTTAGGCAACATTATCTGTGTAATTTGAAATTTTCTGAAACCTAAATATGATTTACGGGGTGTTCATTAATTTTAAATCATATGAAGAAAAATACCTACATGAACATATGTTGTGAAATACGTCTGAAACAAAAAAATTTTATCAATCAAGTACCCAGATATGTGCCAATTTTTGTCCTAAATTTGAGCGCTTTTTTTGTTGTTGTTGTTTTGTTTTTGTTTTTTAAATACATTTTATTGATTTTTTACAGAGAGGAAGGGAGAGAGAGAGTTAGAAACATCGATGAGAGAGAAACATCGATCAGCTGCCTCCTGCACACTCCCTACTGGGGATGTGGCCACAACCAAGGTACATGCCCTTGACCAGAATCAAACCTGGGACCTTTCAGTCCGCAGGCCGATGCTCTATCTACTGAGCCAAACCGGTTTCAGCAGAGCTTTTGTTTTTTTACTAGAACCCACTCAAACTCAATTATCTGAACTTTGCACTGAGCACTCTTTGACTACCATACTCCTTATGATGTAATGACTACACAAAAACATTCATAATTCATTATTTATTAATAAAAAAATTACTAGATTTTAGGTTTTCATAACCAGATTTTCTTCTAAATAGACTTCCATGTGCATTTATATTAATTCCTACCTTGGTTTGGATATCTATATACCCTGCATTTTAGTCTAGATAAATATGTTAATGAATAACACATTATTCTAATAAATTATTTTTTAAAAATCAGTTTCTGTGCTAGCCAAGATATTTATTGTAGGAGTCTGGAATTGTACTTTATACATAATGCTGCTGATGATTTTTTACAACATTATTGCTGGACTGATCATCTGTTTTTGTAGGCTGACAGAGCAGTAATGATAAAGTTCCATTAAAATTATTTAAATAATTGTTTATGCATATAGTATGCATGCATTATAATATGTGTATAGTATAATTGCTACCTAGCAATTTATCAGTATCTATCTATCAATTTTTTTTTAAATATATTTTATTGATTTTTTACAGAGAGGAAGGGAGAGAGATAGAGAGTTAGAAACATCGATGAGAGAGAAACATCGATCAGCTGCCTCCTGCACATCTCCCACTGGGGATGTGCCTTCAACCCACGTACATGCCCTTGACCGGAATCGAACCCGGGACCTTTCAGTCCGCAGACCGACGCTCTATCCACTGAGCCAAACCGGTTTCGGCATCTATCTATCAATTTTTGAAATTGTTCCAGGTCTAATTAAGTTATGCAAAATATAAAATAAACCATATGGTTTAGAAATAGCCCCTGAATTAATAGATAACTGTTGAAAAAGGAATTTGCTGATTCTTAAGGGGTTTAACAATAAAGACTTGTTTCCTCTTATTGAAAAGCAGCTAATGGAATAGTATTTTTTAAAACTTGGCAGCACTCTACCTTTAACTGCATATTTTTTGCAATGATGTTCAACTGAGGAAAGGACATATGACCCACAGAATATCACTGTAGTTATAATTTGGGATGCTTTTCACCAATACGTCTAGTTATAAATTTTGGTCCTGATTTTAAGTCATGCTGAAAAATAAAGATTAATTGGCAAAAAAATGTGAACTAATATATGGATATAATTATCATTTCCTTGGACCAAGCAAGGAAATATGCACTGGTGAATGTAGCCCTTCACCCCTCTCCATTGTCTACCTTCTTCATTTCCCAGAATTAAGAACTCAGCACCCTCCCACAACAAAGACATATACAAATGAAATATATTTTCACATGTAACTCATACAACCTAGAAGATTTTTTTTACTAAAACTTGTCTCCTCTCCCAAACATTAGCAATAAACTTATGGTAAAATGATAATGCTCCCATGTTGTGATTGTGTCTCTTATAAAATATATCTACATAAGATTAAAAATAGCTATGTTGACTCTATTCTATTTAAATAATAAATTTTCTTCAAATTTTAACATTAAAGCAGGAAATAAATTATAGTTATTTTTTGGTTATTTTAGCATTTGATTAATTTTATGCATAATTTATATTGCATTAGCTTTTATTGTTCACCATCTTGCTAACAGTTAATGAGAAGAACATAAAAGGCTCAAATTGAACTAATATCAGTTATTTTTTACATATTGTAGCAAATTTGATAAAGATTATGTTAAGATTTTTTTTTGAGAAATTGCCATACTATTGTCCACAGTGTCTGCACCAGTTTGCAGTCCCAACATACAACACAGAAATTCCACTTCTAGTATTTTTTCAAAGAAAATGAAAACACTAATTTGAAGATACATGTACCTCTATGTTCACTGTTGCATTATTTACAATAGCCATTGTATGGAAGCAATTAGGTGTCCATCAATAGATAAATGAATAAAAAAGGGTGGTACATATATAAAATGTAATATTAGTAATAAAAATGAAATCTTGCCATTTGGGACAACATGGATGGATCTCGAGGTTACACACAAAGTGAAGTAAGTCTTATAAAGACAAATAGCTTATGTTCTCACTTATATGTGGAATCTAAGAAAAAAAGAACAAAAGAAATAAAAACACTCATAGAAACAGAGATCAAACTGATGAGGTGAAGTGGGGGACAGAGTTAGCTTTCACAATAAGCAATCTTAACGAAAACATTCCTTCTTATACAGAGAGGGAAAGGCAAAGAGACCCAGGATTGATAGCTAAGGCGAGTATCAAGTGGTCACGACCAGTTCTCAGCATACATTAAAGTAAAGAGTGTATTTGGGAAGATAGTTAATCCAAAAGTCCAACAAGTAAATACTTGGACTGCATAAATGCTGAAGTTCATAATGGAGAGTATTCGTTATATAGGTTTACAGAGAAAGGGAGCAATCATAAAAACCCTGTCAGCTTTTCTTCCTTTCTAGAGTCACCATTCTAATTAGAAGAAGAACTCTAATCAAAAAATATATATATGTATGTATGTATTTATAGGTATGTATATGAGTGTGTGCAATTTTGAAGATATATAAATTAAAGTATAAGCTATAAGCCAGAAAGAAAAGCTAGCATTCAGTCCTTGAGCATAGCATAAAAATAAGTTACTTTATTTGGCAAACTTTAAAACTGGATTTATATTAGAAAATAAAATAATTCATATTCTGATATTGCACTAGCAAAGTTGATTTTATTCGTCACTCTGCCCAGAAATACTACGGTCTCAGAAGAACCCTATTCTGGGCACTGTATTTTCCCAAGAAAATATTTTTGGCATGTGGTTGGAAAGACATTGACTGCAACTATTTGCCAAATAAACAGCATCCCAGAAATGTTCTGCCATGCTGTCAGCTGTGCTTACTAAGGACTCCCAGACACATGGGGGACAGTGTTCAGACTCCCCAACGAAAACAGTGTGATCCATGGATTAGAGCAGTGGTTCTCAACCTTCTGGCCCTTTAAATACAGTTCCTCATGTTGTGACCCAACCATAAAATTATTTTTGCTGCTACTTCATAACTGTAATGTTGCTACTGTTACAAATCACAATGTAAATATCTGATATGCAGGATGGTCTTAGGCGACTCCTGTGAAAGGGTCATTTGGCGGCCAAAGGGGTCGCAACCCACAGGTTGAGAACCGCTGGGTTAGAGGCTTCAGTCTCATTCACTCTTCAGTTATTTATACTCTTAACATTGCCCGAAAAGAAACATGCAAGATTAAAATAGACAGCACTCTCCAAATTCACCAAAGCTAGTAATTTAATAAAATAAAGTACTTAGATGTAATGGGAAGATTGGGTGTGTTGCATGCTAATAAGACACCATGAGCTATAAACAAATTTAATTATGTCACATGCTTAAAAAACAAACTTTATAATTCAATCATTTAAGGAAACATAGACGAACACTGAATAGCTATGTATTTTCTCAGCATGATGGGCTGGCTTATGAATAAACTGAGGACCCAGCTGCACAGGTCCACCGATGATTCTGAGCCATGCATTATAGCAAAGCTTCCACTACCTGTCATTTATGTAACTTCTGAGGGAGTGGACCAGGTACAGGCGTCTTAATTTACACTTAACTAACCCCAAGAGGGTGGAGTTTTAAACAAGCCAGTGCTTCTAATCAGGTATACCACAGGGAAAATAGTTTTAATTGCACAAAATATTGTTTCAAACACAAAATGTGTGGGAGAAAACATAGAAAAAGTATTTTCAGACTTTAGGGGGAAAATGATAAATGACACTTCAGCAAAATGAAAAACGTGCTTTTTTGAAAAATGTGTTTAAAAATTAAATGGCAGCTAACGAATTATTTTTAATACATTTTTGTAACAAAATATTTATATACAGAAAATATGCACAATGCCGATAATTCAATAATAACATAAATAGCCCATTAAAATTGTGAAAAGATTTAAGCAGAGACTTACAAAAGAAGATATGTGGAAAGTAAGCACATGGAAAAGTGCACAACATAACTAACCATATGAAACACGGAAATTGCAACTACAATGAGATACTTCTGCACATGCCTTGGGAAAATGACGGTAAAAGGGCGGGCAAAGATGTAGAGTGACAACTCTCGTGAATTACTAGTGGGAGAGTAAACTTTTATAACAATTTTCAAAAAGTACTGGGCAGTATAAAGTTTAACATATTTATCATGTGGCCCAATAAATTAGCTCCATAATGTATCCGAGGGCAATGAAAATATATGACCAGACAGATTTAGGCCACTGTACTCATAATGCTCCCAAATTGGATGCAACTCAAAAGTCTATAAAAAGGCATGAGTTTAATATTCTCATTTTTTGAAACTAATTTAACATTATAGTTTACCCAAAAACATACTTATGCTGAGTGAAAGAAGCCAGACACAAAATGTTGCATCTTGTTTTATTTCACATATGTAAAATTCTAGAATAGGAAAAATGAATCAAGGGTGACTAAAAAGTACTATATCACAGGTCCCTGGGTGTGGGAGAGGAGGGTATCGGTTTGTGAATTTAATACACAAGGGTGCTATGGATATTCTATATCTTGATGGAGATGGTGGTTAAATGGCTGTATATATTTGTCAAAATTAATTCAACAGCATATGTTGAATGTTTGCATTTTATATAACTTATCCGAGGGATTGAAGTTGATTATAAAAAGTTAAAATAAGAGACAGTGATAGTATATTTTTAAAACTACCCAAGAAAATTAAATATGCTATCAAGCAGCTAGGAATGAATATAGTTTTTAAAAGAGCAGCATACTGGAGAGAGGCACAAGATACAAAATGGATGGTGAGTAAAAATACTTCTCACTGAAAATACTTAATGGTATTTATTTTATTTAGGGTGATGACTACTATTAATTAAAACTTGGTTCGTATTCATTTTTTAAAATATCAACTTTTTAAAATTAGAGCACTCCTTCTTAGACTCCAACTTAAACCAATTAAATTTAAAATATCTGGTAGTAAAGACGGGAATTGATACATTTTTTAAATTTCAGCGGTTTTATTTTGAAACTATTTTAGATTTTAGAGAAGAGTTGCAATGATAAACCACTTTTGTGTAACTTCTTACATACATATGCTACATATATGGAAACCACTAATTAAAAATTATTCAATTTTATTAAATTAGACACTTTATTCGGATTGCACCAGTTTTTCCACTAATGCCCCCTTTTTTGCTCCAGGATCCAATTGCCTTTCGTCCTCTTCCTTCCTTAGGCTTCTCTAATCTGTGATGTGTATCTCAGTCTTTTGTTTTTTTAGTACCTAGACATTTTTTTTTTTGAAGACTTCTGGTTAAAATGCGTATCTATCTGTAGAAGATCCATCAATCTGGATTTGTCTGTTTTCTCTTAATTATATTGAAATTATAAATTTGTGGACGAAATATCACAGAAGCTATGCACTCCTCTCATTTTACCATTTCATGGGGTGTGTGATACCAACATGACTTGTTGTTAGTGATGTTAACTCTGATTATTTGTTTAAGGTAATGCCAGCCAAATTCCTCTCCTGTGAAGTTACTCTTTTTCCCTTTCCAAACTGTATTCGTTAGCAAGAATAATTACATGCTGTCCATATTAAAGGATAGGGAATTAAGATCTACCTCCGAAAAGGAATAATATTTAAGAAATTGTGGACATAGCCGAAACCGGTTTGGCTCAGTGGATAGAGCGTTGGCTTGCGGACTGAAAGGTCCCAGGTTCGATTCCGGTCAAGGGCATGAACCTGGGTTGAGGGCACATACCCAGTAGGAGATGTGCAGGAGGCAGCTGATCGATGATTCTCTCTCATCGATGTTTCTAACTCTCTATCTCTCTCCCTTCCTCTCTGTAAAAAATAAATAAAATATATTTTTTTAAAAAAGAAAGAAATTGTGGACATAAACTAAAACTAATTATATAATAAATATCTTGGGGGAGGTTTTTGAAACTGCAAATTTCCTATTTATACCTACTAACTTTAGAAACTAACTTTAGCACTCATCAATAATTTTTTGTAAAATATGTTTCTATTGATTTCAGAGAGGAAGGGATAGAAAGAGAGAGATAGGAACATCAATGATGAGAATCATTGATCAGCTGCCTCCTGCCAGTCCCTACTGGGGATCAAGCCCGCAACCCGGGCATGTGCCCTTAATCAGAATCAAACCTGGGACCTTTCAGTCCCCAGGCCGATGCTCTATCCTCTGAGCCAAACTAGCGAGGGCTCATCAGCAGTTTTCACTGTGGTCTTCTAACAGTGCTTTGCTATTGCCCTACTCCTATTACATGCTTCATGTAGAATTCTTCTTTCCATTTACTTACTTATTCCATCACTTATTTATATCAGTATGGGTATTTATGTCATTATTTGGTTTTAATCTTTTTTTTCTTCTCAAATTGTTTCATTTTTAGCCATCGGGGACCCTTCCAGCTTGTCTGGTGTGTCCTTTTGAAATTCCCCATCATTGTTATTTGTTTGATTTCTGTACTTTCTTACTTTGTCACACTATGAGATGCTCCAGATTTATTTTAC
The DNA here is from genome assembly GCF_000327345.1 of Myotis davidii. NCBI lineage: Eukaryota > Metazoa > Chordata > Mammalia > Chiroptera > Vespertilionidae > Myotis > Myotis davidii. The sequence continues at coordinate 6,414,506 of NW_006291231.1, forward strand.
TTTTTCTTTTTACCCCAAACTTTGACTCAGACATTTCTCCACGGGCCCAGTTTCCTTTAGAAACCAAGAGAGAGGTGAGCTTATTATTACTGGGATATCACCGTTTCCAGGTCCTCAGAGAAAATAGACGTATGCATATTAACCCCTGCATGTGCATATGGCTATAACTCTTGCTGTATCTATTTCTGTGGTTAGTATGTTTATAAGCATAATACAATAAATATAAGCTCACAGTTATAGCTGTGACTCCAACGGTAGGAAACCTGGCTCCCATTTTCTACAACGTATATGCCTTTTTGCTCAATCCTAGTATGCATGTAAAGTTGTTTCCAGATTGTTAAACAATCTCCTTGTGAAAAAAACAAACTTACAACTGGAGTACAGTGTCTATGTATAGTTGCTTTTATATTTAGCCTTACAAGACTAGACACAATACTCTTTCAGAGCTAATTTAGCTTGTCTTCAGTAGATTCTACCATATGTTTGTAATACAAATTGATTCATCTGCTGCACTCTACACTCCATCCTGGATTTCACCAATATCTTTGTGGATATAGTTTTAAACAGGTAGATATTAAAAGTTTATCTCTGTGACATACCTTTTATGGGTTTTGATAAATTCACTCATGTGTCTACCATGCCAGTGCCATACAGAATAGCTGCATCATCCTAAACATTCCCTTGTGCAGGACTTAACTCATCATCCAACACAGGGTCACACACAGTTTTGTCCCAGATGTTATCCTCTCTGGTAGCTTCCAAGACTTCCTAATTTTCCACATTTTAACTGTAATATTCCTAGGTTTTTGTTTGTTTCTCCTGCATGAAGTTCCCTGGGCTTCTCGACTTTGGGGTTTGACATTTTTATTAACTTTGGAAATTAACTTTGTAAACTTTTTAGCCCTTATATTTCAGATATTGCTTCTTTCCCATTTCCTTTCTCTTTCCCAATGGGATCCCATTAAGTATATGGTGAATTAGCTAATATTGTCCTATAAGTTCCGGATGCCCTGTTCACTGCCTGATTTGTCTGCTTGCTTATGGGTCCTTCACGATTTGCATTATTTGCATTTCAGTTGGTGTGGTTTCTAGTGACCTATGGTTGAGTACACTTACTTATTTTCCCACTGCTGAGCCCATGAAAGGTATTTTTCACTTCTGTTACTGCTTTGTGTTACCAGCCCATTTGATTATTTCTTGTACTTTCCATCCCTCTGCTGATATGACCTATCTGATTTGGTATTCTGCCTACCTTTTTCTCTAGAACATTTAACCTAGTAGTCATAATCATGTTAAATTCCCATTCAGATAGTAGCAACACCTGTGTCATGTCCGAGTCTGGTTCTGGTGATTGCTCTCTTATTTTGTCTTATTCCAGTTATTTATTGAAATTTGAACGAATTGTATAGGTCAGCGGATACAGAGGGAAACATTTTTGAATGATTGTATGTGAGCACATCTTTTCCTCTGCTAAGTCTTTACTGTAAATGTGTTATTCTAGTCAGGAGGTGGGAGAGAATTGCAGTTGCTTGTTGTGGTGACACTCTGTACTACACAAATATCGAATTCTTCAGTTTCATCTTGTTTTTCACATGGCTCCTCTCAGTATTTACTTCTTTGTGACTTGCATTTTCTCCATGCACTGTTCACCAGAGAAAAATATATTTCCTACAAGTCTCTCGGATATGCTACTGTTATTCTTCAAGAAGTTAGTGTGTTGGGGGGAGTGGAGTAAAAAGGACATCCTCTGACATTCTGATTAAACTTCAATGTTAGGCACCGCTAATCTGGATCTTGAGAGTGTAACTTTCTTATCCAGCTACAATGATCAGTCCAGTAAGCTTTCCTGCTCTGCTCCTGGGGTAGATTTTTTTTTCTTGTTCCCATCCTCCAGCCACGATGAACATCCACTAGTGACTCAAAACAGCTGCATTCACTGCTTTTTCCCTGCAGAATAATGCTTTTCTTTCTTTCTTAAGGGAGAAAGGGGAGCTGGGTCTGGATGGAATTTTGACAAGGCTGCTCTTCCCCTCCCAGGCAGAATCACAGAGGAAGATTTTCAGAATTCTTCCCCATCTCCCCTGCCTGTGCCAGGTGGGGCCAGTGGCAGACAAGCCTGAAGAGACTGTGCAAGCTCCTCTGTGTCCTTGGCCTTCAGGACTTCGCACTGTCGTGTTAGCCACACTCAGCATTTAGCAAATGTTTAGGGTTTTAGCTGAATCTTCGTCATAGCTTATATTCATCCAGCTGCATCTTCCCTTACACAAATGCTTGGGTTCTACTTTTTCCTATGGGCTCCTTTGTCTGCCCACACTTCAGCTTGTTGGCCTTATGCCTTCCATTCTCTTATGAGTTAAGGAAATCATTTATTTTCAGTTTCCCCAGTTCTTTCCTTGTTATTAGGGTAGAAGTAAAGACCAGGGACATTGATAATTTTTGAAACTACTGCAGCCTGGATGGAAAACCAGATCATTAGAATGTACATCTCAGTCAGAACAGAGTAAAAATCTGTCACATGACTTAGAAGGTCCCACATAAGCCTGCCTCCAGCCATCTTCCTCTCACCCTTTCTTCTTGCTCCTCACTGCTCTATTGCCTTGGGTTTTCTAGTCAGAGTGAGCGCTTCTTTCTGGGAACACAGTGGTCATGCTCCCGCCTCAGAGCCTTGACTCTGACGTCCACATGCCTGCATTGCTGGTCCTCAATCTGACCGCTCCCACGCCTCCTCCGGTACCCCAGCACCTCATTCAAGGAGGTTTAACCGCTTTCTCTATTGAAAAGAAAATGCCCTACTGAATAATTCTGCATTCCCTTTTTACTGCTCACTCTTTTTTCAGAATTTGATGTGAAAGAAAAAAACTCTAAGGTTATTATACTAGGTTGTAAGACTGGAAGGATGAAATACTACTTTAAGAAACGGGCTTTAAAATTTAAAAAAAATACAAAAAGATGTGCATAATTTGCCATGGTTCTTTTATTTATACCTATTATTATTGCCATTAGACCTATGTCAATCTTCATTTATTTATCAGTCATCTCCACTGATGACAATGAAAATTCTGTGAAACCAATGATTTCAGTTTATCTGCTTATTAACTGTTTTATTCTTCATTCTTAGAATAGCATCAAGTACATTGTTGAACACCAATATTCCTTTAAAATATGAAGAGCATATTTCATTATTTTTGTTTTATGTGTGTGTTTTTGTAGTTGCATCCCACGAATCTTTTTTTTTACAATATACAAAATAAATCTATTATCAGGTTGTAGATACAAAATAATTAGCCATTTATGTGCAATAAACATTAATATTTCAAGAAAAATTATTTTAAATATATTACATGCAATAAACATTAATATTTTTGGACATGTCTCCTGAGTGTCAGACATTATGCCAGGTAAGCACGAATAATTAAAATGCAAGGCACAGTCTTCAATATTAAGGGCTTCAATAATAGTTAATTTATAACAAATTAAGTGCAATGGAATGTACAATGCTAGGCAGAGAGACATTTGGGGAGAATTTATGTAAGATTCCCTGAAAGGAAGCCTGAGATGAGCCTTAAGGCAATAGTGGCCATATGACAGCTATTCTTCTGATAATATTTTTTACACAAGCAAATCAGATTAAGATGATTATTTTAGAAAGATCATGCATCCTGATGCAAAGGATTTAAGTGTGGAGTAAATAATACTTTCAAAGCACACTCGATGGTAATTTAAGATTTTACTCTAGTTCACTAAACAAACAGTGAGACTGATCTTACGTGAAATTGATCTCACCAAAGCTAACTAAAACACCTCATGGCATCCTTCAAAATCCAGAACTAACATACTCCCACATTCTTCATGTTCACACTCACACCTTTGTCCCTGCTGTGCTGCTTTCTTAATCACCTCCCCACCTCTGTCCTGAATGCCTCACCCTTCCCCGCTTCCCTACTGGGGCTCCTGGCCTCAGGACCTCCAAGCTAGGGCTCCAGGGGAAGAGAGTTCCTCATCCAATCTCACCGCTTTGTTGTCCGAATTCTAAGGTCCAAGATTATTTTGTTTTTCTTCTTTTTTTCAATTATTCCTTTCTCTGTTCTCTCCTTACATTCACTCTGTATAATTCACTTCCTTTCCCCATACCCTCATTCTTTTTGAAAACAAGTCCAGACAACAGTCTGAGAATTCCCAGAGAAGGGAGAGTACAGTAAAAGTTAGTATATGGTTTTTGAATTACTTGAAGACAAGGCACAAGATCACTCAGTATGACAAGCCGTTAGGTACTCTGCAGATTTATGAGCAAGATTAGCACAGCAAGTGTAGTGTCTCAGCAGGATCAGTCTGGCATCCGGAGGGCGACGTGTAGTCGAGGAGGCAACACTGTTCAGAGAACTGCTAGGCAGCTATCCTAGACCCCAGGTAGGTGGTGAGGGTCATGATCGAATTTGGTGAGGGAGAGAAAGAACTCCAAGGTTTCTATGCTGTGAGGCTGAATATATTAAGAAATGGATTTTAGAATTAAAAGCACAGAAGTATATGAGTGATATATTTTCCATGATTCTTTTATTTATATCCTCTATGATAGCACAGTCACTGTAATGATTTAATAATTTCTTTGCATTATTTTCAATAAAGCACACGTTAATTATCATTTAGGTGGGATGATTATAAATTTTGCAGTATTATTTTGGTAATTTAAGTGATATGTAAGTATAGAAAGCTTACATCATTCAATTGTACCCTTATAAAACTATTAATTCTATTTTTTTAATATATTGTATTGATTTTTTACAGAGAGGATGGGAGAGAGGTAGAGAGTTAGAAACATCGATGAGAGAGAAACATCGATCAGCCGCCTCCTGCACATCTCCTACTGGTGATGTGCCCGCAACCCAGGTACATGCCCTTGACCGGAATCGAACCCGGGACCCTTCAGTCCGCAGGCCGACGCTCTATCCACTGAGCCAAACCGGCTTCGGCGCTATTAATTCTATTTAATATACTACTTTGCAACACTCCTGAGATCTACAAGGCCTAATATAAATGTGTTAGTCTAGAAAAAAAAATCCAACTTGTGGAGATTAAATATTAAGATAAACTTTATGAGATAGGATATAGCTTATAGATACTAGTGATATATGTAATTAAAAGAACTAATGGTAGGTTAGATGGCCATTAGATAAAAATATAAATCTATAAATTGTGTATTTGTTAAATTTGCCAGGAAAGCATGTGTTTGTTATTCCCTGCCCACCCTACCCAAAAATACTTAGATCTCAAGGTTAGTCTACTTGTATGATCCAAACAAAGTTTTAGGTGTCACATTTAAATAATAAATTCCCAATATAAACTGTGATTCAGAGTCTTTACTGTTAATTTAGAAATATTTTATAAAAATTCTTACTGTGTGTTAGTGTTTAGAGTAATAAAATATTGCAATAATTTGTATGTAATCTATATACTTAATCAAAAGAAATTGCAATTCAAATAAATAGACAAAATAAACTACATGGGCAACAGACGATTCCATGTATTTTTCATGTATGTCTTCTTGTGGATGTATAAAAGTAATTTTCTTTATAATATTCAAATTAAGATGATAAATTTAATCAATGGATTGTAAGTATTGTTTCATAATAGGTATGATAAAAGTAATTCTATTTTAAAACTTGGAATTTCAACCTACTAAATAATACTATCATTAAACCTGTTATTTGGTAATACTATATATGTGTAGTTTTGAGTGTGTGAATAACAAGACATACTAATACATACACATGTGTATATTAGGAAAGGATAAAGAATGTAACTCAGAAAAGGAAAATTGGTTCCAGTGTAGAGTCTGGTCTTAACACAAAGTGGCACAATATTTTTCTTCTTTTGTGTATTAATATCAACATTTGTTGCAACCACTTGACCAAGTGTTCACTGTTGCCCATTTCTTCCTCTCTGCTTTGCCTTGACGAAGCCTTAGTTAGGTTTCTCTCCCCAAAACCCACAGGCCCCTGGACTTGAGCATTCCCCCAAGCCTGAGCAAGCCCTGAAATGCAGAACACCCTCCTCAACCGCTCATCCCAGGGATGAAGTAACCTCAGCATGTCAGACCCTCGATCATGCGGTCTGCTCTCCCCCATTTCCTAATTTTCCCTTAAAAGCGCCTGCTAGCTTTGACTATCCTTTCCTCTAAAACAGTGGTTCTCAGCCTTGGCTGCACATTAGAATCACCTGGGAATCTTTTTAAAATCCTGATTTCTGGGCCTCATCCTCCAGAAATTCTGTTTCTTTGTTACTAATGTTGTGTCCCCACCCCATAACAAAGAAACAGAATTTCCGGAGGATGAGGCCCAGAAATCAGGATTTTAAAAAGATTCCTAGGCGATTCTAATGTGCAGCCAAGGTTGAGAACCACTGCTCTAAAAGAAAGTACTTCTGTTTCATTTTGAGGTGCTGAGTAGCCTGATATCAAAGAGTTCTCCGTATTGAAATTACTCTTTTTGAAAAAAAGTATTTTCTAATTTTAGATTTGTTTTTATTTGACACTCAAACATGTACTCTTACTTTTCAAAATCTGTTCATATTTAGTCTCTCCTTGTGATTTTTTACATTAATAACTATGAATAATTATAAATATTGTCCTTATGCTACTGTCTGCTGCTGCTTTTAGAATCCGATTAGGCAATAATGCAGGGCAGACTGCAGCCATTTCTTACGCTCACATGCTTATCATTTCCAACGTCAGGCTCCAAAGTAAGAGTGTTAAGATCGGCAGGGTGGGTAGTACACCCAGGTCATTACTGTTACTGCCCAAGAAAAGTACTGTTTCAACCAGAACTTTCCTGTGGGTCAGGATATGGCACACAGGACAGTCCGACAATCCGGGGGAAGTGTGTCCATGACTGTTTTACTTGTAATTTTCCCAGTGCTATCATGAGAACTCCCATAGGTTTCCAGTTTCACAGTGAAGGGGTGGCTTTATTTCTTTTGAGACTTACCTAATAAATTAGCATGGATTTTATTCAATTGAAGAACTTGTGATCATTTGAATATGGGTTAGTAATTGTATGCATCTCAAATTGGATAAAAATATACTCTAGCCCCACCAGTGTGGCTTAGTGGTTGAGCGTTGACCTATGGACCAAGAAGTCACGGGATCGATCCCTGGTCAGGGCACATGCCTGGACTGAGGGCTCGATCCCCAGTAGGGGCCAGGTGCGGGGGCAGCAGATCGATGTTTCTCTCTCATCGATGTTTCCATCTCTGTATCTCACTCCCTTCCTCTCTAAAATTAATACAAACAATTTAAAATATATATAAGTATATATACACACACACATATACTGTAATATATGACACTATGACTGTCAGCAAAAATTGCTAAAAGATTACAGTACCTATTTTGTTATATCCATACTTATTAAGCACAAGAGAATTATACACATTCTAGAAACTAGTTTTTGTATACATATTGAAAAATCAATTTGAAAACTTCCCTAACAGAGGTGCACCTTCCCTACTCGCATCATTGGAAAACGGAGGTCAAAAAACTGTGGAGGGCCATAGTGACACCTTGACACACATAACACAGATACATACGCATGGCCTTCAGTGAATTATGAAATAGCAATCCACTCTATCAGACGTAAGTGGCTGAAGACATGCCCTGGGAAACCTGATATTTTTTTCTAGCGCTCCCCTTCACCTCCCCCTCCCCCAGGCATCACTATCAAGATCTCTGAAGGTACAGGGGATTAATTATATTTCTCTCCTTCTGTTTTTAGTTTGTTTTGTTGGGGTTTTTTTTGGTTTTTTTTTGTTTTTTTGTTAATGCCTCATGGTTCCGTTTTAAGACTCTGCTGAAATTATGAATGGTAGACAGTCTGGACTTCAGTTTAAATATCCACTAAATCATTTTTAGATTTAAAGTGATTAAGTGTCCAAAACTTTTAATGTATACATACAAAAAATTTACAATAGTAAGCCAGAGCAGCGATTTTCAACCTCTTTCACCTCATGGCACACATAAATAAACTAATTACTAAAATTCTGCAGCACACCGAAAATATACTATAGTTTTTTTTTTTTACAATCTGACAAAAAATAGATATAATTTTGATTCGTTCACACCTTTGGCTGTTGTTGTGTTGGCTGTTGTCCTTTTATAATTTGACAATGTA
>NW_006291231.1:6423422-6443385 GCF_000327345.1 Myotis davidii
GAATCTACATTAGGAGAAGACAAACAAAAAAAGTGCCAAGTATCATGTATTACGTCATTCAGTATAAATCAAACAATCCCACAATACCAGAGGCTCTTTTGGTGAAAACTTTTCTATGAAATCAGTTTCTGTCAACTACTTGAACAAACAAAATAAAGTAAAACTGTTCCTACTCCCTTTCATTTCCCTTGGTATTTATTAATAAACATGGCTGTAAATTAATCCTTTAAACTGGGAAATACATCATACTGATGGTATAGTTCCCAAAGTCAGAGGTTTATGTACAAATAGAGACAAGAAGAACCCCATATTAGTACATTCTGGAGATTGAAATTTTCCAGTACATCAAGGGATCACAAATTCAGAAAATGGAAGCAAAAAATAATATACATACTTAATCTATAAGAAACAGACTAAAGTTTGCTAGACAAAGAGAAACACGTTGGAGTTAGGGCCTTCAACAATGCTGCATATCTCAAGTGGAAAACAAGTGGAAAGTGAGAGGAGCAACTTGGGCTGCGGGTACATGCACTTTATATAAATAATTGCCACACTGTAATATCCTTCATCTCATGCAAAAATGAGTGTGCTATACAAACAACATAAACAGCAGGATGCACCAGAAAATTGTAGCAAGCCAAGCAACAAGAAATATTTTCATAAAGAATTTGAGATTTTTTACCTTTAAAAATGAGTTCTACCTCAGTCCAAAACAACACAACAACTATGAAAATAGCATTTTGAATCATAAACAGGATGCAAGAAACGTATTCTACTGGGCTTTCACAACAACAGCAACTCTTATTTTATACTTGATTGTGAATATAATAATATTTGGAATAAAAAATTAGCTCTTGATTTTATGTATCAATTACAAATCCTACAGGCATAAACATTTTTAAAGGGGGGCAGACAAGTTAGTTGTGGTAAACACACAACTCAGTTACTGTAGTGGAACTGCCCCCGTGTGCTGAAGAGTAGGCTACAATTATGCATCTTCAGTGTTTTGTGGGCATTCGTCAGCATGTGTTGTAGAGGACATGAAGAATGTCATTTCATCTGACTAGCCTTCTAGAAAGAGGGTAACTAAGAGTCTCTCTCATGCACACACATACATACACATTTGTTTTACATATCGATATATGTTTATATTTCTGTTTTTATCTGCGTGTGTATTTGTGACTTACATGGTAGGATAAGAAGTGAAGATGAGAAGAGGAAGAGTCCAGGACTGTGGTAGAATCTCATCACGTAGCCTTCCCACCCGCACTGCTCTGGCAGGACTGACACGCTAAATCCTGACTCCTTACAACTTCTCTTTCAGTCCCCGAATTGTCTGCTATTCTCCCCAGTGCCATTCTTTGCCATTCTTTACCCCCAGGAAACCTGTCATGGTAGGAAGGATGCAAAAACAACTCCCCAGCCTACATGTGGTCCAATTAGCTGCACCTGTGCCATGCGGTAACATACACCCACATGCACAGCAGGTTTGTGGCCCCACAGGTGTGCCACAGAGCTCAGCAAAAATGTGCCTGTCCTATTGACAGTGGGGTTACTGGGTTACTTTGGAGTTTCTTTTCAAAACATATCATTTAATCACTTCAGACTATTTTTCCTCCTCTAACCGACGTAACACACCGCTAAAATATTTTAAGTTGCAATATATCTTAATAACTAAGATAAATTAAAAATCACAGGATCCTCAAACTGGGTCAATATTTTTTTTAACTTGACACCAGAATCACAGATTAAATGTAAACCAAATGTTTCTCTAAGCAAGGGCCAACACTAAAGCAATACAAAATAACTGAAGTAAGCACGGTCTTCCTCATTAGGCACGCGCATAACGAACGCAGAAACCAATACTGACAGAAAAGACTGAAAATACAAAAAACCTGTGGTTTTGTTTAATGGTTTGGACCAGCGGTTCTCAACCTGTGGGTCGCGACCCCTTCGGGGGTCGAACGACCCTTTCACAGGGGTCGCCTAAGACCATCGGAAAACACATATATAATTACATATTGTTTTTGTGATTAATCACTATGCTTTAATTATGTTTAATATGTAACAATGAAAATACATCCTGCATATCAGATATTTACATTACGATTCATAACAGTAGAACATTACAGTTATGAAGTAGCAACAAAAATAATTTTATGGTTGAGGTTCACCACAACAAGAGGGACTGTATTAAAGGGTCGCGGCATTCGGAAGGTTGAGAACCACTGGTTTGGACAGACTGTATCAATAAAAAGCATCAAATTGACGTTTTTGTTTCAGTTACTAAACTTGTGATTCTATATTTCAACAATGGGTCAGTAGAAAGTTATTCTACTCCATTTAAGCATTTGTATCCTCTATCAGGTGCAACAGATAGTGTTTGCTGCACAGGTGCCCTCACCCTGCATCACAAACTCCAGGGCACTATGGAATACATTATCTAAACAGGTCTTGTTTTTTGTTTTTTACCATTCCCTCATTTTGTACCCCAAGCAATGTTTACATACCTTACGTTTATCCCGCTCTCATAAACCACTGAATCTGAAACCGCTGCCACAGAATTATGTGATGTTTGTCTAAATGAAGTGCAGCTGCTTTGTACATTATCAATCTCAGTTATTATTAAGCTCTGCTTTGAAATCTTACAGTGCATCATTGAGAATTGTAAGATATCCTGTGATAAATTGAGGTAGTAAATAGCAAGCCTGTTTTCTTACCTGTGCAGAGCAGTGGGAACTGGGTCCTGGAGGCCGAGGTCTGGTTACCTCACTGGCTGATGACCAACGGAACAACAGGCTGAAAGCTTCTCACCTTATGTTGTCCCGGGCCAGCGCAAGCTCCACCCTCTTTCTGCTCATTGCCCTCAATTGCAGATTCCTGGCTCTTTACTTCAGCTTTTAGTAGTTGCTTTTGTTGCCTTCACTTTGGGCGAACATTTTAAGATAGATTTTGGCCTATAATAATATTTCAGTTCCTCACACTAGCTTTCCCAGACTTCTCCTCAATAAAGGTTTTATCGCCAATCTCATCCTCAAGGTTTGTCAAGTAGAAGTTCACCAAACAAGATGCAGCAAAATTATTTAGAATAGACCTCAAATCTCCCTTATTTTTTTTTCTTTTAAAAGTTCTCCCAAATAGCCCCCCACACACATATACACAGCCAATATTTGAAAACATTTCTATACGGCCTCCTATCACTCTAGGATAGGCCCAGAAATCAGGATTTTGAAAAGATCCCCAGGTGATTCTAATGTGCAGCCAAGGTTGAGAACCACTGCTCTAGTATTTTACTTGTATTTGTTTACAGGTGGGATGGGAGAGGTGTCACACAAGATAATGAGTTTCTATGGGATAGGGAATTCATTTTTGCTCCCTCTACAATATTGTTTGCCTACGTATTACTACATACATGTGGAATTATTTGAAAGGAAATATCTACTTTTTTTAAGGGGATGGCAAAATCTATGTTTTTACTGGATATACCTCCCACCTATAGAGCATACAATGCCAAAACACAGCTGAATAAATAAAGGATTCCAATACAAAAACACACCCTCATGGACTCAAACATACATTCCTGATGTGCAACCACTGGTACAAAATCTACTCATGTGTATTTCTGCTGATTTTACCCACTGAACAACCTCCGCCTCACTGGGAGTTGAGACTTTTCACTCCTGCTACCATTCTGCAGAAGAACATATTCCAGAAACTGTTGCCGCATGGCTGCCTTCCCAGTTCCCTAGTGCTCAGCTTGGTATTGGACGATGCCACATGTATCTGTCACAGTCAGTTCCCCACTAGAAATACTTCTTAATAGGAAGGGTGTCAGGAGTAAATTAAATCATGGTAAATGCTCTTTATGTGTGTGATGTGTTTATGGGTGCCTGTGCTTGCAAATGCCAAGGGTAGTTTTTTAACATCCTTTTTTCTTGGATTAACACTGAAAACCCATCTCTAGCCCATGTATTCCTGGAGCACCATCACCCTTAGCAATTGCATTTACCACCTTTCAGGGTACGCGTGTAATCCAGGCTGGGTTTCCCTCCTTTGCTTCTGTGAGCAGGTATACCTCAGAGATACTGCAGGTTCATTCCAGACCGCCATAATAAAGTTAGCATCGCAGTAAAGGAAGTCATACTCTTTTAGCTGGAAGAGGTTCCTGCCTTGATTCATAAAAAATACAACATCTGTAAAACCCAATAAATGAAGCACAACTCCAGGGAGCTGCTCCTGTATTCTTTCCAGCTGAGAAGCATTTCTCTGTGTTTCTTTTGTTCCCCCGGGTGACTTGAGTTAGAATTGTTATCATCATTGCATCTAGAGCAGTGGTTCTCAACCTTGGCTGCACATTAGAATCACCTGGGAATCTTTTTAAAATCCTGATTTCTGGGCCTCATCCTCTGGAAATTCTGTTTCTGTGTTACTAATGTTGTGGCCCCACCCCATAACAAAGAAACAGAATTTCCTGAGGATGAGGCCCAGAAATCAGGATTTTAAAAAGATTCCCAGGTGACCCTAATGTGCAGCCAAGGTTGAGAACCACTGATCTGGAGACAATTTACTAGCACTGTACTAGTTGGCTGGTAATCTCAGAGTTCATACTATTTACAGTCTACTTTAATCTTGAAAAGTTCAGAAAATGAACCTTCCGAACATGGAATGCTTAGGTCATCTCACAAAATTGTGGAGTCTTCCTAAAATATTACAGGTCTTTTTATGAGACTATAAGCTAATTTTCTAAGGAAAAAAAAATGTTTTAAAGCCAAAGAGACTGTCTGTTCCAGCTTTTTGTGAAGTGTTGTGCTCCAAAGCACCAGTTAGCAGTGAAATATACATCTTACTTTTAGTACTAGATTATAGAAAATATTTGTCCGATTTTAATCCTGCGTTTGCACAGTAAACTTTGCACAGTAAAATTCTACCTCCTGGCTCTTAACCACTTCTTCGATCCTATCATTCTTGAAATACAGATAAGAAAACAACTCCGTGTTGATAAGTTTGAAGGCTAAGAAGAGAAAATGAAAAATAGATTGTACAGGCTGAGCACAAATTATGAGTAGTCGGCACCTTAACACAGTGTATTACCAACTAGCATAAAAACAGTTCAACCTTCCTGCGCATAAGCAGACTGTGAGACATCTCATCCTCATAAAAGAAGATGTGCATTGAAATGGCTATTTCCTAGCCCTGAAATGGACATGCAGCCCAGTTCCATCTGCGCTTCATATACCAGGAAGGGCATCATTGTTTATGGCTGACATCTGTTCTGATTGGCTGATGCTCATAAAAGAGCAGTTGTTAGGCTGTCATATGTCTTAAAGGTCATTCCAGAGCTCTAGCTTGGGACAATCTTGGTGTTGGTCTGGAGTGGGCACTTACGGTTTTTCCCTGCCTGCTTTTCTCTCACAATATGGGCATGCTGCAATTTATACTGATTCTTCTAAGTTTCCATCAACTGATCTTGGAAAAATTACTTTATAAGTCTTTTTTTTTCCAATTTCAAACTATCTTTGAGACCCACTTCCCAAAAATAAACTGCCTAGAGTAAAGGTAGTAAATGATTATTATTTGTATATCTAAGACTGAGGCCAGAAATATACTAAAATGTTCAATAAATATGCATTGAAATAATTGGCAGAGTTATTTTCTTATTTAAAAGAAAAATTAAAAAAAAAACTATGAACTCTCATGTGCATGTAGATAGTACTTTCATAATCTTGCTTTCCTTTTCAGAATCATTTGAAATCCTGGGAGAAATGGCAGATTCTGTCTAAAAACAGTAGGTAAGTATTTTCTTTCTGTTTTGTTTTAAGACTATACTCAGGAAAAAAAAGCTGACGGAGTTACAAGCCTTGATCGAATTTAAAGAAGTAAACTGAAATATGTAACTTTCTTTTTCCTTACATATAAGGATTTTTTTTTAATTTTGTGGAAGCTTGTTGAATGATCTTTATTAACAAACAGAATATCCAAGATCATTACATTCAGGAGGGATAGGGGCAGCGAAGTAACAAAGCTACTTGCTGCTCACAATATATACAGATATAAGCAAGGGGGTATGGAGGGTGAGGGCTCCCTGCTATAGGAATTTCTTACACCCACAGAAAGAAGTAGGTAAGTGATTCACTGGAGTACTCCACACTTGCCAATGAATATGGTAGGTCAGTAGTTCAACATACTATGTTAGAAGTTCTCACACAATTCATTTACTTTAACCCTGTAAGAGCAGACATTCTGACAATAGAGTACCTTATCTCATTTCATTATTTAAAGGAAATGGCTCATTTCTTTTTTATTCCTATAACTTATTTTTAAATTAGGAATATTTATCCCCTGCCAACATTCATAGTTCATATGGTAATATGTTTTGAGCATCTGTCTTGATCTAAAATAAAGTCTAACATTTAAATAGTCATGGCTATTTGAAAAACAATACATTAACAAGGGCAACACCATTAAAGCACACATAAAAAAATTCTAATCTTTTCACTTACTGTATTTTGGTCTCAATATTATTTATTATAATGTATATTAGACCTTTTTTAATTTACTATCATTATATGATCAAATAATTACTCAATAGTGATAAGAAAACAAATGAAGACTCTAAACTTAAATCCTGGTAATTGAAAATTAGTTTAATGTTAAAAATAACATTAAAATGAGAAAACTATAAGTTCTAAAATTATGAAGATTGCACCATGCTGTTTCCATATTAGCTACTCCGATTTATATCCCCATTAACAGTGCCCAGGGTTGCCTTTTCTTCACATCCTCACCAACACTTGTTATTTCCTGTGAAAGAGCTTATTATTAAGTTGACAAAAGTTATCTACTTTCACAGAAATGAACACATTATAAAAGGTAAACAAATCACAAACACATAGATGGTGAACTCTCATGTAGTGAGGTCACCCCTCTAACATCCAGATTAAGAAATAGAGCGATACCCAGTACTGACGCCCTTCTTATTTCTTCTTCTCTTACTTATTTTGTTTCCTGGCCACACATTAATTTATCTACTTTTGAATTCTATACAAGTAGAATTATACAGATAATTTTTTTTGCATCTGGTTTATTTTATTTTACTTTTACTATCACTCATTTTCTTATTTACTTGCTTGGTCTATCTCCATCTGCCTCTAAAACGTAGGCTCTTTGAGAATCTCATTGCAACATCCCTCTGTCCAGAAAAATACCTGGTCAGTAGTGAGTACTCAATAAATATTTGCATCTTAGACATGAATCTGATGGCACAGACACAGTGGATAAACCCTTCCCCCAAATCGGAGTCTGAATTCTGGGCCTCTAGAGTAAACAGTGGGGAAGACACAATTGTTCTCTGAAAGTGACAGCATGCATGACTCTCTGGAGGGACTTCCTGCTTCTTCTGCCACTTATTTGTTAAAACACCTGCTTTATGGTAATAAATGGAGTTTTAGGGATAAAATAGGCAGGTTTGAGGGGTTTTAGGAATAAAGAGGGTCCATTGGGGATGAATGCATAGGTGAAAGCTTGGAGCCGCCAGAAGACATACATTCACAGAGAAAAAAACACCAAAAAACAAAATCGGTGCCACAGGATCAGGGGAGAGGAAGGCATACGTTCACAGAAGATAAGGAAAAGCCACAGAGCATGGGGGAAAGGAAACAAACGTTCACAGAGGATAGAGAAATGCTGACAAATGGCAGAAAGAGGAAAACAGATTTTCACAGGAGACAGAGAAATGTTACAAGATAAGGGGGAGACACAGAGGGGACACTGCGTGGGGTTTGGGCTTTAAGATGATACTCTACAAAAAGAGTGATCCATTAGAAGGCAGCATGAAGAAACGAAGAACCACGGCCTTTATAAACCTTAGGAAGAGTGGCTTTGTGGGTTAACCCCGGGGGCGTCTGTATTTGCCTCCAATAAATTTCCACCCTTTTCATCTGCCACCTTTTTTGTCCTTGGCTTCATTCTTCAAATCTATCTGGACAAGGAGCTGGGTAAGAAATCACCCTTGCATCCTGCTCAGGAAAACAACCTGAATCAGTAATGCAATGTTTTCTTTATTCTGTCCATTAATAACTAATATTTGAGAACTTTTACAATGTTAATGGAGCTTAATCTAAGAGAAGTTCAACTTACATTTTTCAAAATATTTCAACACTGGGTATTAATAAGAGATAATTATCGTCAAAATTATTGTGTCAAAACTATAATAAATGCTTGATGGTAGTGTATATACAATTCAGGTGTTGGTGTAGGTTCTTTGGCGGTAAGACAGAACATCTGCTTTACTTCACCAATAGGAATATCTCTTAATGCTGGGATGGCCTCTTCTTGGTATTTCTTCTGCTGATTTTTAGCATAGTTATTGAAGCCAAAATGGGAGCTTAAGAAAAGAACAAAGCCATAAATCTCTCTTTCCGGCAACGGCGACGGTGAATTTTCCACCATTTTCCCCCTGGCATTGAGACAATGAGGTGTAGGTGGCCCTCGAGCTTGACTCCTTCAAGCACCCACTTGGGCCCTTCCCAACGGGCTTGGCCACTCAGCGAGGAGTCCCCTGCGCAAGCGCTGACCTGGGACCCCCCCAACAGCGAGAGAGGAGGAGCAGAGGGAGGAGCCCAGGGGCAAGGGCACCTTAGCACAGGGTATTACCAACTAGCATAAAGACAGCTGAGCATAAGAAGACTGTGAGAGATCTTATCCACATAAAAGAAGATGTACATTGAAATGGCTATTTCCCAACCCTCAGGATGAGCAGGTGATATGCTTTAGTTCCATCTGCGCTGCATATACCAGAAGGGGCATCACTGTTGATGGCTGACATCTGTTCTGATTGGCTGATGCTCATAAAAGAGCAGTTAGGTTGTTACATGTCTTAAAGGTCATTCCAGAGCTCTAGCTTGGGACAATCTTGGTGTTGGTCTGGAGTGGGCACTTACGGTTTTTCCCTGCCCGCTCTTCTCTTTTCTCTCACATTATGGGCATGCTGCAATTTATACAGTTTCCAGCAACTGATTTTGGAAAAATAACTGTATAAGTCTTTCCGCACCCCGACCCGCCCACCCCTCACCCCCAATTCTGAACTATCTTTGAGACCCACAACCCAAAAATAAACTGCCTGGAAAGGCAGTAAATGATTATTTTTTGTATATCTAGAAATGAGGCCAGAAATATACTAAAATGTTCAATAAATATACATTAGAATAATTGGCAGCGGACAAGGGGATAGGGTGGCTGGACCACGCATGTGCTCTGCTGCTCACGTGACTCTCTGCCTCCTGCGCTGCTGCCTGCAGGTGCTCGCTGCATCTGGTTTATTTTACTAAACATTATATTTGAATGATCTATTCATACTATTGCTTATAAAGTAATTGGTTCATTTTTACTGCTATATAGTATTCAGTGTTCTGACTCATCTGCAATGTATTTGTCCATTCTCTTGTTGATGGACATTTGTGTTGCTTCTACTTTAGAGCTATTATCAGCAATGCTGCTATTTACATTATTGAACATACATTTTGGTGAACACACACTTTATTTGAGCATGTATCTTAAAATAGAATTTTTTGTATACATACATTTAGCTTTAAGGCTTATTGCCAACACATTCTCGCAAAGAGATCGTGCCAATTTACACTCCCCCAAACCAGGTAGGAAAGCAGTTTATTTTGTATTCTCAATAACACTTGGTGTTGCTATCTTTCCCAATATGTACAGGGATTTACTGTGGTTTTTATTTGAATTTCCCTAAAGACTGCTATGATTTGTCTTATGTTCTCCTCAAAATTCATATGCTGAAATCATACGCCCTAGTACCTCAGAATACTACCTTATTTGGAGTCATTGCAGGGTCGTTGCAAATGTAATTAGTTAAAATAAAGTCATACTAGGGCAGTGATGGCGAACCTATGACATGCGTGTCAGAGGTGACACACGAACTCATTTTTTTGGTTGATTTTTCTTTGTTAAATGGCATTTAAATATATAAAATAAATATCAAAAATATAAGTCTTTGTTTTACTATGGTTGCAAATATCAGAAAATTTCTATATGTGACACGGCACCAGAGTTAAGTTAGGGTTTTTCAAAATGCTGACACGCCAAGCTCAAAAGGTTCGCCATCACTGTGCTAGGGTAAGGGTGACTCTTAATCCAAAATAACTTGTGTTCTTAATTTAAAAGGGATGAGTGTATAATTTGGATACAGACACAAGGGAGAATGCCATGTGAACATTGGAGTTTTGCTGCCACAAACCAAGGAATGCCAAAGATGACCAACAAACCAGTAGAAACTATAAGAGAAACATGGAACAAATGCTCCCTCACAGCCCTTGCAAGAAGTAAACAATACTGATAACTTGATTTAGCCTCTGAAATGTCAGAATAGATTTCTGTGGTTTAAGCCCACCAGTCCATGGTCCTTTGTTATAGCAACTCTAGTAAAGAAATAGCTGAGGCCGGTTTGGCTCAGTCGATGGAGCATCGGCCTGCGGACTGAAAGGTCCCGGGTTCGATTCCGGTCAAGGGCATGTACCTGGGTTGTGGGCACTTCCCCAGTAGGGGATGTGCAGGAGACGGCTGATCGATGTTTCTCTCTCATCGATGTTTCTGGCTCTCTATCTCTCTCTCTTCCTTGCTGTAAAAAATCAATAAAAAATATATTTAAAAAAAAAAGAAATATAATGACTAATGTTAGTTTGTATTTTCTTGTTTACTAACATTGGCATTTGGATATTCTACTTTATGTCATGCCTTCTGACTTCTTTACTGATTTAGCCCCTCACCCAGGCTGACCAGGCACCCCAGCGGGACCTCGACCCTGACCCGGGACACCCTTCAGGGCAAACCAGCTGGTCCCCACCCATGAACCAGGTCTCTATCCTATATAATAAAAGGGTAATATGCAAATTGACCCTAACAGCAGAACGACTGGGAATGACTGGTCACTATGACACACACTGACCACTAAGGGGCAGACACTCAATGCAGGAGCTGCCCCCTTGTAGTCCGTGCACTCCCACACGGGGAGCTCTGCTCAGCCACAAGCCAGGCGGATGGCTGCCAGTACACCGCTGATAGTGGGAGCTTCTCCTGCCTCCTCAGCAGCACTAAGGATGTCTGACTGCAGCTTAGGCCTGCTCCCCACTGGCAAGTGGACATTCCCTGAGGGCTCCCGGGCTGCCAGAAGGATGTCTGACTGCCAGCTTAGGCCTGATACTCCGGGAAGCGGGCCTAAGCCAGCAGGTGGACATCCCCTGAGGGGTCCCAGACTGCGAGAGGGCACAGGCCAGGCTAAGGGACCCCCCTGAGTGCACAAATTTTTGTGCACCAGGTCTCTAGTTTTGATATATTATTTATTAGTGTTTTGACTTATGTTTGCTTCTCTTTATAATTCTAGTTGTATTTTTATTATTTTTTAAGTATATTTTTATTGATATCAGAGAGGAAGGGAGAAGGAGAGAGAAATAGAAATATCAATGATGAGAGAGAATCATTGATTAGCTGCCTTCTGCATGCCCTGCACTAGGGATGGAGCCAGCAACCCGCACATGTGTCCTGATTGGGAATTGAACCGTGACCTCCTGGATCATAGGTCACTACTCAACCACTGAGACACACTGGCTGGACAATTATAGACCATTTAAATCTTGATAAAAAGAGACTCCAAGAGTTAAGTTTTTTCTATTTTAAATGGTTATTTGAAAATAGTTTTAGCTCCAGAACTTTATTTTTATTTTTTAAAATATATTTTTGATTTCAGAGAGGAAGGGAGAGGGAGAGAGAGATAGAAACATCAATGATGAGAGAGAATCATTGATTGGCTACCTCCTGAACACCCCATACTGGGGATCAAGCCTGAAACCCTAGCATGTGCCCTGAATGGGAATTGAACCAAGACCTGAGGTTCATAGGTCAATCCTCAACTGCTGAGCTAAGGCGGCCAGGCTCTAGTTGTATTCTTATATCTTATATGTCTTACATATCTAGTTCTACAATGTTCCTAGAATTGATTTTTTGCATGTATTGTGTGTATTATGATGCATAATACACTTTTCAAATAAAAATATTTATAATTATCCATGGTCTTCCTTTATGAAGTTTGGTCTCCTTTGAAAATTTCTTTATAGGAAGCTAATTAGCTGAAACCGGTTTGGCTCAGTGGATAGAGCATCGGCTTGCAGACTGAAAGGTCCCAGGTTCGATTCCGGTCAAGGGCATGTACCTGGGTTGTGGGCACATACCCAGTAGGAGATGTGCAGGAGGCAGCTGATCGATGTTTCTCTCTCATCGATGTTTCTGACTCTATCTCTCTCCCTTCCTCTCTGTAAAAAATCAATAAAATATATTTTAAAAAAAATTGCAGGCCCCACTGTATATACCCACTAATAGGGGTGCAATGAAACCAGTGGGTGAGAACGATCACTTTCCCTGTCCCTCTACTCTTTTCTTGGTCACTGTCTAGACACCAGCTTCTCCCAGGGGTCCCGGTGACATCAACCAGAACCTCAAAGAGAAAAATATACTGTACTTGTGAGAACGATCCGCTTTTCAAACACAGAACAAAAACAAACAGGAAGCATCAGAACCCACTGCACCGACAAAGGGTAAATATTGTTTCATGAAACTCCTATTTCTGCTCCAAATCTGAGCAGACTGCATGGCAAGATAAAAAATTGCGTCTTTGATTCTTGATCAAAATGCCTGACTTCGGTGGCTACCTGTGATGTTTGAAGTCTGTTTCCCTTTTGTTCCTTAATTGATACGTCACAGAGGTTATGCAGTGTCAGTAAATATAGGTTTCATCATTTTCATTTTCCACTGTGTCAACCCCTAGACTCAGACTCTTCCATCGCTTCCCAGCTTTCCTTAAAGGCTCTCATAACGATGACGACAGCAACTGTTAGGTGCTTGGCTAGAGACTAGCGACACTTAGCTAGTCATTTTCTAGTCAAGCCTTGTTTGGGTGACTTGCATTTTCCCCCACCTATGATCATTAATTAAAACTTCTTGGAATTCTTGCATAAGAATAGAATTGCTTTACTAATAGAAGTTGGTTCACACTCATTGCTGGTCTAATACGATGTCCTTATATATACTGTATATATTTAGTTAAGTATTTTCATGCATGCAGCAAGTACAAGTAAATCTACTAGACATTTTAGTCTACATCTAAACATATGTTCTTGTCTATCTTTCCCATTACCATGTTTTCTCTTGATATAGTCTTATCTTTCTAAAGTCAGTGTTCATCATTCAGGCTTTTCTCTTTATATTGTTTTATACATTTGGATATTTCCCAAGAACTATATAGTTATTAACTGTTGTATAAAATGCAACTGATTTTTTTTCCAATTTCAGTTATGTGCACTTATTAAAAGCATCATATTTTATATAGTGTTGGAGCTGTGGGGGGGGTTTCATTAAATATTATTCTGCTGAGCCTAATCCATATTGGGCTTGTTACCATAGTTAATTTTTTTACTACTTTATGATAATCCATTATGTGAATACACCATAGTTTACTTGTTTCTCATTATGAACACTTGGAGTGTTTCCCATTTGTTTTTCTAATGTGAACAAAATTGCTATGAACATTGTGGCACATGGCTTCTATTGTACATAGACAAGAGTTTCTTCTGTATAAATTTAGGAGTAGAACTATTTCCTTATAATATATTCAGTGTTCAGCCTTTGGAGGTAATGCTAAACTATCTTGAATATATTTGCATCTGAATAAGAGATTCTGTTTGGCCATACTCTAACATTTCATATTGTCACATAGTGTTTATAAATTGAATAATGTAAAAGAGCATCTCAGTATGCTATTGAGTTAAATTTCCCTGATTTCTAATAATTTTGCTTTCTTATATTTCTTCTTCAGCAAAATCCTATTCATATACTTTGCCTTTTTTTTAAGTAGTTTTATTTTTCTTACCAATTTGTACCTATTTTTAAAGTATGCTTGATGCTATTCCCTTTGGTTGTGAAAATTGTAAATATAGTCCCCCATTTATAATTTGTCCTTTTACTCTTTTTTTTTTTCTGGTGAAAAAAAGGTGGTAAACTAATAAAGAATGCAAACTCCATCTTTATCAATCATTTCCATTTTATTCCAAGGATTACTGTTAACCTGGTGAGACTTTGAAAAGCATCTTGATTATACTGTGCTTTACCCATCTTGCATCACCATTTCTGTTCACTCCAATTTTACTTTTACTTTCTAGTAGAAACATTAAGACAGCATCATAGGCACGATCAAATATCCCTAGTGGCACCCAATGGAGAAAGTTCCAGCCTCTCCAATAATGGTTTATTCTAATCAGAAGGTCTCTAACCAACATTATATATCGATCCATATGTCCTTAATATTCAGGTAAGTCTATTGCTACTCTGTGGAAACTGAATAGAGGGCATAACAAACTAAAATAAAATGAATCACAAATCTTTTCAATAAATAAATTAATTAATGCTATTATCATATGTGATGTTATATATATCTTTAAATGTAAGAAATTGGTTTGAACTCTATAAAAACAGTAATTTCGAAGAAGTAACAAAATACGATGCTTCCTCGAAGTGAAATGGAAAGCAATGTTTCTGGTGAGAGAGTATATATTTATATGCAATGTAAATACAGTGTTCTCACAAATATTTGAGGATGTAATATGCTATTATTCGTGAAGAGTAGCCTTGAGAATCATTTCTTTCTTCAGACTCTTTAGTAGAGCTCGCCTTAATTAACCTGGTTATTGTTCCCATTCCATTTCAGAATTGCATTCTCTATCTCCCAAACACAGGAGCTATCACAACACCCTGAATAGTTCCCAGCTTGGTCAATCTGCTTTGGCAACACTGTCTCCTACAGGAAGTGAGGATTTAGGCAGAGATAATTCATCCCAACAGCACAAGAGTGGATGGTCACATACAAGTACACACTGAAGAGGAGTAGAGAGGAATGGAATGGATTGGTTAAAAGGCACCAAGGAGCATCAGATAAAATGATTGGACGGTAGAGCCAAAAAATGAAAGTAAATACCACCTCCAACTTCACAAGAACAATATAATAGTTAATGACAATGGAAGCTACAAAACCCAGGCAATATCAGGTCTTTGGAACATTTGTTTCTCTGCAAGGGGATCATTTGTTCCTCTAGCTTTAAAATGTTTTGTATAGTACTAAGGCCTGATGAATTTGTTCCTCTAGCTTTAAAATGTTTTACATAGTACTAGAGGCCTGATGAATGAAATTCATGCAAGAGTAGGCCTTCCTTCCCCCGGCTTCCTTCCCCCAGCTTCCCTCTGGCACCCAGGACCTGGGCTTCCCTCCAGCCATGAGCAGGTCCTGGGATCCGGGCTTCCCTCGCAGCCCCAGCTTCGACCGGAAGTTCCTCTGGAAGGACTTCCAGTCTAATTAGCATATTATGCTTTTATTTTTATATGTTATATAGTATTACTATTCTACCCTATTAATTCTTATGTCCTCTATAATGAAATCTAATAATGGTTGTTTAATGAGGGTGTCTATCTTAGCCATATCGTTAATAGTAAAAGATGATCCAAAAGTTTTTCTAAGATTATACATAGGGATGACTGTAGCAATTAAGTTATTATGGAAATCTCAAGTATCATGAGGAAAGACAAAATATTGTAGCCATACAGCAGATGACCAGGGTTTATACTCATTGATCCTGCTCACTCCTTCATTATTTATTAAGCACATCACTAAATTCTCTAGGATTATAAACTCTATATTTATAATTTAGGTCAAGAAACTTTGAAGGAAAAGACGAATGGGAAGCAAAAAGCACAAAATAAAAATAATAATTCAGGTGATAGAGAGCAATTCAAACATGAAGATAAAAATGCCTTCTCAAAGAAACCTAGTGCCAAGATAAAACTGAAGAGACACTTGAAAGAGTCCAGTGCTAACTTATAGATTAATAACATTGAGAAAAGTAGAAGAGCCTGGAAATAAAAAAATACTTTGAAAACTTAAATTTTTAAAGACATCTATTGTTTTGTAGTTTCTTTTATTTTTTATTGAGATTACTGTAGTTATATTGGTTAAAAAGTATAAGTTTTAAGGGTACAATTCTATAATACATTATCTCAGTTGTATTCACCACCCCAAGTGCAGTCTCTTTCCAACACTATTTATAATAGTGTGTTGGTGATAGCACTGAAAAATACTCCCCATGGTTACATGGGATAAGATCCAGAGGCAGGGCCCCTTGTTTAAAAAGTTTGAGGACCCCTGGTAAAGGTTATCTATTGGGGCAAAATAAACTACTCTATAACTTAGAGGCTTAAGCAACAAACCTTTATTATTACTCATGGCTCTGTGGCCCGAAAAGTCTTCCATTTAAGCAATGGATTGCTCCCCCATTTAAGCAATCCTATCCTATATAATCTATCTATACTAATAAAAAGGTAATATGCTAATTAGACCAGGTTGACCATCCATCTTCCGGACATCTGACTTCCTTCTAGACAAAGCCGTGGTGGTGGGGCAAAGGTAGAGGCAGTTAGGGGCAATCAGGCCGGCATGGGAGGGCAGTTGGGAGCAAGATTAGCTAATGCTGGAAGGGGAGGGCAGTTAGGGGTAATCAGGCAGGCCAAGACAGTCAGGGGAGATCAAGACAGCAGGGGAGAGCAGTTAGGGGTGATATCAGGCTGGCAGGGGAGGGCAGTTAGGGAAAATCAGGCAGGCAGGCAGAGGAAGTTAGGGGTGATCAGGTAGACAGGCAAGTGAGCGGTTAGGAACCAGCACTCCCAGATTGCAAGAGGGATGTCCAATTAGAGAGGGTGCAGGCTGGGCTGTAGGAACCCCTCTCCCTCTGTGCACGAATTTTGTGCACCGGGCTGCTAGTATATAATAAAAATTCTGGCTATCTGTGCTCAAAGATAAAGGTGGTTTGTGCAATCAAATTAGAACTCCTCTTTTCATTTAAAAAAACAAAAATGATTTAATACCTTTTATGTTTTAGAGTAGTTTCAGGTTTTCAGCAAAATTAAATGGAAGGTAGAGAGATTTCTCATGTATCCCATCTCCACACTTGCATAGTCTCCTATGATCAACATCCTCCATCAGAACAGTACATTTCTTACAACTGATGACTGTACACTGACGTATCTTACTCATCCAGAGTCCACAGTATAACCTTGGGTTCCCTCTTGATATTGGGTATGTCATGGGTTTGGACAAATATATGACATGTATCCAACATGATAGTGTCATATGCAGTAATTTTACTGTTCTAAAAATCCTCTGTGCTCTGCGTACTCATCCCTCCCCTCCTCTATCCCCTGGAAATCATTGATATTTTTACTGTTGCCGTAACTTTGCCTTTTCCAGAATGTCATATATTTGAAATTAAACAGGGTGTAGCCTTTTCAGATAGACTTCTTTCACTTAGCAATAGGCATTTGTTTTCTCCAAGTCTTTTCATAACTTAATAGCTCATTTCTTTTTAGTGCTGAATAATATTTCAATGTCTTGATGTACTAGGGTTTATTTGACCATTCACCGACTGAAGGACATCTTGTTTGCTTCCAAGTTTTGACAATTATAAATGAAACTGCTATAAACATCCATGTGCAGGGTTTTTGTGTGAACATACGTTTTCAACTCCTTTGGCAAACACCACAGAGTATGATTATTGGTAAGAGTATGTTTAGTTTTGTGAGAAACCATCAAGTTGTCTCCAAAGTGAGAATTATTTTTTAATGGAGAATTATTTTTTTAACAACATGAGTAAGAAGATTTCTAACATCTCCATGGTTCATTAAGAACAATGCTGGCAATTAATAAAAAAACAATTATTAAAATGTCTCACTTGCATTTCACTATGCAATTCTTTTTATTAAAAAAGACTATATCATTTTTTTTAAAATATATTTTATTGATTTTTTACAGAGAGGAAGTGAGAGATATAGAAAGTCAGAAACATCGATGAGAGAGAAACATCGATCAGCTGCCCCCTGCACATCTCCTAGTGGGGATGTGCCCGCAACCCACGTACATGCCCTTGACCGGAATCGAACCTGGGACCCTTCAGTCCGCAAGCCGACGCTCTATCCACTGAGCCAAACCGGTTTCGGCGACTATATCATTTTTTATGGAAATAAAAAATTAAACTGCAACATTTTCCCAAAGAATAAACCATTTCAGAACGTGGTGGAATATTTTACATTACTCATGCAGAGAGGTCTACAACTTAAAACTTATTTTCTTTTTTAAAACAGATCTATTACTCAAAGCTTTTTCAATGAATATTATAAAGAGCTTCATCTATATGAACAATGTGAACAACTGAATTTCACAAATTGAGAACAAACATTTTATTTTCATACTGAGAAGTTACAATTTGACTCAGAACTTGGTTTATGAACTACTTTCTGTAACTTATTGGAAGGGTTTAACACAAATTACGAAGTGATCCCTTTCATTTGTCTCATTATTACTATATATGATATATTTCCTAGCGGCAGAGCAAACTGAGTCAAGTGTAATTAAAGCAGATACTATTCTCCCCCTCCTCTGGCCTGCCAGACAAAATTATTTTCATCCTAAAAGATAACTCAAATATGACCACCTCAGTGAAGATTTCTGGGATCTTTGTTTCCTTGAATAATCCATCTGTGCTTCAAGAACAATTAGTACATAGATCTGCACTCGATGCATTTTTCTGTTTGTTTGCCTGCTTGTTGTTCTGTGCTCCTTGAGAGCACCTCTGCATCCAGCAAGCTCTATGAAATGCTTGTGCAATGAGTAGGGAGAAAAGTGAATGATACATTTTTCTGT
The DNA here is from genome assembly GCF_000327345.1 of Myotis davidii. Lineage (NCBI taxonomy): Eukaryota > Metazoa > Chordata > Mammalia > Chiroptera > Vespertilionidae > Myotis > Myotis davidii. The sequence goes on from NW_006291231.1 coordinate 6,442,228, forward strand.
GTTATGACCTGACAAATAAATAGTGAAGATCCAAGGTTTTCAAAATCACATTATTGGTTTCTTGCTTGCAAAGATTCTTAACTTTCTGAATGAATAGTAACTGAAAGTGACTTCTTATGAATTATCCATCAAACAGATTGTTTCTATATATCACTCAAATTATTCACTATTGATTTAAATGTATCATCTATTCTAAACCATTCTTATTTGTTCCACTGCTTTATGGCATACCATGTATTTTTTTCACAGTATTATCTCCTTCATGAAATGTTTAAAAAAGCCTGTCATTTCTTTACCAACAAAATTTTGATATACTAGCAGGACTTGGCTTCTCTCTCTCTCTTTATTTTATTGATTTCAGAGAAAGGTAGAAAGAAGTAGAGAGAGATAGAAATATCAATGATGAGAAAGAATCTTCCATCGGCTGCCTCCTGCACACCCCACACTAGGGATCAAGCCCTCACCCAGGCATGTGCCCTGATCAGGAATCTAACCATGACATTGTAGTTCATGGGTAGATGCTCTACCACTGAGCAACACCAGCCTGATGAACTTGGCTACTCTCTAAGAAAGAGTCCCAGTTCTCCACAGGCTGTGCCCAATGCTTTACCCAGAACTCAATAACTGTTCCTTGTTATTCATTTATATAAATGGGCTATATATTTAGCATCCAGAAAAACCAAACAAAACTGTTTGAAAAGAAAACATTTGTATAAAAACCTAACTCTCTTAAGAATATGAATACACACACACACACACACTTCCTGACTTACAATAGGATTACAAATCAAGTTAAAAAAGTCATATTAAAAATGCATTGAATACTACAAGCTATAGTATCATAGTTTACCCCTCTAATCGCATGCATCACCACAGAGTATCATACCACAGACTGCCAGCCCAGGAAAAGGTCAAAATTCAAAATTTGGAGTATGGTTTCCATGACATTGCTCTCACACCATAGTAAAGTTAAAATTGTAAGTCATGCCCTAACTGGTTTGGCTCAGTGGATAGAGTGTCAGCCTGCGAACTGCAGGGTCCCAGGTTTGATTCCTGGCACATGCCCGGGTTGTGGGTTCGATCCCCAGTAGAGTCTCTCTCATCATTGATGTTTTTATCTCTCTCTCCCTCTCCCTTCCTCTCTGAAATATATATATA
>NW_006291231.1:6443468-6447197 GCF_000327345.1 Myotis davidii
GCCCAGTGCACAAAAATTAATATATATATTAATTTTAAGTCATGAACTGTCTGTTTATATACACATATGTATGCATGAAAATAAAGGGTTAAAATTGTTTTCTCTTTATTTGCTTTGGTTACTTAAGAAATGTAGGAATGTTTTCTTCTAATGAAGGTGTATATGAGATAAAGTGTACAGAGAGAGTTGTTTGTTTCTGGTGGGAGTTATGTCCTATTAGCTCCCTGACTAAATTGCTGGTAAGAAACAGCTTGCGTATTAAATCTTCACTGAAATATTAAGGTCAAAATCTCCCTAGACTTCCTCTGGATAAACTTCACTAAGTCCTGTGACTATATTTAGACTTAGCAGCTATTGGGAATTTACAGTGGAGCATGAAAAGCATTATACTCTTTAAGATGCCTGTTGTATATCACATTTTGCAGTTAAAACATGACATTTTGCCAGGTCCAAACATAGAGGTGACCCTTAAATTTCAAAACTGAATTGTGGAGGATGAAGTCTAGTAATTGCTTTGGTATTTTTTTACAAAGATTTTACTCTTGCCAACTGACTTACTCTAAATGGCACAAAACTAAGGTGAGGGGTGGTATGATACCAGGAAAATATAGCATGGGGTACAAGTCTCCAAAACCAAAATATAAAGATTATAATCTCTGAAGGTTTTTTTAAAAAGTTGACAAAGTAAAACATAGGGTAAATCATGAAAAAATAAAAAATCCTTTTATTTCATCAGTAGGCATAGAAGCAGATCAGACTGTAAGGACTCTTAGGAAGAACGCAATACCACCCTCAATTTACAGGTAAGAACACTGCGGACAAGGAAAAGGATGAATATCCACAAGGCATAGGAGCAGAAATCAAAGAGCAAAATGTTAAGGCCTTGAAATTAGTGTCATATGTAGAAACAGCTGCAATACCTGGCTTAGGTATTGGCACAGTGTAGGCCTCCAAAACACTTTCATTCTCTCATTCTTTCCCTTCACCTGTTCGCTGCTGTGAAGGGTGTTGTAACACAGTGATTGAGAAGAGTGGGATTTCACAAGCCGGACTTCCTGGGAATGTAATTAGTGTTCTGTCCCCAGGAGAAGGGAAGCCTGTCTGTGCCTTGGATTCCTCATGTATAAATAAGTATTGAAACATAACTTTTATCATAGTACCAGAGGCCCAGTGCACAAAATTCATGCATGGAGAGTGGGGATCCCTCAGCCCGGAATACAAGGATGCCAGCATCCCGTGCCCCAGTCTCTGGCCAGAGGCCCCTCCCTCCACACAGCTGGAGCACAGGACACTGAGCCTCCAGGCCCTCCCTCCACGCAGCTGGGGCACGAGATGCTGGGCTCACGTTGCCAGGGCAAAGCCACCAGCATCCCTCTCCCTCCCCCGGCCTCTGCCACTCCCCCATGGGCACCGCCATCTTTGTTGTGGAGTGATGGTTAATTTGCATATTACTCTTTTATTAGATAGGATTACTGGGAAAATAAGTTAATAAACACAAAAATGCTTAGAAGAATATCTGACACATAGAATATGCTAATGAAGTTTACCTATTAATCCTATCTAATAATAGACAAACATGGTAATTGACCGTACCCTTTGCTATGCCTCCCATTGGCTAATCAGCATGATATGCAGATTAACCGCCAACAAAGATGGTGGCTAATTCGCATACTGCAGGCAGGGTGGGACAGCACAGCCACCAGCATGAGCCGCCATCCCCCAGAAGCTGCCCAGAAGACGGGGATCAGGGGGAGATGGGGGTCCCCTGCCCAGGCCTGACACCTCTGGTAGAGGAGTCAGGACTGGGCAAGGGGCCAATCCAGTGATTGGAAGGTGATGGAGGTTGACGCCTCTGGCTGAGGCATCAGGCCTGGGCGGGGGGCGGAGCCATCAATCGGAGGGGTCTGGGGGTCCCCTGCCCAGGCCTGATGCCTGGGCTAGGGGCATCAGGCCTGGGCAGTGTACAAAACCAATGATCGGGAGAGATGGGAGTCCCCTGCACAAGCCTGACACCTCTGGTGGAGGCATTAGGCCTGGGCAAGGGGCCAATTCAGCGATTGAAGGCTGATGGGGGTCGATGCCTCTGGCCCAGGCATCAGGCCTGGGTGAGGGGCTGATCTGGTGATTGGAGGGAGATGGGGGTCCCCTGCCCAGGCCTGAAGCCTGGGCCAGGGGGGTGGGGGGGCAAGCTGGTGATTGGTGTGAACTACAGAGGAAACACCTTTTCTAACCACTAATTGGCTAAGCTCCCTGTGTGCCACGGGTAATATTCTTAGTAACTTGGGTAATAAGAATACACAAAGGTAATCTAGAATTTTTCACCACACTTCTGGTGAAAAAAACGAAGGTCTGCTGCTGGAGGGCTGAGAAATGTCATATCCTGCCCTAGCCAGTTTGGCTTAGTGGATAATGCCTTGGCTTGCTGATGGCAGGGTCTGGGTTCAATTCTGACCAAGGGCATGTACCTAGGTTGCAGGCTCCTCCCTGGCCGGGGCCCAGGTCAGGGCTCATGCAGGAGGCAACCAATGATAGTGTTCCTCTCACCTTGATGTTTCTCTCTGTCTTTCCCTTTCTCTTCCACATTCTCTAAAAATCAATGGAAACATATCCTCAGGTGAGGATAAAAAGAAATAATAAAGAAATTATTATTATATGAAAGACACATCTTGAAAATGCCTAAAGAAAGTTGTCATTTTTTCATGGTGAAGGGACTGGAGTTTGTGTTGATGAAAAAACCTTGCTGGCTGCAGTGACTGGCAGTGGCTGCAGCAGTGGAGTGATGGGGCTGGTGCCTTCCCCTGATCAGCCTGGTTGCCTCCCACAAAGGGAGGCCAGACTGCGGCTTAAGCTGTCACTAGGACATCCCCTGAGGGCTCCCAGTATGTGAAAGGGGGCAGGCTGGGCTGAGGGACACCCGTCCCCCAGTGCATGAATTTCGTGCACCGGGCCCCTAGTATAATGATAATAATGATTATTATGATGTACCACATATATTAACCTATTTGTACAGTGTCCAGTACTCTTTTTTGCGGCCTTATTTCTCACACTGAAATAAATGTTAAGGATATTTATCAGTTTCCTCTTAGAAAAACATACCAAAGATATAATCTAAGTTGTCAAATTGCAATAAAAACCTGAAGATGTCATGATAAATTAATTAATCTAATATTTACAGTTGCTAGTGGTTTAATATATTTCACCTGCAAGATACAGTTTACATTTTAAAATTTATTTTAATTATTTATAGTTAGAGAAATGTATAGAGAAATATAGGACACTATGTAGGATCAATAAATCTATATTTTGATATATATTAGGATCTTGCTTTTTCTATTTTCAAGTAAAACTAAGTATTACAAATGGACAATTAACAATTTTAACTGAAGATTCTGATACAAGACTTCTACCCAATATAACAATATTTGACCAATTTCTAGATTATAAAAATGATATCCAATATGATCAAACGAACAGGTTTATAAAATATTCTTAATTGGAGGCACAAAATTGACACACAAGTCCTTTGTATATTTTCATGTGTGTGTGTGTATAGTCAAACACTGTTTTCATATATAGTCAAACACATGCACAAGGAAAAGTAACAAAGTAACAGAGCTAATTCATTCTGGGGAGTTAATTTTAAAAATATCTATTTTTCTAGGTATAACAATGGCTCTTTCATTGAAATTCATTTTTAAGAAATATTCTTATCGTCTCTGAATGCAGTAG
>NW_006291231.1:6447289-6462075 GCF_000327345.1 Myotis davidii
GAGGGAAAGAACAGTGTTATAAATCCATGGACAGAGACAATAGTGTGGTGAAGGCCTGGACAGGGTGGGAACTGGGTGAAGAGGGACAGTGGGGGGAGAAAAGGAGGAGGTCTGTAATACTCTCAACACTAAAGATATAAGATAAATAAAATAAAATAAAGAAAATCTAGGCTGCATTTCAGAGTCCACTTTTTCCTTATATTCTGTTAAAAATATCTCCAAAGAGAAAAAGCAAACTAAATGGAGGTCCTTACTGACCCTTTATGTACTTACCACCTATACCCAATATTGTTTCTGCCTGCAAACTATTAAGTGACAGCAAGAATAAGACTCCCTCTGAAATGTTATTAAGATTTAAAAATCACATCAAACCACTTAAGTGATAAATCCCAAGTCATATTAAAGGGACAGGCCTGAAAATTTCTATTAAACCTTTCTGTATGCATTAATATGTCTAGAAAAGACTGCATTCTTTTGGATGGAAAGTAGGGAGAGAGATGACTAGCTAAGGAATTTAGGAAGCAGCTAGTAGCAGTGTCCATTTAATCACAATCTAAAATAAAACAGACTTTAGATAATGGATGTTGACTGTTCCCACCTCACTGACAAAATGATTGCTTTCTTAAGCCAGGAGCTGCAAATTTGTAATCATAAAATTCCCCTATTTTCAAATAGTTTTCACCATGGTTGGAACTTAATTATATCTCACTTCCCATGATCTGATATGCTAGCCAGGCAAAGACTGATATTCCAGGCTTTATGAGAGTTATATTTCCCACTATATTCTAAAAGGACATATGTTTATCTTCAGAACTCTTGAGTGCTTGGTTAAGGTGAGTGGACCTCTGGAAAAATGCTCTGTTCTCAGTTTATGGATAAACATGTTTTGAGTCAGAACCAATACAATGGTACACTCACCAAGGAGACACTATAGGTATGGGACAGTCAACTGTTCTTCCTCAGGAGACCCAAGATATCCACATTAACTGAATGCTTGCTTGTCAATTATTGTTTTTAAAGTGCTACACTGTAAAACAATTCTGTCTGAAGTGTGGAAAGCTAGCTGCAAAAAATGTCAGTAATAACAGTAATAGTAATCATAACCAGGAGTTGAGTATTTTCTAAGGGTTTTGCTGGGATTATCTCATTTCATCCTCCTGACAGCCTTATGCGGAGAGTTTTATTGTTGTTGTTGTTGTTTTATTCTCATTTTTCTTTCTCATGAGGACATTGAAACTAAAAAGACATAAACTAATTTGCCAAAGTCAAACAGGTAAATGAGAGAGGTCAGAGGTGAAAACCAGGCAGTCTGACTGACGAAGGGCTTGACTGAGCCACCATGCTCTATGGATTTATTTTGTTTGCTAAGAAAGAAAACGCACTTAAGATAATGACTTGCTCATCTTATTCAGCACCTGTCACAGAACTCTGAATCTGGAAACTTGATAAAGATTAGTTGGACTGAGTCAAAAAGCATTCAAAATCTTTAGGTCTATGAACTCGGAATTGAGAAAGCTGATGAAACCAACAACACTTTAAATAAAAAATAAGTTCCACTAAGATTTTTATGCTCTTCAAAGTAACCAAATAGTTATGATACTAAATCCTGATGTCAAATAAGCACTTTCAGCAAGGTACAGAATTTATCTATTCCTTTTATAGAAAGTAGTAACTATATTTGCATTAAATGAGCTTGTAAAAAGAATTTTAGCCGAAACCGGTTTGGCTCAGTGGATAGAGCGTCGGCTTGCGGACTGGAAGGTCCCAGGTTCGATTCCGGTCAAGGGCATGTACCTGGGTTGCGAGCACATCCCCAGTGGGAGATGTGCAGGAGGCAGCTGATCGATGTTCCTCTCTCGTCGATGTTTCTAACTCTCTATCTCTCTCCCTTCCTCTCTGTAAAAAATCAATAAAATATATTTAAAAAAAAAAAGAATTTTGAGTGGCTTTCAATGCTTCTAAATCTCATTAATGTGTCTGCATACATTTTATCTTGTCTCTCCATAATTTAATAGACCATTTTAGATACTCTGGGTATAAAGTGTCCACCCCATTATCAAAAGAAAAGAATATAAACATTTATCTATTAGGAGATAATAGGGTGTTATTTTTTAAACAAGATTGACAGTTCCTCCAGATAATTATTTCATAAAGAAAGAATACCAAAAATGATTCCAAAATTAAATTATTTCTATTAGATTCCTCCTAATATTAAGTATTAATATTAATTTTGATGGTGCTCTTATCATGGTGTGGACTTTGCATACAATTTATCTGTTAGGACTGGAAGTTCGATAGGCCTCTTTGGGAGCTTAACTGAGGTAGATGTATGGCTATAACAACCTCAATGTTTTTTGTCCAGATTGAAAGTACTCCTGTCCATGTGTTATATGACATAGAATTTTATAACTTTTATCATAAATTCATGTGTGCATTTAAGCAGAGTCTAGCATATTACTTAAGGGGAATACTAACCCTATTCTTTTCACCTCTGCAGAGGCATGGTCTTCTATTCAGCACAAGCCTTTGCTGGCCTCCAGTTTTCATGAACAACTCCAGTCAATCGTCACATCTTATCCAAGGCACAGTAAAGAGAAACTGCCTTTAAAGTGAATGTCTTAAAAACATTTTACCTTTTACTTTTTCAGATCAGCTCCAGGGTAAGACAGACATTCCACCATTACTTACACTAATTTCACTTTGAAATATGCCACTAGCTTAGACTGGAGGTCAGAATAAGAGCCTTGGCCAGTGCGGCTCAGATGGTTTGGCATTATCCCAAGTACTGAAGGGTTGCCTGTTCGATTCCAGGTCAGGATATATGCCCAGGTTGTGGGCTTGGTCCCCAGGAGGGGCATGCAGGAGGCAGCCCATCGATGTTATGCTTTCACATCAATGTTTCTCCCTCTCCTTTCTTCTCTCTAAAAATAATAATAATAATAATAATAATAATAATAATAATAAAGAAATGGTCTCATTATATTAGTACTTAAGTATATTACATGGATTTGGGGGGGTGGGGAGTGGGAATCTATCTCTTTTTTAAGGGTCCCCTCCTTATCGCCCCCTCTCCAAGCTTATAAAAAAAACCCAAAGCCTGGCATGTCTGGGAGTGGAGCCAGAATGTGGGGAAACCTCTACGCTTGCCCTTTGGCCTTCTCAATGCCAACAGGGAGGGTGCATGGGAGGCAGTCAGCTAACTCCACCTGCACAAGACGTGGCACTAGATGGGATACAAGGGGAGGAGGTGCCAGGTGCCAGCTCTTCTCCGGGACTTGCTGGGAACAGGAGGTGACAACCAGGGGGTGCTGCCTAGCTTGAGGCCTGAGACAGTGCATGCCATTCCCTTGCTGGTGACCATCACTCCTCTCCTGCTGCTCACTACGGGCGCCATCCTCCACATCTTGTATTTGATTTCCTTACTTGCAACACATTTTGTTTATGTAGACCACTAGGATAAATTCCCTCCAGTTCCAACAACAAATAAGAATTCCTTGAGCCTGGCTGCAGTGGCTCAGTGGCTGAGCATCAGCCTATGAACCAGGAGGTCACAGTTTGATTCCCAATCAGGGCACATGCCCGGGTTGTGGGCTTGATCCCCAGTGAGGGCCTTGGAGGAGGCAGCTAGTCAATGACTCTCATCATTGATGTTTCTATCTCTCCCTCTCCCTTCCTCACTGAAATCAATAAAAATATTTTAAAATATAAAATAATTTTTTGAGCCATCTACTTTGTTTCTATCTTATAGACACTGTGGACTTTATGCCTTTACAGGTTTCTCCCCTTTAGACTGCTTGTGAGAATGTGGGAGCCTGATTTTTGGCACATACATCAAAGCAAATGGGTCATTATAGGATGATTTTGAAGCATTACTCCCAGCTTCATTTTAAACAGCCATAGGATTTTTAATATCATTAGCTTTAATTCTTGCAATATTGTATGTCATGTACTCATTTAAAGTGACATTTGTCCTGAATATGTGCATAGGATATAAATAAAGTCAGGTGCCATCATGACCTTATTTACAATCTGCCTAATGATCTGACCACAAGTTTCATCAGTCTAAGCTCTCTAACCTCAACCCCTGAAATAGCTGTGCATTCTTTCTGAGGACTCTAGATATGTTTTCCATGATGCTTTCTGACATGACTACCAAAAGGTAAAAAGATTCATGATCAGAGGCCACCAATAAACAATCTCATTTGGTAGATGCTAATTCTGAGGAAGAAGGCTGGAGAAGGAGAGTCTCTCATTAGCAAGAAGAAAAGATATTACTGAGCAACTTGGTGAGCTAACTATGCCCGGGAGTAGGATTATTTCCTTGTAAGATATGCAGTGTTCAGCCTGAGGAGATAATGCTAAACGATCTTGAAGATATTTCCATCTGTTTATACTCTTAATATAAATGTATAAGAAATTCTGTTTAGCCATATACCCTCTAACATTTGATTTTGTCACATAGTTCTTAATCAACTGAATAATGTAAAAAGGCATTTCATTATGATATTGATTTAAATTTTCCTGATTGCTAATATATTGGTTTCTTATGTATTTTTTTTCTTTAGCAAAATTCCTATTCATATATTTTGCCCTTTTTTTGATTCAGTACTCTTGCTTTTCCTACCAATTTGTATCTATTTTTAAAATACCTATGCTTGATGCTATTCCTTTTTTGGTTGTGAAAACTGTAAAGGAATATAGTAAACTAATAAAGAATGCAAACTCCAGCTTTATCAATATTTCCATTTTATTTTGAAGATTAATGTTAACATGATGGGACTTTGAAAAGCATCTTAATTATACTGTGCTTTATTCATCTTACATCTCCATTTCTGTACACTCCGATTTTACTTTTTTTTAATATATATTTTATTGGTTGTTCACAGAGAGGAAGGGAGAGGGATAGAGAGTTAGAAACATCGATGAGAGAGAAACATCAATCAGCTGCCTCCTGCACACTCCCCACTGGGGATGTGCCTGCAACCAAGGTACATGCCCTTGACCGGAATCGAACTTGGGACACTTGAGTCCGCAGGCCGACGCTCTATCCACTGAGCCAAACCGGTTAGGGCTCCAATTTTACTTTTACCTCCTAGTAGAAACATTAAGATAGTGTCATGGGCATGATCGATGGTCTCTATTGGCATCCAATGGGGCAAGTTCAAGCCTTTCCAATAATGGTTTATTATGATCAGAAAGTCCCTAACCAACATTATACCGATCTATCCATATGTCCTTAGTATTCAGATAATCTATTTCTAATAAGTGGAAAATTAACAGAAATCATAATGAACTAAAAGAACATGGATCACAAAACTGTGCAGAATATTATGAGAGCACTTAACAGGCCATATTGAAATAAGCCATTTACCTGTTGTCTTCCTCATCAAAATAAACTCCATGAAAGTAGAGGTTGTGTCATCTCAAGAGAATCATCAATTCCTAGTGAATGCCTGGCACTCTGTAGAGATCTTTTCACTAAATAAATTAATTAATGCTATTATCTTAGCATATATAATAAATTTAAATATAAAAAATTGGTTTAAAAGTTATAAAAACAGTCATTTAGAAGGAGTAACAAAATACCATGCTTCCTCAAAGTGAACTTGAAAGGAATATTTCTGGAGAGAGGCATATCTATAATAACAAAAGGGTAATATGCAAATCGACAGACTAGCAGAACCATCCAAATGAACTTCTGGATGACCACACTATGACACGCACTGGCACGAGACCAACCAAGGCGGGTGCGATGCAATTGGTCAAGGGGCCTCGCCATCGCCCCACAATCACCCCTCAGAGGGAGGCCCAAGACACCCTCTGTGGGGCAATCGATGGGGGAGCTCCATGATCAATCGCTCCAAAGAGGGAGGCCCAGGCCATTGGCCAGCTAAGCTGTGGTGGGTGTGCGGGGCTGAACAGCAGTCCCACCCCACATCTGTCACTGCATAGGGAGAAGACTGGTGGCGGAGGGGGTAGGGGGGTAGTGAAGCACAGATGGCAAGCAGTGGCATCAGCAGGGGCAGAGCCAGCTGCTGGCAGCCAGGGGAAGAAAAGCCCGGATAGGCCCTGATCGCTGGCCAGGCCTAGGGACCCTACCTGAGGGGTATCAGATTGCGAGAGGGTGCAGGCCTGGCTGAGGGACACCCTGCACCCATGTGCATGATTTCATGCACCGAGCCTCTAGTCTTTATATAAATACAAATACAGTGTTCTCACAAATATTTGTGGATGTAATATGCTATTATTCTTGAAGAGTAGCCTTGAGAATCATTTCTTTCTTCGGGCTCTTTAGTAGAGCTCTCCTTAATTAACCTGGTTATTGTTCCCATTCCATTTCAGAATTGCATTCTCTACCTCTCAAACACAGGAGATATCACAGTGTCCTTAATGGCTCCCAGTTTGGCCACTATGGTTTGGCAACACTTTCTCTGACAAGAAATGAAGTTTTAGGCAGAGATAATTCAGTTGAGTAGTACAATAGTGGATGGTCACATACAAGTACACACTGAAGAAGAGTAGAGAGGGGTGGAATGGATTGGTTAAAAGGCACCAAGGAGCCTCAGATAAAACGATTGGATGGTAGAGCAAAAAAATGATGAAAGTAAATACCACCAACAACTTCACAAGGACAATATAGCGGTTAACAGAATAGAAGCTACATAACTCACGCAATATCAGTTCTTTTGGATCATTTCTTTCTCTGCAAGGTCTAACTCTCTAGTTTAAAAAATGTTTTATATAGTATTACTCTCTTACCCTATTAATTCTTATGTCCTCCATAATAAAATCAAATAATGAGTGTTTTAAAGAGGGTGTCTATCTTAGCCATATCGTTAATAGTAAAAGATGATCCAAAAGTTTTTCTTAGATTATATATAGGGGATGACTGCAGCAATTAAGTTATTATGGAAATGTCAAGTATCATGAGGAAAGACAAAATATTGTAGCCATACACCTGATGACCAGGTTTTACACTCATTGATCCTGCTCACTCCTTTATTTATTAAGCACATCACTAAATTCTCTAGGATTATAAACTCTACATTTATAATTTAGGTCAAGAAACTTTGAAGGAAAAGACAAACGGGAAGCAAAAAGCACAAAATAAAAATAATAATTCAGGTGATAGAGAGCAATTCAAACATGAAGATAAAAATGCCTTCTCAAAGAAACCTAGTGCCAAGATAAAACTGAGGAGACACTTGAAAGAGTCCAGGGCTAAGTTATAGATCAATAACATTGAGGAAAGTAGAGGAACCTGGAAGTAACAAAATACTTTGAAAATGTAAATTTTTAAAGACATCTATTTTTTTTGTAGTTTCTTTTAATTTTATTGATATTACTGGAGTTATATTGGTTAAAAAGTATAAGTTTTAAGGGTAGAATTCTATAATACATCATCTCTATTGTGTTCACCACCGCAAGTGCAGTCTCTTTCCACCACTATTTATAATAGTGTGTTGGCGATAGCACTGGAGAATACTGCCCATGGTTACGTGAGGTAAGACCCAAAGGCAGGGCCTTCTGGGCATAAGGAAGACTGAGAAGGCTAAGTCATAGCCAAGTTCTAATTAACTGCTAAAGTTTAGAAGTAAGTACATATTGTTCTTAAGGGAGGAGGCATATTCTGTGGTGGGTGAGATGTAGAATGGCCTCTATAGAGTTCAAACCCTGTTTAGAGCCCAACCGTTTCCAGAAGATCTAGATGGGGGCCTAGAACAGAGCCTGGAAAATGAGACCTTCTAGCTTGACAAGAACAGGATTCATGACAAGGGCCAAAGGCTCCGCTTTCCCCAAGCCTCTGGGGACATGATAAGGAAAAGCATAGCCAAAGAGAAAATGGCTTGTTGTGAAAATGTATGAGACTATTCCCCATGGTGGGGGATTCTCAATAAATGATAGAGTTGTACGGAATTATGAGATGTTTTCAAATGCATACACATACGCCAATGTACACCTCACATATAACTCCAGTTTGCACATTAGTTGAATACTACTGCTAATAGAATATAAATAACAAAAGCACTTTCTGTGAGACAAGCATGGTTCTAAGCCTACTTTTCTCAGGTATTTCTTAGCACTACCATTGGGGAGACTTAGTAATGTGGCTATCCTAGACATATAAAATAATTGCCTTTGTTTTATTCAAGTCACCTATCCTCTAGTTTTGATATGAAGTAAACAATTTAAAAAATTCAAGTTCAAGGTAGTGTTTCCATTGGATAAAGGGATCACTCTGGCCGTGGGTGTGGTGGTCCTGCAGTCCTGTGAATACTAGCTGGGTGCCTGGATGCACTGATGTCATGCACAGGTCATAGAGCACCACTGAAACCATGGTGATGACTTGCATCATGCCCTGGTGGTGTCCTAAGCACTGGTCAGAACAGTGATTTGGTGAGGGAGAGGTCTCTCAAGTGTCTTATTATTGATAGTAATTTGCTTATATTGCTTATATTTGTTAATTTGATTCTTTGTCATCATCAACTGACACACTAAGAGCAGAGTTTTGGGGGAAAAGGTATCTGACTTTAGTGACTCTTTAAAGAGTTCAACCATGAAGCATAAAGAAAAACAGAATCATCTGGAAAGCAAGTATTTCATCAAAACTGCAACGATGTCAAGAGGTATGTTATGCACATTCTTGGGACATAGGGTAACCAGGTACTGTTTTCTAAAGAAAGAGAGAGAGAGAATTCCATTATGATGAGGGAGGAAGAGAGTGAGAGAATGAAAGAGGAAGAGGAAGGAGTGGAGAACAGGGAGTGGAAAAGAGGAGAGAGGAAGGGGAGGGAGGGTGGGTGGGAGAAAGAGGAAGAGAGAAAGAAAGGAGAGGGAGGGGGGAGAGAGAGAGAGAGAGAGAGGTGGGAGAGGGAGTGGAGAGAGAGAGAGAGAGAGAGGAAAAGGGGGAAAAGGAGTTAGAGGAGGGGAATGGAGAGAGGGTGGTGGGAGGGAAGGAGAGAGAGACATTGAGAGGCTGTGAGGGATGTGTGCATGCTGATCTTTTGATGGCCCAGGGAGTTTGAGAATAAACTCAGATGCCGGGGTCCTTGTCACTGAGGTTTAGGACTTGTGCTACCTGTACTGTGTCACTCTGGGTTGCCCTGTTAGAGACACAGTGGTTGATTAGCTTAATATTTCTTAGAAAATGTAATTCCCTGTATTTGATTTCTGCCTAAAGGCATTGGTAAAGTAAATGTTGTTGTTACTACTTTTCTAATAGTATATTCTCCTATTAATCAAGAAGAAATTCTGGCTCTTAGAGGCAAGAAATAAATTGGGGGGTTGGGGTGTGGGAGAACTCTGAACATTTAAACTGGTTATGTAGGGAGGAGTGTTTAATGTCAGAATTTATTTACTCAGGGGTAAAAATAAATTTTGTTTTATACTATGAAGATGTAAATGTGAGCCTCCTATTGAAATGTAAGAAAAAATGGGATACATGCACACACACACAAATAAAAGACCATTCATGGTTACATTAAGGAGAACATTTGGCTCCTGAAAAAAATGGAAAATTGAAATAGTTCGGTTACTCTGGATATTATAAGTAAACAAGCAACCAGTAGGAGGAAGAACTGTTGGTCAGGGGTGGGAGGGAGACGGATTGGAGCCAACCCCAAAGTTCCAATGGTGGCTCACATTCCTCAGGAGAACTGGTATTTCCAACTTGTTTGGGATTTCTGCATCCTCCAGTGGACCTTTGGGGAAAGCTAGCTTCATTTCACTTTCAAAAAATAATAGTGCATATTTAGAGATGTTATTGAGCATAAATGATGAGACAAGCAAACGTACATTGACACCTTTTCACATATACACACACATATAAATACGTCACAAAAATAAATATTAATCTAACATAATTACTCAATAATTTTGTACCAGGCCCACTTTTTTGCCTATCAAAAACACCTTATAGTTCTCCTTGAAGTAGATTAGGCTTTAGTGACTAAGACACAAATGAAACTATCTCTTGCTTATATGGCAAGTCAGCATATAGGTGCAGGCTAGTAGGGCAAGTCTCCTCCATGGGATAATTCATGGACATGCCCTGCTGTAAACTTTATCATTAACATGCAGCTTTCAGGTAGACCCAGGATATCAACACCCCAGTCATCTAGGAAATGGAGGAGCAGAGAGAGGCACATGAGAGGTTTGTATGGTGATGCCTGCACATGCCATTTCCATTCATTTTCCATTGCCCAAACGTAATCACATGATCAGAACTACCTTTAATGGAAGCTGAAAAATATAACATAGTTGTATGTCCAGGTAGGAAGGAGATAGTAGCCTCTGTTCCATTTAAAAATAACCTTCTTTGTGCTGTTCCAGTAACCCATGATACTTATTGACACAGTAAATATTGCTGTGCATTTAATATTTTCATAGGAATCATATTACAATATCCATGAAGGTGGAGGCTATGTGCGGTCACTGAACTTGGCACACAGTAGACACTTTTATCATTATTATTATTTTTATTGCTTTACATCATATTTTAACATTATTTTTATCGTTTGTACTATTACAGGTGTTGTCATTGCCCAACCCCCTTAAGTATTGCCCACCTCCCCTGCACCCACTCCCCCTTTCCTGTGGCCATCACAACACTGCTGTCTGTGTCTATGGATTATGCATATGTGCTCTTTGGCTAATCTCTTACCTTCTCTCATCCCAACTCCCCCTCCTCCTCTGTCACAGGTGTTTCTATTTTGCCTCTGTTTCTATTTTGTTTGTGGGATTATTTTATTCCTTAAATACCACATATAAGTGAGATTATATGGTATTTGTCTTTCTTTGAATAGCTTATATCTTTTAGCACAATAATCTCCAGGTCCATCTATACTGTCACTAAAGGTAAGATTTCCTTCTTTTTAATGGCCACATATATTTTATTGTATACTGTAAATGTACCACAGATTTTTTTAAAATTCATCTACTGATGTGAATGTGGGATATTTCCAGATCTTGGCTATTGTAAATGCTGCTGCAATAAACAATAGTGCATTAGGGTGCCCTTTTCTCCACATCGTCACCAGCACTGGTTGGTTGTTGATTTTTTAATGGTTGTCATTATGACAGGTATGAGGTGATAGCTCGTTGTGATTTGTTAAAATTGATTTTTAGACAAAGAGAGAGAGGAAGAGAGAGAGAGAGAGAGAGAGAGAGAGAGAGAGAGAGAGAGAGAGAGGAGAGATGAGAAAGAAACATCAATTAGCTGCGTGCTGCTTGAGCCCCAACCCAGCATAAAACCCCCAACATAGGTATGTGCCCTAACTGGGAATCAAATCCAACCAACTGAGCCACACCAGCCAGGGATCATTGTAGTGGCCCTGAGCATTTCTCTGATGATTAGTTATGTTGAGCATTTTTTCATGTGTCTATTGGCCATCTATATGTCCTCTTTGGAAAAGTGTATATTCAGGTATTTTGCTATTTTTTAATTGGGTTTATTTTCTTCCTGGTGTTGAAGTTCTTTATATATTATTTAGATATTTTATAAGTTTTTTATATATTTTGTAAATTAAACCTTATATGATGTATCATTGGCAAATACATTCTCCAATACAGTAGGTTCTCTTGTCATTTTGCTGATGGTTTCTTTTGCTGTGCAGAATCTTTGTGTTTGGTTAATGGGCAGATAAATAAGCAAAGAACAAACATGGACCACACCTCTATTATTTTTAATTTCTCAGCAAAGCTGAATTTACTAGAAGATACTTTGCAGCATAAAAACAAGGCAGTGGCTCTAACTAAAGGCCGGAAAGCATTGGAACCTCCTTCTTCCTCCGACGATTTATCCTGCATCCATCCTAAGGACAAGCTAAATGGTGCTGTAAGGGGGGACACTGAATAGGATGCAAAGGGATGTGGGATCTAGTTGAGCTAAGTGGTTCTACCCCTTAGTGGGCACAAGGCTGCACAGTACAAAACTCAAATGCTTCTGCATCTTCTTTAATGTAACCAACAGTGGAAGGAATATATTCCAAGAGAAAATCACTCAAAAGAAATGGGACGCACCCAAGGAGATCAGTGGAGAACAGTGTTCTATTTGAGGATATAATGGGAGAGGGACTAAGTGAATGGAGTTAAATCAGAGATTCTTGGAAGAATATGTCCCCATGAGCCACACAAGGAAATGTCATATCACTGGGAACATGTGAAAGCACTAACTTAAAACTAACTTAAGGCAAAAGTGGTAGGACCCCCCAAAACTGAACTTGAGATGTAATAGGGCTATCTAGTTGAAGACCCCATCACATCCATATATTTTCATAGCCACTGTTTTCACATGCATCCCATATCAGACCCCTTTGCACTCAATGCCCCATCATTCAATTCATTGAAATCATGCACATCCATCTAAAGTCTCCACAACATAAAAGAGTTTAAATTTCTCTGACTCCTAACATGCTAGACTAGTATCTATGTCTTTAAATTATAGGTAAACAGAAGTCCACAATATATATTTTGTGTTTGGTTCCTTTCTCTCTTTGTTATATTTACATAAATTACTCATGGAGCATTTGACTTCAGTTCGTTCATTTTTGGTATCTGTCTATCATTGCATGAATATAATTTCTTCATTGATTATACTTTTCTGAGCATTTCGGTTGCTTTGTGTTTGAACTACTTGAAAAGGTGATGTTCTGGGCATTCTATTTACATGTATTTTTCAATATGGACACATCTCTGTTCAGTGAATGCTTCAGAGTATAAGTTGCTAGGCCTAAAGTGTCATATTCTATCTTAACCCCATCAGAACTCAATCTTTCATACTTTTAGTTTCTAATGCAAGTATGTGTTACTGCCCTCCCAATTTACTAGAACACACTCTTTTATGTACACTTTGTCATTTTTTCCAAAGTACAGATATTCTTTTATCTTATAGACATTTATTTTCATATCCCCACAATCTTCATTATTCCCTCACATTTTGAAAATACACTAATTCCACTAGTCTCAAAGAGAATATTTTCAATAATAAAATTCCTTATCCAAAATACATGATATGAAAAACACACAAACCCTTCATTAGAGGAAATACAATCTGCACACATAAATATATGCTGAGCTAACACAGAGACAGAAAGCACACAAATTCAGATTGGCAAACACCAAATCAATCACACAGTAAACCTTAATCCAGTTTTAACCAACACATTATAAACTTAAACACCACGCACATTACCTTCACCATAGCATTTTGCTACCAATGTGAATAATACATATAGCACACACATTCATGAGACATGATGATAATCTAAAACAGCGAAATAATGAGAAGTGAGCTTGACTAACACTGAAACAGGGACAGTTACATAATAAAAGTGAATACTTTCTTCAAAAATAAAAATTCATATTTTATATCTCTATCTGTTTATCTACATAAGTATAGGTAAAACTATAAATACATGGATATATATGGTGAATGCTTCATGAAACTCACATCATATACCTTCTAATTGTACACTTTTTCATGAGGAAATTAACCTTCTATTCACCTTTTAGTCCCTGCATGCTGTCTTTCAGGCATGATTCCAAGTTGTTGATAATCTGTATAGATCTATAGAAATATCACATGCAAAATATCCAATCCCACTGACATCCACCAAACATACCATATAATAACTACTTACTAATAGTTTGGAGTAAATGGAACTTTAAGTGGGATAGTCACCTTAATTTCTATGAGAGCAAGTGTCATGTAAAGTGAGGATGCCTGACATGTAATGTCAACTCAACATGTAATTTTTGAATTGACACAGACCCAGAAAATGCCTCATCTAAATGTTCTTTTGTATTCCATTGCCCAGGACCCCACAACACCCAACAGGATGGGCCTCAGCCTGAATCACCTGTGGAAGCCCCAGCCTGTGGTCAGGCAGCAGGAGAAAAGTCTGCCCTCTCTGAACCTTTCATCTGTGTTTTGTCACCATCCAAGTGTCCCCATCTTGATAAGGAGGGTAAGGAATAAACACAGGTGAGATCTGAACTTGATTAAGAGACGTAGCTCAATTGTTCAGCCTACTCTCTACTTATTTCAGGTTCCCCTAAAAAACAGGAAAGGGCTTCAGGGCAGAAAGACTAGTACTTAGGCTTCTGCAGAGGGACCAGTAGGAAGTGTGCCTTCAAGGACAGGGCAAGGTCACTCAGCACAAATTTCCAACATAGCAGCCCTGGGACAGCTGTGGCTGAGGTAGAGGACAGTGCTGACATGTGTATGGGCGTTTACTCAGAACCTTCCCCTCTGATGAGCACAAATTCAGATCCTCACATTCACATGTCCGTTCTCCTTCATACCAGTTAGGCTCCATTTCTCCTGCTTTTCCCTTGTTCTGTCATATACACAGGCCTTCCCTCCTCATCTGTCTGTCCCATTTCTAGCAGCATTACCCAGATACACTCTTATTTTCTTTCTTTCACACTATCATTTTCAGACTCACCCATGTACACATGAATTCCATAAATGATCCACACAGGTAACCTAACATGCCCTGAAGGAAATGAATTTTCATCTGTTGTGTGTCTAACCATATGGCTCTT
Organism: Myotis davidii; assembly: GCF_000327345.1. Lineage (NCBI taxonomy): Eukaryota > Metazoa > Chordata > Mammalia > Chiroptera > Vespertilionidae > Myotis > Myotis davidii. Next base: position 6,461,837 of record NW_006291231.1, read on the forward strand.
CAGCAACCAGGCCGTCAGTCCTTCATAGAGCTGAACATTCTGAGAGTACATACACGTCTTCTAACAGGCTCCCTCTCAAAATTTCAAGTAAGAACAGGTACCACTCCTGCACTTGTCCACATGTACTGTCACACTGCATAGCAAAGGTGCACACCCTCAGTCACCATCCCCTTTTACCAACATGCAAAACACTCTCAGATAAGTCCCAAAATATACATACCATTTGGCAAAAACATGTA
>NW_006291231.1:6462316-6463829 GCF_000327345.1 Myotis davidii
ACTTCACTATCAATGAAGATGAAGGAGATGTGTGCTCACTGAACATGGCACATAGTACATTCATATCGTTTGTTAAATGGACAGATAAATACAAACATAACAAACATTGACTACATATCTATTATTTTTATTTAATTTCCCAGCAAAGCTGAACATACATATGAGAAGATGTTTTGTAGCACAGAACAAGGCAGTGGCCCTAACTCAAGGACAGAACGCATGCAAGGCCTCTTTAGACAGTTTATCTTGCATCTCTTCTAAAGACAAGCTACAACAGAACGCATGCAAGGCCTCTTCAGACAGTTTATCTTGCATCTCTTCTAAAGACAAGGGAAATGAAGCTGCTAAGGAGGGACTATTGAATAGGATGCAAGGGGTGGATGGGATCTAGACAGAATCCAGAGTTGAGTTGAGTGTTTCTGCCTATTAGTCAACACAAGGTGGCAAAGGACAAAAACATAAATGCTTCTGCATCCTCTCTAATGGGATCAGCAGTGGCAGCAATACATTCCAAGGGAAAAGCAAGTAATAGGACTAGAGCAAGCCCAAGGGGATCAGTAGAGAACAGTGTTCTATTTGAGGAAATAATGGGAGAGGATCTAAGGGGATGAGAGTTTTATCAGAGAAACATGGAAGAATATGCTCCTACGAGCTGGACAAAGTGTATTGTATTACCAGGAACGTATGAAGCACTAATAACTTAACACAGGCCCAAAGTGGTAGGATCCTCAAGAACTAAACTTCAGGTGGAGTTCAGATACCAGGCAAAAACCCTATCACATGCACATATTTTCAAAGCCAATGTTTCACAACACATTCATTCTATATAAAAGTCCTATGAACTCACTTTCCCCATTATCCATTTCCTTATAATATTCCACATGGATCTAGATTCCATACCATGCAGAGAGTTATAATTTCTCTGATTCCCAAGACCCTAAATTAGTATCCTTTTTTAAAAATTTGATGGAAAGAGATACGATATGTACTTTGTGTCTAGTTCCTTTCACTCATTACTATATTTGTGTAATTTATCCATGTTGTATGTGATGTTAATTTTGCTCCCTTTTGGTATACGTAGTCATTGTGTGACTATTATTTCTTCATTGATTACACTTTTCTGATACTTCGGTTTGCTCTGACTCTGAACCACTTGAAAAGGTGATGTTCTGGGCAACCTAGTACATGTATTTTTCAATATGAACACATTTCTATTTGATGAATAATACTATAGCTGAAGAGTTAAAATACTAGGCCTTCTAGACACATTCTATTTTAACCTCCTCAGAAGTCAATCTTTTTTTTTATCTTTTTTTTATTTTTTTTCATTTTTTTCCCATTTTTTATTACAAAGGGTATTACATGTGTCCATTTTTCCCCCCGCCCTAGACAGCCCCCTAGCCTCCCCTATCTCCCAGTGTCTTATGTCCATTGGTTATGCTTATATGCATGCATACAAGTCCTTTGGTTGATCTCTTACCCCCCTACCTCCTGCCCCCCAACCCTCCCCGGC
>NW_006291231.1:6464068-6470779 GCF_000327345.1 Myotis davidii
ATTCCCATCAGCAGTGCACTAGGGTTACTTTTTCTCCACAAGCTTGCCAGTACTTGTTGTTTGTTGATTTGTTGATGATAGCCATTCTGACAGGTGTTAAATGGTACCTCATTGTCGTTTTGATTTGCATCTTCAGATGATTAGTGACTTTGAGCATGTCGTCATATGTCTCTTGGCCTTCCGAATGTCCTCTTTTGAAAGGTATCTATTTAGGTCCTTTGCCCATTTTTTTGATTGGATTGTTTATCTTCCTTTTGTTAAGTTGTGTGAGTTCCCTATAAATTTTGGAGATTAGGCCCTTATCAGATATGACATTGGCAAATATGTTTTCCCACACAGTGGGTTTTCTCGTTGTTTTGTTGATGGTTTCTTTTGAGAAGTCAATCTTTCACATTTCACTTTCCAATGCAATCTCTTATCATTGCACACCCAATTTTACAGGATATTCTCTGCATTCTTTGCCATTATTTTCAAAGCACAGGTATTTTTTTTCTTTTATATACCTTAATTTTCACATTATTGTGTCTTTAATCATTCCCTCACATTTTGCAAATACACTAATTTTACTATTCTCAAAGAGAATATTCTCAGTAATAACATTTCTTATCTAAATAACGTAATACATAAAGCACACAAATCCATCATTATTGATAGGACAATCTACAGTGTGTTGATAAATATAGGATGAGCTAACACACAGAGAAAAAGCACCCATATGCTATTCAGTCACTCAAAGCTCAACTTTTTATTCATATTTGCAAACACCAAAGCAATCACACATTAAAGCTTAACCCAGTTTTAACCAACACATTATAAACTTAAACACCAAGTACATTTCATTCACCATGGCAGTTTGCTATAAATGTGAATAATACTATAGCACAAACATTCCTGAGATATGATGATAATCTTAAATAGTGAAATAATGAGCAGTGAGATTGGCTAGGATTGAAACTGCGATAGTGACATAATAATAATGAATAACATCTTTAAAAATAAATATTAATCCTTTTACAACTCTGTGCCACCCCCTGGTGATCAGTAAATGTCATAGCGAGCAGTTGAACTTCTGGTCAAACGACTGCCCAAGGGGACAATTTGCATATTAGGCTTTTATTATATAGGATCATCAATTCATCTATTCTGAATACGTATGTCATAGTTTTCTCTTTTACCCCATAAGTGGTAAAATTAATATGTCAAATGTTTAACATATCACTTTATTCAGCATTAAGTATCATATTAATTTAGAGTTTTTATTTCATTTTAATTTCACAATTATTTTATATAAATTCCTTACATTGATCATTGAGACACAGAAGTTTTTGTCAAATTGGATTACATATATTAGCCTTCAAAATAACAATACTAAGAATACTATTATCCTGATCTGTTATTTTTTATGTGTTCCTTTTTATCTTATTTATAGATTTATATATATGATATATTTAAATAATGTATTATTGATTGGACATTATCATTTCTTTTCATTCATATTTTTCTACATAAAGTAGTCTTTCATTCACTTCTCGCAAACGTGTTTAGAACTCATTCCTTATACTTTTGATATTTCATTAGTTTTCATAATTACAATTTACCCATTACATGGGAACTTAGTTTAAGGCTACTTAAAAACAATTATTCTAGTCTACTGTAGCACTTCAAAATTGGTTCTCTTTGTCTTTTCCTCTACTAGCTTATGTCATTTAAATAAGGTTCTCCTGCCTGTTTCGCAGAAACATAGTCTCTTTTTGGTTTGTTTTTAAGATCATTCATAATTTACATTTTTATTAAAAACTGCCGTTTGTGACACCACGGATGGGCCTAGAGAATATTATGCTAAGCTAAATAAGTCAGACAGAAAAAGTTAATATTTTTCACATATGTGGAATATAAAACTGAAAGCAACAAATAAGCAAATAAGAAAAACAAAAACTCACAGACAACAATATGGTGGTTACCAGAGGGAAGAGAAGTGGAGGGGAGGGTGTCATAGATGGCAAAAGAGGTCAAATATATGGTGACAGAAGATTATTTGAATTTGGGTGGTGGGCATACAATGATCATGTATTATAGAAATGTACACTTGAAATCTCATGACCTTTTTAACCAGTGCCACCCCAATACATTTCATAATAATAAAAACTTACCTAACAGCCAAGTCATTTTTTATGTGTCGGTGCACCTCATTTTTATTATTTTATTTTAATCCTCATCTGAGCATCAGACTATGAACAAGAAGGTCACGATTCAATTCCCGGTCAGGGCACATGCCCAGGTTGTGGGCTCGATTCCCAGTGGGGAACTTGCAGGAGGCAGCTGGTCAATGATTCTCTTTCATCATGGATGTTTCTAGCTCTCCCTCTCCCTTCTTCTCTGAAACCAGTAAAAATATATTTTAAAAAGTAAATAAATAAAGCCAAATGCCATCATGACCTTATTTACAATCTGCCTAATGACCTGACCACAAATTTTCATCCATCTAAGCTCCCTAACACCAATCCTGTAATAGCTGTGCATTCTTTCCTCAGGCCTCTAGGTATATTTTCCATGATGCTTTCTGAAATGATTACCAAAAGGTAAAAAGATTCATGATCATCGGCCACCTATAAACTGTTGAGCTTCACTCTCATTTGGTAGATGTTAATTCTGAGGAAGAAGGCTAGAGAAGGAGAGTCTGTCATTAGCAGGCTGAAAAGAGATTTCTGAGACAACTTGGTGAGCTAAGAACATCATGCTCAGACTGAAAACTATATCTCCTGCAGACAAATTCAGAGAGAAGCACAATACAGTGTACAGATGATGTGATGTAGAATAGTGCACCTGAGTCCTATATCATTTTGTTAACCAGTGTCCCTCCAAAAAATTCAATACAAGAGAGAAAAAAAGAGGAAGATAAAAAAAAGAGCTTTGGCTGGTTGGCTCAGTTGGTTGGAGTGATGTACAACAAAAGGTTGCAGGTTCGATCTGTGATCAGGATACATACCTAGATTACAGGTTCAACCCCTGGTCAGGGCACATCCAGGAAGCAGCTAAGTGATGTTTCACATTAATGTTTTATTCTCTCTCTCTCTCTTTCTCTCTCTCCCTCTCTCTCTATCTCTCTCTCCTTCTTCCCTCCTTCCTCCTCTCTCTAAACATATCCTCGAGTGAGGAATAAGGAAAACAAAGAAAAGAAAGAGAAGCAAAATCTTAAGGACATGGATACCATTACTCATCAGTACTTACACACAAGCCTGATGAAATTATGACACAGTATTCAGATCACCTTTGGTTTTGCAATCACATACTTTCTCATGATAGAACTATCAGTATTGTCATTTTTGAAACCAATAACTACTCTTAGAAATCAAGTATTCAAAATGTATCTGCCATTTTTAAATTTGTGATCATTGGGGTGGGGAGTTAGTCACAAGAAGAAATACCTATAAGGGCCAGCAAGGTGATGAAATAAATAGTAGACTTTGTCTGGGGTTCAATGGAAAGAGTCTAGGCACAATTTATCTTAGGATGACTGGTGCCATCTGGCAATAAAGCCCTAGCGTGTCTGATTATATACACTTCTAGAAATATGCCAATTTTAAAAAGATATCAAATAACTTTAAAAGCATTTTAAAAATTAAAGTGCTATGCAGGTCAAAGAAAACAGCCTACCAGTTTGTGATTTTTAGTTTAAAATGAATATAAATATCTCAAAAGACAGCTTGTGTTTTTAAAATAAAACCTGGAACATTTTGAAAATAGCACTTGGATTAAAATTATACAACAAATTATATAGAGCTTAAAGTGTATTTGTATAGCCATGCATACATTCAGTAATCCATTAGGTAATATAAATCTATGCAATTTTGGAGGAAAGTCTGAAAATCAACTACGCCAGAGAATATTGAAAAATTATGTGAAAATTATGATGATGTAAGTGTAAATGTCAAAAAAGGCAATTAACTTCACTTGGCCCATTCTGAAGAGCAGCTTATGGACCTTAGATAATGATTAAAGTAAATATTGATCTTGATTGAAGCCTGGATGTCTCACTCAATGAAAGCAAAAATATAATTGGTTAGGGGCAGGCCACATTGTTTGTACTGTCATTTTGGGACATATGTTACTAAATACCATATGACTAGGAAATCTATCCCCAACCCATTAGATGATTTTTAGATCCAGATTTTTAGATTCCACTTTACCACACTGGCTCCATCTGAAATCAAATCATATGTTGACTGTGTTACAGGATTCCAGGGTAAGAGGAATAAGGAAACTGAGACAGGAAAGCTTTAAAAAGGCCCAAAAGTGTGGTCAATTTGCAGCCAACTTGTAACTAACAAGCTGTTATCTTCCTCAGCTAAGAACACTTGAGAACAAATGGTTAAAAAAAAACAAAAACAAAAACAAAAACGAAAAAACCTCCCCATGGAAAGAATGCAGAAAGGGAGGGGGAAAGGGAAAAGGGCAGTTTTACTTGCTAAGCAGAGTCACAAGGAAGGGCCACAAGGAAGTAGAAAGAGACCTTGAGAATTAACCTGCACCAAAATATTCAGCAAAGAAATGTTGAAACTTATAGAGAGGAGGGTATTTAATGCCTCAGACCCCACCCAACCTGCTCTTCAGATTACCTGAGAGTCTGTCTGCACTACATAAGCAGATGTATAGGTTTGCTTTGCTTTTTCAATAAAGGTGCATGCTTTGATTGCTTTAATAAATTGGCTTTTCACATTGTAGTCAAGCTCTCTAGTATACATTCATTTATATGAGAAGACAAGGATCGAGGTTGGATACAGCCCTATCCCACTGACTTAGGGGTCTGGCTGTCCGGTAACACCTCTGGTGCCAGGGAGAGGTCCTCTAACAATTGTAATTGTATCCATTTTTTTCTCATGTCCTAAACTTGCTATACACCATGTGACATTAAGCAAGATATTTTGTACTCACATCTTACATATTGATGTTATTTATTAAGAAATGCAAATGATGTGAGAATGGGCCTTCTTTATTATTATTATTACTTAATGTATTTTAATTGCACATTGTTGTTAGAATGCTTTTTGAAAATATATTTAAAATATGGCCTGACAAAATATACTTAAAATTGATTTATCATGGAATGCAGATGACAGATAATATAGGACATGAACACAACAGAATAAAATAGTAAAGAAACAATAGCAGTTCACCTGACACAAAAATTCTAAAGAGGAAAGACACAATACTAAATTTCAATGTTATTACTTCTTTGAATCAAAGAATGTTTAAGTTAAAGCAATTGACTTGTAATTCTTAGAACCCATCTCTGCTGTGAAGTTTCTATAAACTGATCCCTCAGCTCATCTTAGTTTCTTACTCATTTCTCATTGAATGCCTTATCACTTGTTACCTTGTATTTTTAGCTATTTTCTATCTCCTAAAATCCTGAGAAAGACTGTGAACCACTTGAAGTAGAATTGGGGCCATAGGTACTTTGTTTTGTCTGATAGCATCTAACATATGCTCTCCAATTTAGAAACTGAAAAATAAATCAGTGTGTGTTTGTTGGGAAGGGACTAGGATGGCAAACCTTAGATGAAAACAATTGCTGAGATAAAGAGCTCCACAGGCTCTTCCTAAAATGCACCGAGGAGAGCTGAAGCCAACATTTCCCCATCTCCTAAGTGGTATGTATGTCTAACGGTGCCTTTGGAAATTGACTATAACATGGGTGAAGGGTCCCACAAAAACAAAACACACAGAAAAGCTTCATGTGTGCTGTCTCCCTTGTGGAATGCCAGCTGGTCTGCATACCAGCATCCTCTACTCACCCAAAATAATGGTTGAGATAAAGCTCTTGAAAAATCACAGTGCAGTCTTCCTTCCAAACTCCAAGGCCACCCCCTCAAAAAAAAATCAATGATTTTTTTAATAAATTACTAGAAATCAACCACTTGTTTGGATGTGGGTAAAATTATGTCCCCCTTGAATGGCTCTTATTGACCAAACCCTGCTCCTTCCGTACACGGTTCACCCACTTGGCCCAGGGTGAACCAGAACAAATATGGTTACACGAATATCAGGACTCCAAACTGGCTCTGGTATTACTCATGCTCAGCCTCTTATTAGAGCCCTTCTTCTTCCTCAGATTACTGACAAAAATGTGCTCCGTAAAACCTTACCAAGTGCATCAAGAATAAAAAAAAAAAAATCACGTATAGACCTGGGACCTTCTCTCAATAAAAAAAATAAAGTAAAATAAAACCAGCTCTCTAAATTAATTGGGTATAAGAGTTTTTTATATTTATTAGAACCAAACAATCAAATCTCAACCCAACAAATAATTCCAAGAAAACCATACAGCTACTACGGATTATTCCTATTATCTTTTATTTTGCTCAACCTGACCCAGACCATTGCAACCTTGAGAAACTACATTACAGGTGCTGGATCTGTGCCAACAGCTGAGCTAAGCCCAGATGGATCTAGTTTCATCGGTGTCAGTGTTCCGGCCAAGCTATTTGTCTCATATCTGACCATCTGGGTGACATGAGGATATCGTTCAGATTGAGGCGCAGCCTTGGAGTTTGCCAGTTTCAGCTTGGAGCGTGAGCTTCCTCAGCTGAGCCTCTCATGGTGCCGGAACTGATACCCATATGTGCAGGCTGAATAACTCCATTCATTTTAAATGGAACAAAAGGAGAGAAACTGTTTTCTCCTGCACATTGTACTAATATATAATTCTGA
>NW_006291231.1:6470872-6473720 GCF_000327345.1 Myotis davidii
TAGAAACATCGATGAGAGAGAAACATTGATCAGCTGCCTCCTGCACATCTCCCACTGGGGATGTGCCCGCAACCCAGGTACATGACCTCGACCAGAATCGAACCTGGGACCTTTCAGTCCGCAGGCCGACGCTCTATCCACCGAGCCAAACTGGTTTCGGCTGTTCATTGATTTTTAACATTAATTTTGTTATAAGCATCATTTTCAACTTTTTCTTTTTATATCTATTTCTTGTTTTTTTTGTTGGTATTTGCTAATAAACAGCTCATACTTTTCATTTTCACTGCTTTTCTGATTCAATAAATTTAGCTTTTCTCCACCACTGTGCTCCAGTATATATTTATATGTGTTGCTGCATATAAACTTTTGTTTTAAAAAAGTGTGTGCCTTTTAAAATTTGAAAGACATAGTTACCCAGCATAACTTTGTGCCAATTTCTGTTTTCTCCAAAAGTGTTTGAGGATTTCTCTCTACATTTTACTCAGTCAATCCAATATCTGCAAAATTATCTTATATTATTATGAATACATAATTATAAAAACATACATTTTAGATATGTGCCTTTTATAATACAATTTTTAAAGATGGCAAGAGGCATTTATTAATAGACCTAAGTATCTTTTTTTTCTCTGTAAAAAATTTAGGAAGCCAAAAGTACATAAATTTAAACTGATGTCCAGCAATCAATATCTCACTATATTATCCTATTTGGAAATGATCTAGATATTTAATAAATATCCATTATTTAGTTTAACTTAGTATAAACTTTTATCTTAGTTATATTTATTTAAATTACTTTTGTGTTTAACAGATATGCTTAAATAGATGTCAAACTGCTAACTATCATCTTAAGTTATTTTTCTTGTTGACAAATTTTGTAATATGGAGTTAGCATGAACTTATTTGATGAATAAGCCCAGTAGAAAAAATTATATGTTTGTTTTACAGCTAACACTAACAATTCTGAAGACATGCCTATTTTTATTAAACCAGCATACCTAAATTAGCTTTTAATTATCAAAAATTATCCTAGATCATGTGAATTTGAAAAAAATTTGGGTTAGTTTCTATGTATCTGAGAGTTTTAGTAATAATTTACACGAGCACTTAGTTTTCTTTAAGTCCATTAAACAGAACTCAAAAATATCGCATGTACCCAAAATATACACATAAATAGGTATGTTTCCCCGAAATAGCCACTATAGTTGCAAATATAATGGCCTACCTGCAAAAGTTCACCCATCTTCCAAGGCAGAAGATCCTGGTCCAAGATTTGCATACATATGGGGAGCAGAGGTTTTTGAGGAGGTGGAGGAGTTTTAGACCAGGCAGAACTCTCCTTTTGCCTTTAGCGTCCCTAAGATGTTTAACTATGAGGGGTCCTGTTTCTTAAAAACTGTTTCAAAACACAAGTAATCACATCTGACCAAAATAGGGTGACTGTGGCCTCTTCGCCACGTGAGTGCGTGCAGGCGAGGACACTGCAGTATTACTAGGCAAAAGGCCCCTTTGGCCCTACGCATGCACCCAGGCAATGGCTCAGCAATAGCACTATAGTACCGTGCAAGCACATCCGTATGTAACCTGTTTATGTTAATGTAGCACGAGCGTCACTAATAGGCAGGAGGACTCTATTGTTTGAGCTTGTATATAAGTTGCCACTGAACAGTTGTTGGCTGCTTTATTCATAATAAAGCATGTCCCACTTGCCTGCTGTTACCCGCATGTTTTTCCAATTCCCTGAACCCAGAGGGGTAAGTCCCTGGCTGAGGGGCTTGCACCCAACAGTGACTTACCAAGAAGCATCAACAAACAAAATACATATACTATATAGTAAAGAGCTCATATGCTAATTAGACCGGACAGTGGAACAATCTTCTGGAAAGACCAATGGGTGGGGGCGAGGCCGCAGCCCAGGCGGCCAGGGTTGCAAAGGCCTACTCTTGCACAAATTTCATGCATCAGGCCTCTAGTATGTACAATAAAGTCGGAGAGCATAAAATACAAAGCAAGTGGAGCTGAGATCCAAGAGACTTACCTATGAACTTCATGGTCCAGTCAGAAAGCAGTGACCTCAACAGGCTCTGTGCCCACCACCAACATCTGGGTGCTCACCATGCTTGGGATCATTGCAGGGTCTCCTTGGGATCCCACTTCTGATACCAGAAACTGTCAAGAATTCAGAAATAATAATAAAATTTAAAATCCCAAATTAATAAATATCAAAATAAAAATAATAAATAGTATTTAGGAAGAGTGTGTTGTACATGTAAGAATGGTGTGTGAACTGGGAGCCTTCAAAAATATCTAATCGAATAAAAGAGAAACATGCAAATTGACCGCACCCCAGCTATACCCAAGCCACGCCCACCAGCCAATCAGAGCAACTATATGCAAATTAACCCGACCAAGATGGCTGCCAGCGGCCACAGAGCTGGAGCAAGCAGGAGGCTTGGTTGCCCCAGCAATGGAGGAAGCCAAGCTTCCCACCTCCCCTGGCCCGCTGTGGCCTCCACTCAAGGCAACAAAGTTTTAATTATAGAAGATAAATAAATCCCAGATATCTGCTTCCAGCCAGCCTCCACTAGGAGCTTGGGTGGCTGGGAGCCTGCAAATAGCCATCAGCACCTCACCCAGGCTGGCCAGGCACCCCAGTGGGGACCCCCACTGAAGGGGCTGTAGCCAGCCTGGAAACAGCCATCAGCCACTCACCCAGGCTGGCCAGGCACCCCAGCAGGAACCCCGTTCATGAAGGGGGTGTGGCCAGCCTGAAAATGGCCCTCAGCCCCTCACCCAGGCAGGCCAGGCACCCCAGCGGGACCTCCACCCTGCTCCGGGACACCCTTCC
>NW_006291231.1:6473905-6478839 GCF_000327345.1 Myotis davidii
ATAGCAGGTGGTCATTTCCCGAGGGGTCCCAGACTGCGAGAGGGCACAGGCCGGGTTGAGAGACCCCCCCAAGTTCACAAATTTTTGTGCACCGGGCCGCTAGTAAAGTAATAAGAGACTCACTCAGGGGAATGGCATTACAGGATGCTTATAAACTGAAAATGAAGTTGCTTATCTTTATAATGGTTGATTATTACAAAGGGGGTTTCTGCATAGCAAGGCATTGGTTTAGAAAAGTTATCTCATATCATATTTAGGAAGATGACTTAAGTACCTTTTATGATTTTCCGAGGCATTTATAAAAAATAACCTGTCACCGGGACCGGTTTGGCTCAGTGGATAGAGCGTCGGCCTGCGGACTGAAGGGTCCCAGGTTTGATTCCGGTCAAGGGCATGTACCTGGGTTGCGGGCACTTCCCCAGTGGGGGATGTGCAGGAGGCGGCTGATTGATGTTTCTCTCTCATCGATGTTTCTAACTCTCTATCTCTCTCCCTTCCTCTCTGTAAAAAATCAATAAAATATATTTTAAAAAAATAAAAATAAAAAAATAACCTGTCAAGTTTTGCTTAATTTCATAAAAGAAGGTAGATTTAGTTTTGCTTACATGGCTTAAATGGTTTTGTCTACTCAGGTCATTCTCAAGTCCAGTCTCCCTTTTATATTTAATTTTAACATCTGTAATCTATAGTAAATTTTAAAAATATTTAAATCCTATCCTTTGATTCAATTTTCTTTTTTTATCTTTATTATTCTTAATATTCCTAAAATTTTCTGTAGGCATTTCTTTTAAATAGGTCTGATAATATGTTTTCCAGAAAACAAAATGAAGATCGTGATTTAACTGTAAAGTCATGAATAACGTTAATGCCGAACAACAAATATCTTACTCTAATTACTGATTATTTCTAAGTCATTATGGAAAATATGTAACCATCATAATTCCTACTTGCAGAAAGCCACATTTTACATGCCCCTTTAACAATTTAACTTCTTGCATTCAAGTGTATGTTTAATCTCAGAAAAAAGCAAAGTTTGTAACATACTTTGCATGTTGCACTTTTCAGTACTACAATAGAGAAAACAATTCAAATCTGATATATGGAAACCCTGCTGCAAATATATTCTAATCATATCATGTTAAAATCACTAGCTTGCTTTGAGATATATCTGTGAATAATTTATGAGATTTGCCATAGTCTCATAAAGTAAGTCTATGCATTGGCATATTTGTGTATCTACTTTTGTGTTTGGTTCTGAGAAAACAAGCTGGTGAAATAATTTCATACTTTAAATTGTGTTTCACAGATATTGTATTGTTTCATTTTAAATTTTTCCATATTTTATCTTTGCTTTCTAGTTGACAGCTAGTTCCCTGGTCACCAATAAAAAAGACAAAAAGGATGTCAAAAATGATTTCTTGACAATTTCTTCCCCATCATTTCAAAGTAATTCTAATAAACCAAATTCTTGCTTATTTTTGTTTCATTAATAAACATAATTTGTTTACAGTAATCACTGTTCTTCAAATAAGCATAATTCATTTTAGGGAGATGGGAGCTTATAAATGTAAATAATTGTTATATTTTATTAAAAATACCCTGTAAACAATGTCAAGTTGAGTAAGCTTACTTGAGAAAAAACTTAATACAAAAAACTGATCATTTGTCCTTTTTTGTTGAACAATAGCCATTCAAATGGGTGAATGAGCCCTGGCTAGCATTACTAAGTGGTTAGAGCATTGGCCCTCACACAGAAGGGTCGACGGTTCAATTCCCAATTAAGGGCACCTACCTGGGTTGCACGTTCATTCCCTGGGGTGGGTGTGGGAGGCCACCAGTCAATGTATCTCTCTCACATCAATGTTTCTCTCCTCTCTCTCTCTTCCTTCCGACCTCCTTTCCACTCTCTGAAAAATCAATGAAAAAAATATCCTCAGGTAAGGATTAAAATAATTAATAAAATTTTTTTAACAAAGAGTGGATTAATAAAAACATTGCCTATAAATAAATATATATGCTACCTTCCAATAACTATGTGAAGCCACTGAAAAATCATCTCTTCCCTATAGAATTTTGTTGTCCAGTGATTATACAAATGAAAGAGAAAGAAAGAGTAAAAACTGATTTTAAGGCTTTTGTGCTAAAACCTATACAAAATAGATCCAGAGACATTGAAGAACTTACATGCATATATGCATATATTCATAGCCCATGGACAGACAATAGTGCAGGGAAGGCCTGTGGAGGCAGAGGGAACAGGGTGGAGGGGTCAATCTAGTTGGAAAAAAAGGGAACATCTATAATACTTTCAACAATCAAGGTAAATTTAAAAAACAACGTAAAATATAGAAAATGAGAAACAAGCTGTATGAAAGAAAATATGAGTTACATTTCAAATACAGAAGTTCAACCAGCTGTGTCATATGCCTGCATAAATCTATGCACAACATAGATATAGAGCTACAATTTCAGGTAAAAGGTTGGGACTCTTCGCTATAAAGTAAGAGCTGAGATAGTATATGATCTGCTCACCGAGGAGTGTGTAGAGAAAGAGCAGCTCTAATTCAAGGACTCCGCTTAGTGTTTGCACATAATTAAGGAAAGAGACTTGGAGCCTGCAAGAGAAATAAAAAGTGTGTAGAGAAAAAGCCGTAAACAATAATGAAACTCTTATGAATATATAATATTAAACTATCCTGTCCTTAAAATTCAAAAATAATTTCGATGAAATATATACTTTCAGGCATTTTTTAAATTCTAGGAGTCATGGAAAATACATAATCATTTTCACTCATGATCCAGAAGCAAGATCTATTTATTTTTTTATGACCCACATTAGAAGTGAAGGTGAGGTCCAGAGTAAGAAATAAACTATCTGGCTTTATTATCCCCAAATCAATTTGGTTCTACAATTGCTAACTAAATGTTCAATTTAAAGGACTGTGCAGGACAAAGAAGCAACTGACCCAGTAACGAGTCTCAAAGATATTACAAGCTCAATGCAATAAGGAGACACAATGTCATGTCAGTCCTATAATGAGACAATGCACTATATTGCAAGGGCTGAAATTAGGCGTGTGGAACTTAATTTGGGATTTGAGAAGAGAGATGATTGTGTCTTACTCTGCAGGAAGAAGATTAAAAGTGAGAAAGTACAACTGGGCATAATGGACGTGTGGCCAAAGAATCAGGAGTCTTTTATTGACTTCCTGTTCCTACTGTTGGTGAGGGACGAAAACTCACCCCAGGGCAATGGGGAGGACCAAACACACAGCATCCAACTTGAACAGATGAGATCAGCAGGGCAGAAGCACACAGCCAAATAGGGGTTACATTTGGGAACAGAGTAAATAAGGAAGGGATGTGGGAGGCAGGCTTTGCAGCATCAGGAGGTTGGGGTCACCCTGGTTCCTATGGGAGGATATGATTTGTTGGTTTGAATAATTTTGTGGGTTGGCAGAAAACTGAACCTTACTACTTTGGAATAAGGGGAGATTGTGACAAGTATCTTTGATAAGGAGGTGATTTGACTAAGGGCCTTTATCTCTGGGAGCATAAAGGAGAGGTGAACTTGCAGGTAGGCAATTTGAGGTCCCTGTTTCACCAGATGTCAAGGCAATGCATAATATTGGCATTACACCACTCTGTGGAGACAGTTGTGGTCACAATACAGAGATGGAAACATGCATGACGTGTGCAGGGAAGACCTAGGCATTGCCATCTGACACCTATTTTAGGAAAATCCAAAGAACAATGAAGGAAGAGTGTGTTAAGGCTATGAATTCCTGACAGCCTGACAGAAAAGTATGAATCTTCTTTGAGTGATTGAACACCTTGTTCATTTTCACTATGGATTAAAATTTCTTCAAACACTTTTAAGCAAATGTGTACAGGTATTCAAGTCAATAGTTGGCTTCCTAATTAGAGTCCATATTAATTTAATTTTTGAGTTTTAAAATTTATAAAATGATACTAAATGGGGTCTATGTTAGTATACTTTAACCTACCACTTCTACTTTATATAACTTTTAAAATACCTATATAAATTAGATTAGCTTTTCATTCAGTTTATCTGAATGTATGAGTTTATCCTATATAATAAAAGGCTAATATGCAAATGGCTGAATGGTGAACAATTGGTTGCTATGATGCGCACTGACCACCAGGGGACAGACGCTCTATGCAGGAGCTGCGCCCTGGTGGTCAGTGCGTTCCCACAGGGGAAGCACTGCTCAGCTAGAAGCCCTGAGCCGGGCTCATGGCTGGCAAGTGCAGCAGCGGTGGCGGGAGCCTCTCCTGCCTCCGCAGCAGCACTAAAGAGGTCCGACTGCCTGCTCAGGCCTGCTCCCCATGCAGGGAGTGGGTCTAAGCCATCAGTCGGACACCCCCTGAGGGCTCCCATACTGCGAGAGGGCACAGGCCAGGCTGAGGGGAAACCCCCCCAAGTGCACGAATTTTGTGCACTGGGCCTCTAATTGTATTATAATACCTATATAACTAAAATTAAAGATTATACTATAAACTAGTCTATCAGATATTGTGACTTAAAGAAAAAGAATTGCTTACATTAGATTTATTTAAAATTGTAATTCTAACCAAAAATCAAATTAAATTTGCTAGATCTTGTCTAAACTTGTGAGACAAGAAGCAATTTCATTTGCAAAAAGACCATGTTGAGTTGCACTTCAGTTTTAGGGATAATCTTTAATAAGAATATATATATACATATATATGTGTGTGTGTGTGTGTGTGTGTATAGCACAAAACCTACTCCGATCATTTTCTAGAAAAAATGTAGCATTTAAAATAATAATCATAAATCTCTTCTTTCTACTTTTATTTATTTATTTTAAATACTAAAGGCCCCATGCACAAAATTCATCCACGGGTAGGGTCCCTAGGCCTGGTTGGCAATCATGGCTGATCTGGGCCTT
>NW_006291231.1:6480668-6483803 GCF_000327345.1 Myotis davidii
TATTACTATAATTGGTGTTTTTCTGATGGCTCTGAATATGAACAAACTCCTCAGGGCCCCTCTATACCTGGGCATGCCTAATCCTGATGAATTCTGAGGGGAGATGATACTGCCGCATTCTGTCAGATGTCCTAGAAAAAATCCTGAGCATTTCAGGCACCTAGCCTTCTATTCAGACCCCTCCGGAGAGCCAGCAGGAAAGAGTAACACCAAATCAGGTGTGAAGGCAAAATGTTTAAGGTGTCCCAGTGACTAGGGGGGAGGACACTGGACTTACTGCCTTGTTGTTTACCTCCAGCAGCAAGCCAGGTCCTGTCAGTGTAAGAAGAGGGGTCCCCTCCCGCAGAGGCAGAGGTACCAACTCCCAGCCAAGCTCAGTAACAGCTGGAGTAAAAGACTGAGCGGCTGCCACTCAATGTCAGGCATCACCACCTGTTATTTACCTAATGCCAAAGGAATTCTTTAATCTTCAGCTTTAAGAGGCCTCCAGGGCTGCTCTGCAGTGACTATAGGGCTAAATTTATTCTGTCAGTAGGAGACCTTAGACACCTGGAAAGCATCTTTGGAAAAGTCTGAAGAACTCCCAGGAGCTGGTGTTTTTGTTGCAAAGGCAGAACTCAGATAAATTCCTGAACATATTTTTTCTGTTAATATGATATGACCATCAATTGTAATGTTTTTGTAATCATTTTACAGCTTTGTTGCTGCATTTCTTTTTTAAAATAGTACTCTGTGTTCAGTGTGTACTGAAACGCTGTCTCTTGTGCTAACCTGCATGTCTTACTACCCATGCTGTAGAATCATGGGGTAAAAAAGAAAACTGAAGATGGTTGTTTTTCAGATTCTCCGTACACTTAATAAAATATGGTCCATGTTTTGTGAATTATATTTTCAAATCCGCTACATTCAAGGGACCCATATCAAAGCAGTGAAGTAAGTTCTCTGACATAATTAATAACACCATCTTTTATGCTTGGTATTAAAGGCCCACTTTCCTCTCTGAATTAATAAGAAACATAAGGTTTGTTGTGTTTATTTGTTTTTATAAAAGGCATGTGTCTGCAAAAACAAATCATTTTACATATTCATATTATCACCTTCGGCCTCCTCTTTATGATTTTCAGTTAATTCTACCCGCATAGTTATCTGAGACTCTTATTTATTTGATTCGAATTTACTGGTCACAAAGAATATCGGCAACATTTAGAAACTATAACACTATCCACTTATATGAAACAATACTCCTTTTTTTATGCAGTAAAGACTGTTTAAAAAAGAAAAATTTGAATTATAAGGATAAAGGAAATTAACATATGGGAGAGTTTATGCACTCTGCCTCCTGCATATTCATTTTATCATCTCCTGGCCTCAATGTCTGTTCATTCTACCCATATTCTCAGACTGAGAATCTGGTGCAGGGAAATCTAGAGCACAGAGGGATTTGGGAGGAAAAATAAATACCTAATAAGACAGTCTATTCTCATTCCTGCACAATGCTCTTCTCTAAC
Organism: Myotis davidii; assembly: GCF_000327345.1. Taxonomy (NCBI): domain Eukaryota; kingdom Metazoa; phylum Chordata; class Mammalia; order Chiroptera; family Vespertilionidae; genus Myotis; species Myotis davidii. Next base: position 6,482,177 of record NW_006291231.1, read on the forward strand.
ATCCTTGTGAAACTGTCAGTAAAGACAATATGAAAGACTTCTTTTCCATAAACAGTGTGTATTAGATATTTTTGAGATATACCCTCAGAATACAATAACTATTAGCCTGGATAAAACATCAAAAACATTATTTTTCATGGCATGATTGAGCTGAGGGCAGCTAAGAGAAATCATTGAGTGCTGAAGCCATGAAGAAGTAGGAATCCCTACGAAGCCCCGGAGCTGGCATTTCTCTCAGGGAGCCTAGAATTTGACTTGATAGGATTAAAACTCCATCAGGAGCCAGGAGATGAACTGTGGTGCACCCCCAAAATTTGTCAGGCCAAGGAACTTACCATGAAGCATAAATCTACAGTGGTGACTATTTCAACAACTGAAAGAAAAACCTAATTCACAGTTAATGGACATATTTACTTGGCTCTGACTTCAGCTCTAGTAGAACAAAACCAAGAAAAACAAAATGCCTTGTCTGAAAAAACCTAACCACAAATTTACTCACTCTTGTTAGGGGCTAGAATTCACTCTACATGTATTAAAAACAAGCCAAAATAGAATCACAAAAACAAAAACAGAAAGGATGGGCCAATTTCAATGGGCCTATGTTGGTAGTGTTCTTTGGTAGTTGGCAGAGATGCAAATCATATTTGGAGCAATAAACCCTAAATGCTGAAATAACTGTCACAGTTAAGTTCCCCAGAACAGATAAGTTCTATTCATGAGCTCAGAGACTGTCAAAAATTAATAAACACATGAAGAATTGCACTCACTGATACAATATTAGCAAAAATAATATCAAATTTTATATAGGAAACTTCATATATTGAAATGATCAGATATAAACTATTTAAAAAGGCTTTTCAGTGTGTTAAATTAAATAAAATATTCAGAATGTTTCGTGAATGATTAAGCATAAAAAATAAGCAATCTAATTTGAGAAAGAGCCCAGTAGAACTTGTAAAAATGAAATATGTAATAATGAAATCAGAAGTCCTATGAAACTAGCCAAGGAAAGACAACTTGGAATATTCATAAATTGGTTGACAAATCTGAAGAAATTATCCAGATAGAGGCACAAAGAAAAATGAAACTTATTAAGAGAGGGTAATAGATCTGAGGGAGAGCATGAGACTTTCTAATATATGTCTAATCAGATTTTTCAGAAGGGCAAATAAAAGGACTGTAAAAGAGGCAATATTTAGGATAATAATGCCTGAAATATGCTTAAAATTGCTGATTATTGAAAGATATCCAGCCTTAGTTTGGTAATCCAGATAAATATCAAATGAGATAATAAAAATAAATAAAAACTTAGACAATGTGAAACTAAACTGCCAATACTAACTGTAGAGAGAAAATGTTAAGTGCTATCAGAGAGAAAAGATAGAGAATTCACCAAGTACAAATTAGCCTGAGAGCAGATTTTCTAAAATAATATAGAAAGTCAGAATGCATGGCACTCTCATCTGAATACAGCTTTCAGTACAGAAGTATGTCCCTAAGGAAGCAGCTTGCTCAGAAATGAATAAGCAACTATATTTTTTTAATATATTTTTTATTGATTAAGATATTACATATGTGTCCTTGTCCCCACGTTACCCTCTACCACCCCCCCCCCCATCACCCCACC
>NW_006291231.1:6485852-6486158 GCF_000327345.1 Myotis davidii
AGCAACTATATTTTTAGACAGACAAAATCTGAGGAAATTTACTACCAACAGATCTTAGCTAAAAGAACTTCTAATTTTGTATTTCAGGAAGAAGAAAAACCATCTGATAAAGAAATCCTGAGATACAAGAAGATGTGAGCCAGTAAGTTATATCCAAGCAAAATCTAATTGAAAAAGATATTTAAAATACAAGGTAGAAATGAAATTTAAACATAAACACTACTAGGCAGAACTCAAGTATGGATAAAAGAAAATAAGTGAGTAATCACAGGTAAACCTTTCATAGGGTTTAATATATTTTGGAAA
>NW_006291231.1:6486259-6492974 GCF_000327345.1 Myotis davidii
TCAGTGGATAGAGCGTCGGCCTGCGGACTGAAAGGTCCCAGGTTCGATTCCGGTCAAGGGCATGTACCTGGGTTGCCAGGCACAACCCCAGTAAGGGGTGTGCAGGAGGCAGCTGAACGAAGTTTCTCTCTCATCGATGTTTCTCTCTATTCCTCTCCCTTTCTCTCTGTAAAAAATCAATAAAATATATTTTAAAAAAACAAAAACAAAATGAATGTGCAAAGCCCCGTCCTGTCTTGGTCAGTTGGTTGGGCATCTTCCAGTGCATTGAAAGGTTGCTGGTTCTCTGACAGGTCAGGGCACATACATGGGTGGTGGGTTTGATCCCTGGTAGCTGGGACGCAGGAGGCAGCTTATTGATGTAACACTCTCACCTCAATGTGTCCCTCTCTCTCCTTGTTTCTTCCTCCCCCCGCCTCCCTCTCTAAAAATCAATGAAAATCCTTTAAAGAATAAATAAAATGAATGTGTAAATTCAAATAACAACTAAAGTGATAGACAGTATAACTTCCAAACCATTATTGGGGGAAAAGAGTGACAAAATATATATTCAAAGAAGCCATACCTCCCAATAAGAAAAGCAAAAAGTAAACACAGTAAATGTGATTTTTAAAATGTTGGAAAAAAGTAGCTCTGAATGCAAATAGTAACTATGTTGCTTTCTTATTTTTGTCCAGTTTTATAACTTTTATTTCTTTTCCTTGTCTTATTCCTGGTCTTACTGCACTTAGATGCAATTCAGTATAATTTTGAACAAAGGGGCTCAAAGAAGTCATCTTTGTATGTGCCTTATTGTCAAGGGAATACTTCCAATAGATCCCAAAAGCAGATAGTAAGCATTTTTAGATACCTTTTACTGGATTAGAGAAGTGGATTAGAGAAGGTTTCTTCTATTTGCAGGTTTTAAAAATAAATGTATGGCAAGCTTTGTCAGAGTATGCATAATATATTTCCTTTAATCCATTAATGTGTCTGGTTATAGTATACATGCACTAGTGAAATTAATATGAATTAACTGCATATAGTAACCAAATAAGTCTCAAGAAGTTAATTTTTTATGGAAAAGTAAATTGCATATTATATGATCCCATTTTTAAGATGTCAAAAATATACAAAACAAGTGTGGCTCACTTAGCTGGTTCACGGATCAACACTCAACAACAGAGTGTGAAATAGTAGCCAGGTGAAATAGCAGTTTCTTTGTAAAGAATGATTGAGGACCTTAGGTTTTTTGTGGTTTTTTTAAAAATATATTTTATTGATTTTTTTGTACAGAGAGGAAGGGGGAAAGGTAGAGAGTTAGAAACATCGCTGAGAGAGAAACATTGATCAGCTGCCTCCTGCACACTCCCTACTGGGTATGTGCCCCCAACCAAGGTACATGCCCTTGACCGGAATCGAATCTGGGACCCTTGAGTCCGCAGGCCAACACTCTATCCACTGAGCCAAATTGGTTAGTATCCACTGAACCAAATCTGTTAGGGCGAGGACCTTAGGTTTTAGAGCAATGGCGGTGCTCAGACATACAGCAAGTTTCTACTTTAATGGAAGAGGTCTAAACTTGACATCAGCCCAACCAGTGTGGCTCAGTAGTTGAGTGTTGACCTGTGAATTAGGAGGTCTCCGCATATGCCCAGGTGATGGGCTCAATCCCCAGTTGGGGGCGTGCAGGAGGCAGCCAATCAATGATTCTCTCTTATCATCGATGTTTCTCTCTCTCCCTCTCCCTTCCTCTCTAAAATCAATAAAAATATTTTTTTAAAAAAGAACAACTGACATCATATCCAAAAGCATAACTTTGAATTGCAGTTTAATAGATGCAGAGACACTTGATTATCAAAAGTTTCTACAAATCAGGAAAATTATGATGATAAAAATATAGATGGAACCACAGAGCAGTAATAAAAATAAAATTATAGAAATACTTCAAGAAAAATATTTTAAAATCTGAATAGAATATTTCTGAGATAGCAACGTTCCCCTAAGGCTAGAGAACAAATCCAAAAGATATAAAAAAAACAGCAACAATAACAAAATAAACAAAACTACCCAGTGGTTTTATATCGCCAGGGATTTTTTGAAAAAAATCACAAATAACTGATTTGTTCCTATAAAAAATTGCCTCTTCCAATGATCAACTTTAGTAATCGGTCCACTAGAAATGTGTGAGGACAATAAATCATTTGAGATCTTTAAAGATAATGCAAAATAAGAATACTGTGTCACACAAAATATTTAATAAAATTTATGAAAAGTGCTTGGCAGAGAAAGGATCTGGATCGTAGTACACTCTCAGTAAGTCCTACTTCTATTTTTCTTTACTAAATATTCTTGCTATGAAATGCAGTTGCTTCAATACCTGTGACTTTTTCCCATAAGAGAAAACAAAGGAATTTACAGAGAAAAAGTCTTCAATTTCTCCCTAGTTGACTTCATAGAGAGCAATTCTTTTAAATTTTGTATAGTAAGTCCTCACTTAACATCATTCATAGGTTCTTGGATGTGCAACTTTAAACAAAAGGAAAGGACCTATAAGGAAATCAATGTTATCATAGGCTAAGTGATATAAAAAATAGTTCACTTCCTACACGTATTTCCGGTCATAAAAATATCATCAAACTTTTCAAAAAAGACTCACAACAATTCTAATATTAACATTGAAATAAATGTGAGCCAAATGCATACATTTAAGAAAAATGAATAAAATCCAGTAAGATCATTCTTTTCCAATCCACTATTCCAGTTCAGAGTCATGGGTGACCGGAACCTCTTGAGCCAACTCACAGCACAAGGAGGGACCCAATCCTGAAGAGAACACCCTTCCACCATGTGGCACACTCACACACACCATACCCTCCTTCAGACTGGGACATCTGACACACACCAACAGCCTGACCTGCAGTTCTCTGGGATGTGGGAGGAAACCGGACTACCCAGAGGAAATCCATGCAGACATGGGGAGAGCCTCTATGCTCCACACAGACAATGGCCCCTTCTTGGAATCAATTTTTCCCCCTCATTAATGTTATAATGAAATGATGTTGAACAAGATGATGTTATTAGAGAATCTGGTGTATATGACTCTATTATATTCCAGACATCACTTTACATGACACCTCTTAGGAGAGAGTTTTGTGTGTGTTTTTACATCCTACTATAAAGGATTTGTCTAGTCATTCTATATCATATTACCCTATTTTAAAAAATTCCTGTATATAACTTAATTCTATCTGATTTTTATCATTCATTTATATGGTTACAATGTTTCTCTGTCTTCTAAAATATGAGCTGCAAGAAAGAAAATTTTCTATTTTCTATATCAATATATCAATGCTGAATGAACATAAAAATAATCAGTTCTCATTACCTGTAAGAATGAATGAGAAAGTGTTGGTTTGTTCCATGGCTGCTCTAGAGGAGAATAGATGTTGCTTAGAATTTCATCATTGCCTTTATCTGCTATCTTGGAAATAAGAACTCTGGTATTGGTGGTTAGGCTAAAATTCATTTGCCATAAATCATCGCTGACGGGGCTGTTATTGAGATCTCATATTTACTGAAAAAGCCTTTTTAACAGGAAAGAAACAAATAGCTCTGGCCATTCAGTGCAATTAGTTGGCATCTTTCCATGCTTTTCTCTAGTTTCCAATAGCTTAAAATACATTTAAAGATCTCCAATCATCTGCTCAGTACCACTTGGAAGAGTAACAAGAAAACCAAAGACAAGCTATGCTGGAAGTTATTTGGGATCTGAATGTACAAATACAGAGACATAGAACTCTAATTTTAGTTAGAGATATTTGAAGGACAGAATTAGAAAGCCTTGAAGTTTTTAAAAATCAATAGGTAATAGTAAAATTAGTAACAGTTATTAGTTCTATAGTGTTTACTCTCCACTGGAAACTCTTCAAAGGTATTTATAAACATTCGTTCATTTTAATATCAATAACTACCCTAAGAAGTTGGTACTATTTTTACTTTATTTTAGAGATAAAGAAGCTGAAGCACAGAGAAGAAATATAATTTAACCAATGTCAAGCAAGTAATTAGTGTCTAAGGCAATCTGAATCCAGGATCTGTGGTTTTAGCCAATTAAAAGATAGGATGGAACACCTTCTCCCAGCATTAGTCATCCCTTTGGCTTAAATGTTAGTATCTTTAATGTTCAAATAAAAATAGACACATTATCATAATGAATATGTTATTATAAATTAATTGATGTAAAAAGTATTACGACCATCCTGAATTAATGTAATAGTAACATTTTATTAAAGGATATGTAGAGGGGAAACATATGAAATACCACTAAATAGAAGAGTAAATCTAGAAGAATCCTTGACATGTTGTATAATATTAACACTGAAATTCTGGTAATTCAGGCAGAAGGTTAGAAAAAAAATAAATTTTACTCACTGACATTGTTTATGTAGGCATAGCAGACTATATTTAGATGGCCATCTTTGATTCTTTCTGCAAATATGAACAGCATACTCAGGAAAAATATAATGGAGAAGAATTGAAATAAAATAAGCACTCATATATTCAGGTTTATGATAGTGTTAAAAACCTAAAAGGTAATCTGACAATGCATATGAATAGAAAACTCACACATATATATTCTTCTTCATATATACATATATATAGTAAATATTCACTTTCTAGTCATCTTAAACGTGCAAATTAAAACAAGGTGATATGCCTTAAAACATACTTGTAAAAAGTTCAAAATAACAATGGCAAATGCTTGGCCTTTCAGCATTAATTACATTAGATTGAACATGCATGCTTTTTTCCTATTCCCACTAATATTTTCTAAAGTTATTTTAAAAAATAAAATGTGCCCTAACCGGTTTGGTTCAGTGGATAGAGCGTCGGTCGCGACTGAAGGGTCCCAGGTTCGATTCTGGTCAAGGGCATGTACCTTGGTTGTGGGTACATCCCCAGTAGGGGCTGTGCAAGAGGCAGCTGATTGATGTTTCTCTCTCATCAATGTTTCTAACTCTCTATTCCTCTCCCTTCCTCTCTGTAAAAAATCAATAAAATATATTTTAAAAATAAGTAAGTAAAATGTACAAAACTATTATAATCAATAAAAAAGAGAGAGACCATCCGTGAGAAACAATTAAAACATATTTGGGCAAGATCAAAAGCTCTCAGAGCAATTCAATGTGGTACAGAATTATTTCATATGGAGGAGAGGGTCTGGGGTGATGTCACTGACCACTGTGAAGTGTACAGGTTAGAAAGAGGGGGAGAGGCCAGTAGCTGGTCAGAACATCTATTCACAGAAAAGATGCTCCCTCTTCCCATGCCTAAAATATCAATCCAGAGCTAACCACTGTTAGAGTAAAATTCAATGAGTATTAATTTCTATCAGTGGTTCTCAACCTTCTGGCCCTTTAAATACAGTTCCTCATGTTGTGACCCAACCATAAAATTATTTTCGTTGCTACTTCATAACTGTCATGTTGCTACTGTTATGAATCCTAATGTAAATATCTGATATGCAGGATGGTCTTAGGCGACCCCTGTGAAAGGGTCATTCGACCCCCCCAAAGGGGTCACGACCCACAGGTTGAGAACCGCTGTTAGATCATCATATGAATGAATCTATTTGATTCTCAAAACAAACAAATGACTTAGGTGGGAATTTTATCCCCAGATGAGGAAACACAAGGAGGTTCACAAACTTGCCCACGTTCCCCAGATAAAGAATGACAATAGGGATTTGAACCCATGTAGTCACACCTATGGGCTCCTGTTCTAAACCAGAAGGCTAGATCTGTTGCTTTTCATTCTTAAGCAGAAGAAAAATCAGAAGTTTATTTTCTAGAGAAATTAAAAAGATGAGATGACAGGCATAATGTATACTAGTGACTGGAAGTGGGGAGGGGAAGATAATGTTTAAATTACTACAAATGAAACAGCCATCAGCTCCCTTGCTGGTGAGAGGATGGACTTGGACAAGCAGGGGAGAGTAAGAGAGGCAGGTCAACAAGGCATTGAGAAGTATACAACGCTTACGAATTTAGTATGACATAGCCATTTCTTTGTAAAGAAGCCAATCACAGGTTTGAATGATTGAGGATCTTCAGGTTTTAGAGCAATGATGGTGCTCATACATACAGCAAACTTCCGCCTTAATGGAAAAGATCAAGATTTGATATCAGGAGGAGAAAGAAGATGGCGGCGATATAGGCAGACGCATCCCAGGTGGTGTCCCGGAGCAAATGGAGTGAGCAGCTGAAACTAATAACACCCACCCCGAATTGGTGAAATTGCTCAGCTGGTGAGACAGTTTGCAGCCGGGAAGGGCAGAACTCCCTTGGAAAGAGATGTGACAAAGGATCACAGTAAATCCAGGCTTGGGAAATGAGCTGTGTCAGCCCTCCAGTCAGTGGGCATAGCAACAGGAGGCTGTCAAAACCCCAGGGACAAGGTAAGTTACCCACCCCTTTCAAACCCAATTGTAATTTGCTCTCCCCATCTTGTGGGGAGAGGAAATGTTGTCAGAGGGGATTCACCACAGGGCTTTGGGCATGCACAGCAGTGGCTGGTGGCTTTGTATTAGGTCACCATAATGGCAGTCAACAGGGAAATTGTTGAACCAGCACAAGTTCAAAGAGCACTAAACTCTACGCTTCCTTGAAAGAGAGAGAAGGCTATTTGTGACCTGGGGAACCCAGTGACTAGAGGCAGAGTGCAAATGTTGTGA
>NW_006291231.1:6497195-6500693 GCF_000327345.1 Myotis davidii
AAAAATGGACACATATGTAATACCCTTTGTAATACTTTAAGCAATAAAAAAAAAAAAGATTTGATATCACAACCAAAAGCATAACTTTGAATTGCAATTAAATGGATGCCAAGACACTTGATTATTACAAGTTTCTACAAATCAGGAAAATTATGATGATAAAAATATAGATGGAACCACAGAGCAGAAATGAAAATAAAAATTATACAATACTACCTGAAAATATTTTTTAATCTGAACAGAATATTTTTGAGATAGCAAGCAGTGTTCCCCTAAAGCCAGTACCAAATCCAAAAGAAAAAAACACAGCAACAATAATAAAATAAACAAAACTACCCAGTGATTTTGATTTTACATCACAAGGGGTTTTTAGAAAAAAAATCACAAATGACTCTGATTTGTTCCTATAAAGAATTGCCTCTTTCAATGATCAATTTCAGTTAATTGGCCAGCTATAAATGTGTGAGGGCAATAAATCAATTGAGATCTTTAAAGATAATGTAAAACAGGAATATCGTGCCACAAAAAATATTGTCATATTTAAGAAAATGTATGAAAAGTGCTTGGTTTCATAGTACATTCTCAGTAGTACACTCACATCCCCCCATTTTCTTTATTAAATATTCTTTCTACAAAATGTAGTTGCTCCAACTCCTGTTATATTTTCATGAGATCTCTGAAGTCAAAATCCTCTCTTTTCAAATAACTTAAACCTAGATTGGATTAAATTATGCACTGGGAGATTTAGGATCATTACTGTATTATCCATTACATTATACCTAAATGTTGTATACATACTTCTATATATAATTATGTATGTACTAGAGGCCTGGTGCACCGATTCATGCACTGGTGGGGTCCCTCAGCCTGGCCTGTGGGTATCGGGCTGAAACTGGCTCTCCAACATCCCCTGAGGGGTCCCAGATTGTGAGAGGGCACAGGTCAGGCCAAGGGACGTCACTGGTGCACGATTGAGGCCGGGGAGGGACTGCAGGAGGGCTCCAGGGCATGTCCGGTCCATCTCACCCAGTCCTGATTGGTGGGACCCCAGCAACAAGCTAACCTACTGGTCAGAGCATCTGCCCCCTGGTGGTCAGTGCATGTCATAGTGACTGTTCGAATGAACAGTCGGACATTTAGCATATTAGGCTTTTATTATATAGGATTATATTTTAAAGTTTGAAAATGAATATCTCTAAGATGGCTAAATTATTGCTGTCATTTCCGCTGACTGCAGATGTCTTGTGAAAACACATGATTGATTGACATCAGAATTATCATTATCCTTATAAATGATAAGGAAGAGTCATCTTCAGTTTTCATTCTGTTCAGGTAGCGAAAGACCCACCCTTTGCACAGGTTTATTTTTGCCTTTGGCCTTGGTGGAGATCAGAATGACACTAAATCTCTTCACCACTGGTTTAAGGTGCTTTTAAATCCACATTTATAATAATGAATCATCCTTGTTTGTTTACCTAAGGTGTCAGAAGTGACAGCAAAGGCAGCTAGGGAAATTGAAATTCTCATTTAAGCAATTCAACTGAAAGAAGCCCATCAGTTGGCCTTGTGTGCTAGAGAACAACCCTCTCTGCTTCCTCCTCCTTGAAAAGGTTACTAAAGCTCTTCTTTTTAATTCTTGATTCATATCCATTATCACCGAAAAATGTCAGTTCGAAATCTGAAGCAACTTTCATTATTTGAAAAGTAGTGTTAAAAGTATTTAATTCAGGGACATAAAAAGCCTGGAAATGTGAACAAAAGCCTTTAATCTGAGTGGCATTTGAAGACCACTTTTGTCCCTTGTCATTCCTCTGGTGAAGGGTCACTGGCAATTAGGGACCGCTATCCAGAGTTCCCTGAATACAGATCACCATTGGAGGCATGGGACAGAAATACAAGCTAACAATTATAAGTTTAAGAGAAGCTCTACAGATAAGAAACCTTTTCTTCCAGATACTATGTCAGACTTACACTGTGTTAGAATTATGGGCCTTAAAGACCGAATAAATCTTGCTCTCACACATAGCTTACCATCAGTAATACTATCATTAGTGGTAGTTAAAAAATCATTAAGAGACATACAGAAGAGGATTAAGGACAGGAAGAAAGCAGAAATTACTTCATATACTCAGACCATAATAAAAATCTTAATTGAAATTTTAAGTTTTTATGGCAAATGATAGTTTGCTTTTCAGGTAGGAAAAGTTTTAGTGTTTTGTATGATGAGGACAAACTCAAATACTGCAAACTTTCTACACCAGTGTGAACTGGAAGGCTTAAGAGTATAGTGTTGGGGCAGCACAGTGTCTCCTTTGCTAGAGATATGTGGCTAAAGAGATGTGTCAGAATCAGGTGACAGACATTAGAGAGGTCATGGGAATATCATTTCTTTCAGAAAAAGCAGAAAAATGAGGAAATCTATAAATAGATAGGTGTTTAATTCCCATTTACCCAAATTTGTAAAGATTGATTTCAGTTAGAAATTTACTCTCCTTGAGCAATACAACTAAAACAAAATAAATGTGTAATATTGTACCTTTGTCTGACATTTGTTAACATTATGGTATGAAAGACAAAATTAAGGCGATGGTTTTATTCAGGCTAATGCAATAGGGAAAAAATTTATTAATGAACAACTTCTCAAAGGAAGAGGGCCTGAGTTTTATAGAGACGGGTAAATAAGAATCATCTGGGAATCCTGGGTATTATGCGGAAAGATGGAAACAGTCTTATCTGGAATAGACAAGGGTAGCGTTCTTGCCATCAGCCCTATCCCTGAACATAGGGTGAGGATTTTGCAATCTTTGGCTGCTTTCTGGGACCACAGGTCAAGTTCAACAATGCCCATGGTGATGATAAAATTGTCAATGTTGAGAATTACTGAATCCGCACTCTGAAGTGAGAACTACCTACAACCTACTAGGCACATGGCTTTTAGTGTTTCATATAAAATGTGTGCTATGCTGCCGTTCCTCCTAATGCCTGTGCCTGGGCCCTCTCCTGTGGTAGTTTGTGTTCCCATGGGCTGCTCCTGAAGTCTGCATCCGAGAATCCAAAGATACACAGAGCAGACCCAGCCAGCCCTCAGCTTACAGATAACACATGTGCTGCTGTGAGTAGCTAAGATGGGTAGCTGTTTATTAAAACAAACACTCTTCCTTGTCTCATCACAGTATTTGCACATATGAACTTGAAACTTCCTAGATCTCATGGCTATGCTTTAAATGTGTAAATCCTCACATCATTATTGCATCTAAGAGCATGCCTTTTGACAGCACTCTCAGTGGGAGGGCTTTTCCAAAGCTATCAAACAACATGTCTTTTGTAAAACATGGTTCAAATTTAGTGGGTTATTGTTTTTTGATCCATCATTCTAAATAGAACATAGAGATTAAAGGCTGAAAACAGCTTAGTTAAGCTTTCTATTCTTTTTTTTCTCTTTTTTTCAATAAATACTACTCCCCGATAATAATCCTTTTTTAAAAAATATGTTGTTAT
>NW_006291231.1:6500797-6511498 GCF_000327345.1 Myotis davidii
TCCCACTGGGAACTGAGCACACAACTTGAGCATGTGCCCCAACCAGGAATCAAACTGTGACCTCCTGGTTCAAGGGTCTATGCTCAACCACTGAGCAACACTGGCTGAGCTAAGTTTTCAATTCACATATTTATTGTAAAAGAGTGAGTATGTGGCACATAGGTGTTTAAGCAAAGAGGATATTTAGTGGAAGAGGAGGCTTTGAGATCTTCAGATTATTTGAGTCAACTGCCTTCAATGTCTGCTAGTCAAATCCACTTTTTAAAAAGTATAACACTTAATTTAAAAGTGAACATTTTAGTATAATGAAGAAGAATGAAGTTGGAAACATGCATTCAGTCTCATATGAAAATATATTATACTTGGAAAATCAAAATTGTCAAGCAAGAATCATAATTAATTTCAGATTATGATATAACCATATAACTATGATATTGCTTTCTTTTACTGAATGGAAATTGAAAAGAGGGATCATTTTACCCTCACAGTCATTAATCTGTTAGTATAGACTCAAAGTAACCAAGATATAGGAGATAATGTGTGGCTGTCTTCATGATCACAGCAGAAAATATTTCCTATTTTTCATGATTGTTCTAATGTGATTCTTTTCTGAAGTCATTAACACAGTTTAACCTCACACTAGTTCATTCTTCCTACAGACTCATAAAGGTTCTTTCAATTTAGAAAGCTTTGTCCTGAAAATTAAAAGTACCATATTTTTCCATGTATAAGATGCCCCCAATTTTTCCAACCCAAAATTAAGAAATCAATATTTTAAACATTTTGGTTTTCCTCTTAAGGCTTTCTTCTTTTTTGGCATCTTAACACATTATGGCCTGTACATGAGAATTTTTGCTTCATATTACACAGTGTTTTACAAAGTATCATACTTTAAAAAGATATTAGCTTATAAGAACATGTAATAAATAACTTCAAAATGCAATGGGTATTTAATTTTAAAGCATGCCTTTAACATTTATGTAAAATGTTTTTTGTACTCATCCAATAGAAACTTATCTGGCCACTAGGTAAAGCTAGCAATAAAACTACTGGTCTGCAATGTGTTAAGGAGTTGTTCTTCCTGTTTTTCCAAAGTCCAATCATATACACTCAGTGGGAGGAGGTCCAAATTGCCTCTCTGCAGCAATATTTCCATGCTCATTTGCATAGCTGATTACATTCAGTTTGAATTTTGCAGAGTAAGACAATCGCTTACCAGTATTTATCGTTTTATTTATTTTTTAATATATTTTTATTGATTTCAGAGAGGAAAGGAGAGGGGAGAGAGATAGAAACATCAGTGATAAGAGAGAATCATTGATCAGCTGCCTCCTGCATTCCCCTCACTGGGGATCGAGCCAGCAACCCAGGCATATGCCCTTGACAGGAACTGAACCCTGGACCCTTCAGTCCACAGGCCAACACTCTATCCACTGAGCCAAACCAGCTAGGACTATCTTTTTATTTTTCACATCTTTATGGGCTCAGAACCCTCTTGCATCTGTTGCATCTGTGCACTCTCCACCTCCACCTCCAATTACAGCATCAGCTGACAATAAGGCTCCTGATTGGAGGAAGCCTGTTTGACAAGGTATGGGCAGCTTACACCCACTGGGCTTCCTCCTCGGCTGACTTCCATGAATAGGATGCCCCTCAGATTTTCAGTCTTATGATTTCAGAAAAAATTAGGGTCTTATACACGGGGAAATATGGTAAGTGCGGCAAATTACACTGAAGCCTCCATTTCATGGTTAAGTTTTTAATGTGTTCCTGGATATTTTTATCCTAAAGAGATGTCAGATGGGTGCCAGCCAACAGCTGGCAAAGCACAAAGGAATTTGGAAATACCTGTGAAAATAAATCCTAATCTAATTAGTCATGAGAATCTGAGAAAATTTCCTTAATACTACTCTTAAAAAAGGGCTCAGTTTATGTAAAATACATGTAAAGCACAACACTTTCTTCTTAGATATTATTATACAAATCTTATTACAAATATGAAAATATTTGACAAATGCCAATGAGAAGTGTTCTAGATTTTAAACTTTTTGAATGTCATCCTTAAACAAGTCTGCATATCCTATGTTCTCCCTTGACCCCAGATCTTTAAATTGTGTGATCTAATTTTAAATCCATTGTTTTTAGATTACTTTTTAGGCAGTATGATCATCTTTAATCATCTTTAACTGACACACATCAGTGAACCCCTAAGATAAAATACAGCAATTTAGGTAAGTTAAAACTCATAAAATGAAATCCTTTCTAGAAATTTGTCACTTTTTAATTTGAAATAATTTTAGACAGAGAAAACTACAAAAACAGTACAAAAAAATCTGAATATCACTTACCCTGATTCCTAAAATGACAACAAATTACTTATTTATTGTTCACAATTTTATTTATTTTCAACATTTTACTACAATTCTGCACTTGCTTTCCATTTGCTCTCTCCCCCATTTATCTGTCTCCCTCTCCTCACCTCACCTTTCCTCTCCTCGCTCTCTCTCATTAATCATTCTTGAAATTAGTCAATTGAATTAGTATTTCCAAAGAACCAAATCTTTTTTTAATCTTTATTGTTGAATGTATTACTACATATGTCCCCCTTTTCCTCCCATTGACCCCCTTCCAGTTCACCCCTGCTCCCCAACCCAGGCCCTCACCACCCCACTGTCTGCGTCCATGTTATGCAAGTATGCATACAAGACAAAGAACCAAATCTTTAGTATTTTTATAGTTCCATAATGTTTCTTTTGTTATCATTATCTTTCTTCTGCCTTTGTATGCATTGTTGTTCTTTTCCTAATTTCTTAACATAGATGCTTAGCTCATGAGTTTTCACCTTCTCTTTTATGTTAATATAAACAATTAAAGCCAAAAATTACTACCTATTGATTACTTTTGAAAACTTTTAATATCTTTAGATTTATTCAGTTTTACTT
This sequence comes from Myotis davidii, assembly GCF_000327345.1. Lineage (NCBI taxonomy): Eukaryota > Metazoa > Chordata > Mammalia > Chiroptera > Vespertilionidae > Myotis > Myotis davidii. The sequence goes on from NW_006291231.1 coordinate 6,503,740, forward strand.
ATTTCTTGTACTTTTATCATTTCATCCATAGATCCCATAATAGTGTGCTTTAGATTTTTCAAGCCTCTTCCCTATTGTATTGTGATTTAATTTTATTTTGTTTGGAGATGGTCATATGTGTTAAACACTATAAGTACTCTGCTATTATATTAGTATATAATTAATTTTGTAGGTTAATTTTTTAAAAATGTTATCACTTGTTGGGTACAGTGATCAAAAATATTGTGTAGGTCAAATTGGCTATACTACTAGTAAAATTTTTGTCTGCTTTATCTATTTAGTACTAAGAGGTGTTTTAAAATATACTATTGCACTGGTGGATTTGTCAAAATTCCTTGTAATTCTATTAGTTTCCACTTTGCATATTTTGAAACTATTAGATGAAAACAGGCAATAACCTTCATATCTTTATTGAAAATGTTTTTTAAAATATATTGCCTCTATCATCAAGAAGTGTTTATGAATGCAGCTAATATTGCATTCAGCATTTTTAATGGTGCTATAATATGATAGATTTCTTTGCCTCTAGACTTCAGAATGGTACCGAAATATCCCTAGTATGAGAAGACAATCCTATGAGTATAAACTTAATATTTTTGCATCCTATTTTCATAATTGAGATTTGCCTAATTTTTTTTATTTATCTATGTCATGAAAAGTCACCCAATATAATAATTTAAAATGCCTTCTCCTTTTTCCTTTGCTCTAAAAATGTTTCTGTACCATAGGTATAACCATTCTTTTGAAGTTTAAATTCTTAACTATATAGGGCCTTAATTAATTAGTATTATCTGATATAAAAATGAGTATTTTTTTTCATTTACTTATACATTTTAAGGGGTTATAATTAATACTGTTTATTTTGTAAATTTAACTTTCCCTTGGGTCATTTATTTTTTATCCTTTTTAAAATGTTTTTATTTATTTCAGAGAGATGAAGAAAGAGGGAGAGAGGGATAGAAACATCAATGATGAAAGATAATCATTGACCAGCTACCTCCTGCACTCCCCCTGCTGGGGATCAAGCCCACAACTCAGGCATGTGTGTTGACCGGGAATTGAACTGGGATCTCCTGGTTCATGAGTCAATGCTCAATCACTGAGCAACATGGGCCAGGTAATAATTTCTTTTAAAAAAAATACATTTTTTTTATAATCAAGAAATATTTGCATATAACCAAATATATTAACTGGTACTAACCACAATTTTTATACTTTCTATTTGTATCCATTTGCCATTTTATTGCAGCACAATATGAAAAAATTATTTTTGAAAAGTTCAGGTTGGCCAATTGCCTCAGTCTTTATCTATCTAAAAATGCATTCATGTTGCAGTTTACCTGAATGATTGTTTAGTAAGGTTCAGAGTCCTTCACGAAAAAACTATTTCTTCCTCAGCTCTGTGAAGTTCACTGCAATGATAAAAGCATGAACGCTGGAGCTAAACTGATGGATTTGGTCCCAGCTCTGCCAATGTCTTGTGGCGGGCTCTTGCATTACTCTTTGGACCTCTGGCCCTCCCTTGATTTTGAACATGGCACTATTCATTATACCCACCTCTCTTTAGGTTTGAGACAGGTTAGTGCGAAGCTGGAAAAATTCCTTGGCAAGGGAAACTGAGATTGTTGATCTAAACCGGCCTCATCCATCATCCTGACTCACCTGCCTCCTTCTCCCTTATATAAGCACTAAGCCCTCAGAACAATAAGGTTCTGATCAGCATCAAATAATCTTAGTAACAATGCCCCAGGTCTGTTGACCCAGAGACAGTTTTGGTCAAATTAGAGACAACATCTAGGCCTCACTTGTGTTTCAGCTCCAGGCCCAGAAAAGCAGCAAAACCAGATGAAGTAATACCATGGCTGACATCAGGACCAGATGTAATGATGAGTGATCCCCTACACTAGCACCAGCCAATCAGTGGAGACCATGACCCTGACCCTATGGTTTTGATGAATCAGCATATTAGCAGACACACCTGGAAAGCTGATGAATATTCCATTGCGATCCTCCACTGAGACCTCCCCTAAAGTTCCTGAGTTAGAAAACACATAAAACCACTGACAAAGGACTGGTGCATGCTCTCTCTCGCTCTCTCTCTAGAGCAGTGGTTCTCAACCTTGGCTACACATTAGAATCACCTGGGAATCTTTTTAAAATCTTGATTTCTGGGCCTCATCCTCCGGAAATTCCGTTTCTTTGTTATGGGTTGGGGCCACAACATTAGTAACAAAGAAACAGAATTTCCAGAGGATGAGGCCCAGAAATCAGGATTTTAAAAAGATTTCCAGGTGATTCTAATGTGCAGCCAAGGTTGAGAACCACTGCTCTAGAGTATGCCCATGCCTTCTTTCTTCTGGCATGTATCTCTGCTTTCTTTCTCCTAAGCTCTAAAGATTTCCATGAGAGTTGCAACTAGGGGAGCATTGAGCAGTAGCAGCTTGTCTTAGGCTAATCCCTCCCACCCCCAATATGTCTGCCAGGGCCCTACTGCCTCTGTAACTTGTTTCCTGAGTCCACAAAGCCCAGCTGCCTCCCTTCTCCTGCCTCTGTGACTTTCTAAAAGGCCAAGGCAGCTCTCTGGGCAGTCCACTGGGATCTTCTTTTCAAGTATACTTTTGCTTTGCATGATAAAAACAAAACAAAACATTTTCTTGTACTAGAGTTCTTGGCTCTAAATTCTTTCTTTTCCAAACTCAAGAACTGAGAGCTGACTCTGCCAGTAAGGTTGGAGCAGTAAATACATTGCTTTGAGTTCATATGAAAACTCATCATGTAGCTTATTATATTCACCTGAACACTGTAAACTGTGTCTGTGATCTAACTTTTGTTTGCTCTGGGAATATTCTGTGAAAACAGGCTCAGAATTTTAACGAGTTATTATCTACATTCATGTGAACTAAAGGCACAGTCTTCATACTTAGTAAAAGAAAACTTAAATTTAGCCAACTGCCAAGAACAGTAAAATATAAGTCCTTATTTTGAGTAACACGCTTGCTATTTTTTAATATCGTGTAATAGTGTTTGATGAGGTATAAGATTATTTAATTAATTCTTCTAATGTTTTCTATAACCTTTTTTTCGGAATTTTCTATCTATAACATTTAATTGAGAGAGACTGCGAATAATCAATTGTATATGATCAGTGAAATGTATCCTCTTTTTTTTTTTAATTCCCCACAAAATGTATGGACTGCAAACACACCACTAGGTACTGTGCATATCAGTGCTTCCCCTAACCAGTTTACAGCTGGATTAAGATTCCAATTTTAAAAAATTCCCCGAAGACCTGCATTCTTTCAAGGTCTGCTGCTTTTGCCATTAAACTTTGACAATCATGAGTAAAATGGCATTATCTCTATAGAAAAAACCTATTTCCCTTGCCAGATAGCCATTATTTTGTGCAGTTAGAAAACACATAATCTAGTTTATTTCAACTACTTGTAATACAGTGGCACAATGAAAAGAAATAAATTATGGCTTGGATATACAAGGTGGAAAGCCCCAGAGGCTTCAAGGTACACTGGTGTTGGGTAAATTAAATCTCTAACAAAAATACTCTGTCGATTCAATTTAGCTTTAATATTTTGTACAGATAGCGTTCTAATTTTATTAAAGAGAAGAATTTTTAGATAATATCTAAGACTATGTCCCAAGTTATTCACCATTTGGTATATGTTAGGAAATGCAGCTAAAATAGTGAACATAATGACTGATTGAAAAAGAATATGTTAACTGTGTTAATTTTCATTTCCTGTCTTCATTGATAGGGGGCCGGTGGAGAAGATCTGTTTGTTTAGCCCTGAGATGCATTCATTTCCATACAAAGTAGGTATCTTAAGTCAGGACTCCTTATTTAACGACCACATTCTTCTTTACATTTAGAAGTTGGCACACACGGAATCGCCGCATTAAAACAGCTAATGCCTTTGAGAGAAGTTGCAGTCAGTTTAAAATCCCTAAAATATTTTGAAAAAGGTAACTTGAAGGGGAAATGATTCATCATCTAACTTTTTCCGGAGACATAAATCAATGCAGTTAGAAGACCAACTTTTTAATCTAAGTTTTATAAAACCTTTTAAAGAAATGTAATGTATAATATGTTAGGTATTTTCTTTTAAGGCCATTTCCGACATTTCTTAAATACTCTGAGACAAAAGAATGTCAATTAATTTTACTTCTCCTGAGCCACTAACTGCCATGATAGGTTATATACTATTATTTATTATTAATTTTATGCCCTACATATAAGTAATTATAAAGGTAGTCTCTCACAGTTAAAATGGTGCTATAATTTACACATGGAAGGATTGGGCCCAGCACTAAATTTTTATGTCTTCTCCCTAAAATAAAATCTTTTACCTTGCTAATTGATTCCTGAATTTCTATGAACTTTGTTGACTTCTTGTGTGTAAAGGTTTGCTCCCCTAACCCTCAGAATAATGTTAATGAAAAGCTACAAAAAATTCAGAATGAAAGGTCACATTCTTTATTTTTCTAAAATAAATTAAAATGGACTAGCCAGGTTAGCAGGGAATCCAGCATATTTTTCTGCAGCCTATTGCCACTACTTCTCTCCCATGGATGATCTGAGAAGCTCCAGACACTTGGGAATTAAAATCCAAAGCACAAGACCATTATTCTCTCTCGAAAGAGCATTCCTATTACCAATCATCCAGCTATACTGTTGTTTTTCTTGTTAACAGTGACAATTAGTAAATGAGACATCAACCATGACTGTAGTTAGGAGGGCCTGTAGTTAGGGAGAGCTCTCACACCCATCCATTTATTGCCTTTTGTCCCAAACAGGAAGAAACATGTTTTGCATCTCTAAGAGGGTATTTCCTACTCTATTACCCCAGTAGGAGCAGAGATTTTCTGCTTCCCTGACAACAGCTCAGCCAATGATAGACTGTCACAATAAAAAGCTATTTACACTTTGATGCCAGGCCGGTGTGGCTCAGTGGTTGAGGGTTAACCTATGAACCAGGAGGTCATGGTTCAATTCCTGGTCAGGCACAAGCCCAGGTTGTAGGCTTGATCCCCAGTAGGGAGCGTGCAGGAGGCAGCCAATTAGAGATTCTCTCTCATCATTGATGTTTCTCTCCCTTCCTCTCTGAAATCAATTTAAAAAATTGATTACACTTTGAACTCCCAATTTCCTCCATTATACTTTTTGTTTATAATAGCTCCTCTTAAATTCCATTTTCATATAATATATACTAGAGGACCGGTGCAGATTCATGCACCGGTGAGGCCCCTCAGCCTGGCCTGCAGGGATCAGGCTGAAACCAGCTCTCTGACATCTCCCAAGGGGTCCCGGATTGGAGAGGGTGGTTCTCAGGTGACACACCCCAGAACTGGGCTCCCTCCTCTCTGGTTCCGGGTGCGTTACCCAAGAACCGCAGCTGCCAAGTCACCGCAGCTCTGAAGGTGCAGATTCATGCACCGGTGAGGCCCCTCAACCTGGCCTGCAGGGATCAGGCTGAAACCAGCTCTCTGACATCTCCCAAGGGGTCCCGGATTGGAGAGGGTGGGTCTCAGGTGACACACCCCAGAACTGGGCTCCCTCCTCTCTGGTTCCGGGTGCGTTACCCAAGAACCGCAGCTGCCAAGTCACCGCAGCTCTGCAGCTCCTGTGTTGAGCGTCTGCCCCCTGGTGGTCAGTGCACATGATAGCTACCGGTCAGATGGTCAAACGGTCAGCTGGTCACTTAGGCTTAGGCTTTTTGCTTGTCCTAAATTACAAATCTGTACTATTCATGAATAAACCCATTTTTGCTGATAAAATAATTAACTGGGTTTTTTTGTTTGTTGTTTTTTTTAAGGTCAACATACCATCTTGTACCACTGTTGAGCACTAAGTCCTCTGCCATCCATAGCAACCCCTGTAGGTCTCAACGGCAGTCAAATTTCACTGGCCAAAAATGCAGCAAACTTGTGCTACCTAAGCTACATGTATATTTTCTAATTCCAGGCAACTTCCTACATTTAAATATTAAATCCAAAGAGTATTACTTCTTTTTCTGGGAAATATATCTTGGTGATCCCCTAGCAGTACTTTGATTTTGAAACTAGCATGATTGGCTACCATATCCATTTTCTCCAGAAACACTTTCTACTCCTTGGTGATAATTTTCCTCCTAAAGGTTGTTAAATAGGCTTTCACTCTTCCCTTTTCATCACTTCCATATAAAATAACCCCTCCAAATGTAAATATAAACTTCAATAGGGCATGCAACTACAGATAGCAGATGCAGTGGAGAGATTTGACACATTGAGATAAATCAGTCTGAACAAATTAATCAATCAGACATTTTTGTAAAGATTTGAAAATCAGGTGTGCAGAGACCTTATTACATATGAGTACTACTCTTGGTAAAGTGTTACGTTAGGATACTTTCTTTAACTAAGCACCAGTTACTGCTCACCAATAAATATTCCTATTATTCATATTTTAAAATATAACAATTATGGCCACAACATACAGAATTATTGCTATTAGACTACCTTTAATTATTTCATTAATTGCTGTTGTTTCATTTAAGTTAGGTATACAACTCAACCTTGTTTTACCAGTTTAATTTCTACTGTAATTATAACTTCATTTTAGTTTACATTAACTTTTGAAATATAATTTGTGAAAAGGGAAATAAAGATTGCTTGCATGAACGTGAAGTAAGTGCTTTGAAAAATACTTTAGGAAGATAAGTTACTTATAATGAAAGTATTTCTTGGATTACATGTGTCAATGTACAAATTTTATAAAATTTAACAACATGACTGTCATAAAAATAAAAAATGAATATAAGCCCCTATGTTATTTAACTTATTAATGAGGCACTAGTAAGATAGTAAGGTAAGGCTGTTTCCTAGAATATTAAAAACAATTTCCTAATAACAAGATAAAATTAGGATAACTGCTAGGTTAGTTACAAAACTAAATTGATATCCTAAAGGGCTTCAAAAACATAAGTTTTTGTTAGAAATCTCAGATTATTATGTAGCTTTACAATATCTATATTATAATTAAATAATAAATAGCACAATCAAAACATATTTTCCTAAAAAATAATGCGTGGGCAGTGCCTATTAAATGGTGCCCTAGTAGGACATTGGTAAAACATGCCACCTTGAATGTATTTTCAAATTTGGAATATATTTCCTTAAAATATGTAGGAAGCACATATTTACTATGGGAAGGACCACATAGTAAAACCATAGAAGGAATCTGCAATCATATTGTTTTGTACCAATTTTTAGAGTCTTGCTCCATTTTAAATAAACCAAACTCAATTTTTTAAATTCTGGTTTATATAAGAAAGACTGCTTTTGAAAACTTCTTTAAAATGAGCTGAAGAGATTAGCCAAAGAACATATATCCAGAGCCCACGGATACAGACAACAGAGTGGGGAAGGCCAGCAGACAGATGGTGGGGGCTGGATGGAGCTAGGCAAAGGCGGAGGGAATGGTGACCATCTGGAATAGTGTCAACAATAAAAAAAAAAAAATTAAAACAGGAAAGATGTAGTGATAATAAACAAATACCATTTTCTTTAAAAGATCACATATTTAAACAAGAGGTAACTATCTGTACCCTGTACCTGGCAAATATATTCACTTCAAGTGGTATAGATTAAAGTATCTTATTTTTAAATATGGTTGCATTAATTTCATGATTCTGCATTGGTAACTGATGACCTACTTGTACAAACTACGAAGAGATTAGCAACCTTCCAATGTATTAGGATAATGCAG
>NW_006291231.1:6512406-6523030 GCF_000327345.1 Myotis davidii
ACACAATCTTTTGGTTATAATATTCATCCATTGATTCGCATTTTGGCTTCTGAGATGGAGTTAGTGTCTTTACTAGTCGAAGTCCATCAGTGGTTTATGAAAGACGAAATCCCAACATTACCTTAGCTGCCTTTATTTTGTTTTGTTTTGTTTAGTTTTGCTTGTTTTGTTAATCCTTGCCCAAGGATATTTTTTCCATTGACTTTTAGGGAAAGTAGAAGACAGAGGGAAAAATGGAGAGAAACAATGATGTAAAAGAAACACATCGATTGGTTGCCTCCTGCATGAGGCCGGACCAGGGCCCGGGGCCAGGGAGCAACCTGCAACCAAGGTACACGCCCTTGACCAGAATCCAACCTGGGACCCTTTGGTCCTCAGGCCAACCCTCTATCCACTGAGCCAAACCAGCTGGGATTTAGTTGCCTTCTTTTGACAGACCAGGCTTATTTGCATGCGTGTTATATAAGTTCATAGTCAGTATTGGAAATTAAGGCTAAAAGAAATCTTATTAATAAATCAGACCAGCTCTTCTGATAGAGAAAGACACTGAAACCCAGAAATGTGAACTACAAATCATGTAACTTTTAGAGCCAGAAGTTGCAACACTCAGCTCTAAAAAGAACACAGATATTTTTCTTCTCTCTCTCTCTCTCTCTTTTTTAATCCTTACCCAAGGATATGTTTTTACTTGTTTTAGAGAAAGGGAGAGAAAGAGAAAGAGAGAGAGAGAGATGTTGATGTGAGAGAGAAACATTGATTGGTTGCCCCCGGCATGTGCCCTGACTGGGAATCGAACCACAACCTTTTGGTGTATGGGATGACACTCCAACTAACAGAGCCACCTGGCCAGGGCTCCTGTCTTTTTAATGCTTATATTTACCTCTTCCTGCTATGTGCAAGGCCATTTAAAAGCGCTGTGGTTGATACACAGATGAAATAGAAAATATATCCTCAAGATTCCAATAGGAATTCAGATGACACTTCTAGCTTGCAGTAAATTGAAATTCTAAGGGGTTTTTTTTTCACATTTTTTATCAAATTTATTCCAACTCCTGAATTTTATTTTTAACACTTCATACTTACTCATCTTAAATTTCACCATTTCATTTTTAATCATTATTTTACTTGCTGAGGTATATTGAAAATCTAATTCTGTCTTCCATCACAATTTATGACTCATTTGCCAAAATTAGATCAGTATATTTTGTTTTAATCAAGTCTATGATCAAAAACTTAACCTTGAAGAATACTGCCAAACCCTTTCACCAGAGGTTTCAAAGAATAATGGAATCAAATAAATTACATATTCAAATAGAAGCCAAACAAAACAAAGCTTTAACAAGAAAATGTATTATAATCAAGCAAGCTTCATTAATAATTTTTGCATTAGATTTATCTGGAGATATTCCAGAGTAAGAAAAACTCACATAAATATAATTCAAAACACATGTTACCCATGGCTAATATTAGTAGAAAATTGATAAAGCTTTTAAAGAATCAGAATGATACTAAGCATGAGCTACAGCTTTATACGGAAAATTATAACATTTAAACTAAGAACCATAAAAGAGAATAAAAACATTAATATATGTTTATTAGTATATGAGATTCTCATTTCTAGACTCCCACACAGACATTTCAAGCCTCAAATTTCCTCTTCGGCTATTAATGGTAATTGACTTGTGTTAAGAAAAAGATGGTGAAGTATAACCAATATTCAAATCAATTCAGATAAACTGTAATTTAATTATAGAAAATATAAGCCCCTCCATTTTCCCCCTTCTCTCAACCTCCACCTTTATTTTGCTTGTCTTGTTATTTCTAATAAAAATACATGAGACATTTTACCAAAGAAATCCATTTACATAGATAGATGTGATGTTTGTCTTTCATTCAGAAGCAATGATTTTATTATTTCTTTAAATTTTCCTTTTGAGGAAGTAAAATGTGTCTGTTTAAAAGTCTGTGATTATTCTTCAGAGTTTTATGTCTAGATTCTCTCCTAAATACAAAAGGCACTGAAATACTGTATTACAGTTTCTCAAAAAGTAAGAAATCACTGTAAACCTTAAATAGAATGTTGCATTTTTGTGTTTAAAAGTACATGTTGGTGCTCTCCATAGTATAATGGATACTGAGTGGTGTCGAGAAAGAAAGTGCTATCTATGAAAATGCAGCTGTAAATGTGCAACTGTCTACTTCCCTGGGGACAGGGACTAGATAGGCCAGGTAAGTGCTGCATTGATTTCACTATCTCTATGCCTCTCAAGGATTGATTTTACTACCTATGCATCTCCTGGGAGGTAATTGGCAAACTACCACATTTTTTAAAAATCACATAGAAGTTTCCTCTGATCCATAGCTTCCTTATTTACAGACTTTTTTCACCCAAAACTGTCAAATTTCAGAGCAGAGTGACTGGAATTTAAGATATCCGAGGACAATTTTTATTTTTTCTTTTGGATAAAAACCAAACATTACATTACTATTTTCTCTTCCAAATATATGTTAAAAGGCATGCTTTTTAGGGTACAGACCCCACTGTAACCATGTTTAAATGTATCTGGTAAATTACACATTCTTATCCTTTTTTACTTTGACTATTGTAGTGTCCCCAATTGATATCCCAACCCTGTGCATAACACAGGCAGATTTCGTTACTAAAGATACAACTCTTGCATGAAGTGGTCTTTTGGTTTCCCATATATAATCAAACTCTATGGCTCTTGTGGGCTGATCATACTTGTCTAATCTTTTCCCATTCTTCACCTCAAATTTTACTCCATACTAATATCATGTATAGTTACACATGCACACACACACATACAAAAAACATACAATTGCACACATTGAAAGTTTGTGTATTAGTTCTTTAGAGGATTCTCTACTTTTATAGGGAGCTAACCTCAATGTCAGGCTATTTTTGATTTAGAATTTATATTTAATAGTAGACTCAGAAAGCTCTACTATTCTATATGAAAATCAGTTGATAAAATTCAATGGAGTTGAGAGAAGAAAGCTACTCAGATTGTTACATCAGTAGGACATGATATAAAAAACACTAAAAGCTGCAATATTTAATTAAAATGTTCAGTCTTGGTCATATGCATTATTTCCCCACAAGAATACCCCTGCCAGGATACAATTCAGAATAGGAAAAGTAGAAAGATAAAGGAGTCTGCCTCTATTTGTAATGTTTATAGCTACTGTTTATCAATATGTTACTTTACTTTTGAAGCTAAGCTTTCTAATCTCTAAAATAGTTGTACTAACATATACCCTCTTGAGTTATAAAAATTAGTGCTATCCTATCTAATAAAAGACAAAAATGGTAATTGGCGTACGACCGATACCCTTTTCATTGGCTAATCAGCGAGATATGCAAATTAACTGGCAGCCAAGATGGCAGCAGGCAGCCAGGCAGCTGATGCGAACAGGGAGGCTTGCTTGCTTCAGTGACGGAGCACTACAACGTTCCCCGCCTGCCGCTCCAGCTCTGAGCTCCTGAAGCAACAGCTCCAAAAGATACAATGTTTCAATTATAGAGCTAAAAGATGGTGGTTAATTTGCATACACCAGGTGCGAGGGAAGACTGAGGACAAAATGGAGGCCGAGCGGTACAGACGGAGCCAAGGCTGCGGAGGTGGGAGGCGGGAGGTGAGAGGGAAAGCCCAGTCACAGTGGCTGCGAGCTGGAGGGGCAGCGGCTGGGAGGGGAAGGGGCAGCTCCTGGGAGCAGGAGGGGAAACCTGCCACAGCTCCTGGGAGCAGGAGAGGAAACCCGCCAAACTGCCTGGGAGCGGGAGGGAAAACCCAGCAGGAGGGGCTGGGAGTGGGAGGGGAAATGCAGCAGGAGGGGCTGGGCCCAGGAGGGGAAACCCAGCAGGAGGGGCTGGGCCCGGGAGGGGAAACCCAGCAGGAGGGGCTGGGCCCGGGAGGGGAAACCCAGCAGGAGGGGCTGGGCCCGGGAGGGGAAACCCAGCAGGAGGGGCTGGGCCCGGGAGGGGAAACCCAGCAGGAGGGGCTGGGCCCGGGAGGGGAAACCCAGCAGGAGGGGCTGGGCCCAGGAGGGGAAACGCAGCAGGAGGGGAAACCCGCCACAGCACCTGGGAGAGGGAGAGGAAACAGGTACAGCGCCTGGGAGAGGGAGGGGAAACCGGCCACAGCACCTGGGAGCAGGAGAGGAAACCCACCACAGCGCCTGGGAGAGGGAGGGGAAACCCGCCACAGTGCCTGGGAGCAGGAGAGAAAACCCACCACAGCTCCTGGGAGAGGGAGCGGAAACCCACCACAGCGCCTGGGAGCTGGAGAGGAAACTCGCCACAGCGCCTGGGAGTGGGAGTGGAAACCCAGCAGGAGCAGCTCTGAGTGGGAGCGAAGGCTGCCTCAGCTGGTTTCGCTCCCCTCTCTGCTTGGCTCCAGCCACTGGAAGCCCTATTCTTGCAGGAATCTTCCTGCAATGGGCCTCTAGTTTAATATAAAGAATCATGTATAATTCCTGACAAGCAGTAGATATTCAATAGATAGTTGATATGATTATTCACCATAACTTAAGAGTTGGATTTTATTGATGGCAGAATTCAGAAGATTAAAGTAGCATATAAAGAGATTTCCTTGAATGAATATGGTTTTAGATAACTTTTTTAAAAAATAAGTTAACATCTACACGAAAAGGATGTGACAAGTTCCAATAAATAAAGAGAATGTACTGGCCAGTGTGGCTCAGTTAGTTGGAGCATAGTTCTACAGTAAGGGGTGGCAGGTTCAATTCCCAGTCAGGGCACAGAGAAACTGTTCCATGTTTCTCTCTCACATAAATTTTTCTGTCTGTCTCTCTCTCTGTTTCTCTCTGTGTGTTTCTCTCCCCCCCCCCTTTCCCTTCCTCTCTCGCTCAAATCAATAAAATATATCCTCAGGTGAGGATTAAAAATATAATAAAATAAACAAAGAAGATGAGTAATGAAAACGGTGTTTTGCCTTGTACTGGGCTAAAATCTTGTTCACACTATCATGTTGGTGATGAGTGAAAATGAAATGAAATTTAAATTTGATGAAAATATATCATAGAATTATTCCTGGTTATATTACCAGATGAGACTAGATAAAATAACACTGAGCCCTGGCTGATGTGGCTCAGCTGGCTGGAGCATTATCCCAGATACCAAAGGTTGTGGGTAGAATTCTCAGTCAGAGCACATACCAAAGTTGCAGGTTCAGTCCCCAGTTGGGGTGTGTTCTAGAGATAACCAATTGATGTTTCTACCTCACATCATTGTTTCTCTCTCTCTCTCTCTCTCTCTCTCTCTCTCTCTCTCTCTCTCCCTTCCTCTCTCTAAAATCAATAAATATATCTTTGGATGATGATTAAAAAAATAAAAAATAACATTGATTTATATGTGACTAAGGCTAATTAAAATTCTTTGCTTGAAAAGTATCCAGTAAGTGCAGCGCTAAAACACACCTTTATGTTTAAAAAGAATAGGTAGTGCCGAGGCCGGTTTGGCTCAGTGGATAGAGCGTCGGCCTGCGGACTGGAGGGTCCCAGGTTCGATTCCGGTCGGGGGCTTGTACCTGGGTTGCGGGCACATCCCCAGTGGGAGATGTGCAGGAGGCAGCTGATCGATGTTTCTCTCTCATCGATGTTTCTAACTCTCTATCTCTCTCCCTTCCTCTCTGTGAAAAATCAATAAAATATATATTAAAAAAAAAAAAGAATAGGTAGTAAAGTCCAAAGCTTAAGAAATTGCAGAATGACTTAGAGCTATGGGTAATATAACTCCAACATAAATATAAATAAATTTAAGATGGCCAATAAATAATTAATAATAATATAATAATAAATATCTAGACATGGGAATAAGAAAAATGTGATCAATAATCTGGAAGCAAAATCATGACTATAAACAGACTCAGAATACACACTTTGAAGTTAGCAGTTAAAGACTTCAAAATAACTATGGTTAATATATTTAAGAAATTAGATAAAAGAATATGCAAACACTAAAATTTAACCATGCCTTGGGAAAGCTGAAAGACATTTCAAACGTTAAGTCAATTTCAAAACTGAAATGAAATGAATACATTCCCTGCACAAAACGATTTATTACAACACAAGAATAAAATCTAAATAGTTCGATATCTATTAAAAATATCGAATAATTTAAAACCTTCCCAGAAAGAAAGCTCCAGGCACAAATAGTTCAGTGCATTATAGACTAATGAATTCTTCCAAACATTCATAGATGAAAAAAATTACCATTCTTACATAAAGGCCAAAAAGCCTGACACAAAAGAGTACACACTATAAAATTTTATGTATCTAAAGTTCAGGAACAAACAGCTATTCTGTGGTGATATACTTGATGTGTATGCATCTACACATACATAAAAACACACACATTTAAAACCATGTCCACTGGAGCATGCACAAGATCTGAGTGGTAACTGCAGAGCAAGGGCTATGAGTATAATCTTGATGTGATTGGTGGAGCAAACCCACAGACACAGCATTTAGGAACTAGCTGTTACTGGAGACCACAGATTTTAGTCACGTGTTTTTTAAAAATCATGTGGTTTTCTACTGCAGCATTCAGCAGTCCATCTATAGCAGGGTGGGGGACTAAGTTATACTGATCCAAAGCTAAACAGGCAAAGGTAGATGCTCTGAAAACTTAATGGATAACATAAACACGCTTATTAAAGTGGGAGGCTGAGCTAGAGAGGGGAAAAAAGGGAAATCTTGAAGAATGAGGGGATCAATTGAGACAAGAAAAAGTCACCTTCAATGAGAAGAAAGTACATAAACATGTTAGCAAGGTTTATGCATATTCTGTAGTGTGGATCCTACCTACTTCAGCAACTGCACCTCTAATGGCTCCCCGGCCTTAGTCCTGCTAAATGGCAAACTTGTCTTACTCAGGAGGACATGCCATCCCTCTCTGCCCATGTTTACATAGCCCACTCTTCATTGCAGGCAGCAATCCCTTCTAAAATGGTCCCTCTCCTGCAACATTTGCTCTCCTTTGCTAGGACAGAGTGGGACATATTATAAGCCTGCGGGGAATGAATGGTTGGATGAATACAAGTGTGCGTGTCTTTTCTCTTTTTCCTTCTCATTCCTCTTCTTCGTTTTTGTGTAGGTGCTTCTTACTTCAAGTAACACAGTTAGTATTTAAACTGGCATTTACATTTTCATTAGTGGATACTTAATGAAACAAAAACATTTGGTCATAAATAAGAGAAAATGATTTCCAAAGCATTATTTCTATGCTTGAGAATGTATTTACATTTTAACTAGGGCTTACATAAAAGCCCAACTAGCATAGCATTAGACATTGCAGTTGCCACTCTCATTAAAAGAGTTATTATGTTCCTAATTATGTGGGTTTATGTTCTGGTTTCAGCAAAAACAAACCATTGTCCCCAAGGACAGGATAATCTAAAATGAACTAACCACACGTGTACATTCATGCACGTGTGGCTCTTTTTCATGCTGCTTCAGCTTCCTGGGTGCCTTTTCCCACACTCTATGCTTAACTGAAACCCTATTCATAATTTTAAAAGTTATAGCTTTCTCCTACCTTCCTGTGATCTTCATTTTTCCCTTTTTAACTTTTACAGATGTGTTTAAATGTCTAGAAACAACAGTATCTGACATAGAAATGAAGAGAAAAATATATATGGATGATTTTAATCATCTAAATAATAATACCAATAACAACTAGCAGTTTACAATGTGTAGTCATAGGTCTGCTAAGAACCCTTAATTTACACCTCCATTTAAGAAATGATGAAACTGATGTAGGGAATGAATAATTTTCTGGTATAGGACACCCCTGAGGTCCAAAGATGCTGTACGTGGCAGGAATGTTCCAGTACATCTCATTGTCCTTCTAGAATCCACGACTCCTTTAAATGTCTGTACATACTTGTGAAATTTTGTTAGGCATCTGTGATAGACTGGATAAGGGTCCTAATTACTGGAACCGGGCATATGAAAACTTACATGGTTAAAGGGACTTTCCAGCTGTGATTAAATTAAGGCCCTGGAGATGGGCAATTATCCTGGATTAGTAGAGGGCCCAATGCAATCGCAAGGGTCGTTATAAAATGGAAGCAACAGATCCAGTTTCAGAGAGTGACCCTTGCATTCTGTGAGTTGGCTAATTTATAAGTAAATTTCACGATTTCTACAAGTATACTCTTTCTCACAGCAAATTTTCCAATGTGACACAAAACATGTTTACTAATAAATCCAAATATCTTTAATTCCTCTGTAAAAAGAAGCCAAAGGTGGGTGAATTTTGCAGTTTTGGCTTCTGAAATTTCCATTAGCAACAGATCTACTATTCCTGTCTTGGAAATTCTTTATAGTGGCAGATGCCCTGATGGTTCTTAATAATCCAACTTGTGCCTACTTAGATTTTTATGTGCTGTCAAAAAAAGTTTGAATTTCTTGACTTAATTCATTTTCTCAAGATCCCAGCAGTTTATGCTGTGAATACACTTGAGGCTTTGTGAGTCCCCTAACGGCTGCTATCTTCTTTGTTCGATAGACGGGTACCCATTATTTTCCTGTGAAAGAACCCTCCGAAATCAACCATACTTCCTGTTTCTGGCTTGTGCACAGATCTGGAGACCTGTCAGGATGACCAGAAGGCACCTACCTTGCTGGTGAGGTTAGCCGCAAACTTAAGTGTTGTTTCGCCGAGAAAATCTCTCACACACCGATTTCCACCCAAAAGAAGTAGGACAAACAAACTGCAAGAGCTCAAAACGCAAAATGAGCGGAGCTTGCTCCTGGAGAAGCTTACCCGAGATCCCGAGGACGGGGAAGAGGCAGCCAACCAAAGGAACTTGGTGAGCACTTTCACGTGCATCTCGGAACAGTCCCTGGAATCATCAGAGGCTGTTGTCTGGTCCCATTAAAGCCGCCAAAGGCGAAACCGGTTTGGCTCAGTGGATAGAGCGTCGGCCTGCGGACTGAAAGGTCCCAGGTTCGATTCAGGGCAAGGGCATGCACCTGGCACATCCCCAGTAGGAGATGTGCAGGAGGCAGCTGATCGATGTTTCTCTCTCATCGATGTTTCTAACTCTCTATCTCTCTCCCTTCCTGTCTGTAAAAAATCAATAAAATATATTAAGGGGAAAAAAAAGCCTCCAAAATTCTCAAATGACAAGAGGGAGCACAGAGCCTCACAAGTAGTACACTGTATGTACTAGACTAGAGGAATTTGGGGCCCGAGCCAGAGCCAATTTTGTAGAGATTAGAAGAGACAACGCAGAAATAGGGCATGATTGACTGCTGGGAGGTAGGCGATTTCTGATAGGGCCAGCAGGTCCTGTTGTAGGGTAAAACAACCCAAGGTGATGAAAGTTAGGTTTCCCTGACAGGTGTTTCCCAGTAAATTCAGGCAGATTTCGGTTTAGGATTGTGAGTGGGCTGGGCCATTGTGGATCCTGGTAAACAAATTAACTTTATGAGGTCGCAGGTGTAGATCTTCTGATGATCCTTAGTGCTTATTTAATCTCCAGCACCTGATTATTCATCCTAAGAAAATATTGTAGTGCAGTTGGGGTATACAGTATGTCCATATATGACATATGATTTTCATTGAGATACAGAAATTTAAGAAAGCCAATGCATTATCAAAGTGTTTGGCAAATCGGTGTGATCATGTCACAACAGAAAGGAGGCTCGGCGTTTTAGGAAGTGTTCTTTCCAAAAGATGCAGAGATTAGGCTTTTACTGACCCAGCCTGGTGATGCTTTGGAAGACTCAAATATCGAGGGAGACCGCAGCAACTGGCTTTTCAAGGATTTAAAATCACATTTATTGACTTCACTGACAATTTGTTACTGACGCCTCTTCTATTTTGAATATGTGGACTTGTGAAAGGGTGGTTAGAAAGACACATTGTTAAATAATTCTGTATTTTGTAATACTACCGACAGATTTTGCCTGCTTTTGTAGGACAAGCTTTCTACCATGCAGAACAATTCCCATATCAAGGCCGATCATCTGTCCAGAGATGGCCATTAAACTCACATACCAAACCTGAAACGCATTTGTGAGTTTTTAGGCACTCCTGAATAGCTTTTGCAGCCAGCTAAATCATTTTCTTCAATGGGTAATTGTTTCAATGTCCCCAGACATTAGAAGCTATTAAAGTCTAATGACCCAAGTCTTGTTTTTCCTATAAAGGTGGAAACTCTTTGGGATGCTCTAGCTTTTTCTTTATTAGTGTTTAACTGGTGACCAGTTCTATAAATTACAAAATTACATCTATGTGTAGAGCACGAATAATAAATCAGTAAAGTAGTAGGTTTGGAAAAATTATATTTTGGGTTCACTATTGACTTTACCAAAAATGTTTTATACCCCAAATAGACATTTTCATATATCAATGAAAGAAGTAAGGGTATCACCGGGTGCTGTAAAACCCACATGTAGCAATCCTATTTTTTTTCCTTTTTTCTTCTTGAATTATTTTTATTTTTATTTTTTTTAATTAAATCTTTATTGTTCAGATTATTACATTTGTTCCTCTTTTTTTCCCCCATAGCTCCCCTCCTCCCAGTTCCCGCCCCACCCTCCCCCCTCACTCCCCACCCACCGTCCTCAT
>NW_006291231.1:6524307-6543274 GCF_000327345.1 Myotis davidii
TCCAAACCCCCCTCCCGATTGAAAACAACAGCCTCACCCTCGGCCGCCAGCCCACTCCGCACGCACTCCGCACCTGAGTATTTCACTTCGGCACTGTGCCTCCTCTGAGTCTGGGTATGATATTCTCTTTACTCCTAGTTGTAGAATTTCCACTCAGCCAGCCCTCCTGTGGTTCTGGATGATGTCCGTTCCTTCTTTTAGGTGTAATTTGAATTGGTTGTTCGAGGCAGCAATCTCCGGCGTTAACCTATGCCGCCATCTCGGTTCTCCAGCAATCCTATTTTTGTGGTTTGTTATGCTACTAAGATTTTTGGACAAACCAAAGATTTTTTGTTTTATTTCATAAAACAGTTTGTCAGAATCATGGAAAAGTGGTATTCACTGCATACCACATTTTTTTTTAAATATATTTTATTGATTTTTTACAGAGAGGAAGGTAGAGAGATAGAGAGCTAGAAACATCAATGAGAGAGAAACATCGATTAGCTGCCTCCTGCACATCTCCCACTGGGGATGTGCCCGCAACCCAGGTACATGCCCTTGACCGGAATCGAACCTGGGACCTTTCAGTCTGCAGGCCGACGCTCTATCCACTGAGCCAAACCGGTTTCGGCTGCATACCACATTTTTATGATTATCAAGTGAGTACTTTCTTATATGAGTAAAAATATGGTGCAGACTTTCTTATATGCAATTTTTCCCCTTCATGGAACACTGTTGTTCACCCTGTGAAAAGTCAATATTACACATGGCACTTAGCCATTCAGAATTTAAAAGAAAACATAATAGGAAATTGGATGAATGAGAAAAACTACTTTGATAATTATAATTTTACTGGGAATCCATTTAAATGCTCTCTTTACTGTGGTTAACTTTAGATATTTTAACTTTTCATGTACCTTCAGCTTAAATATTGTCCCAACTAAAGAGGAAACCCACTGGAGAGGTATGAAAAAAATAACCTCTTATTAATCAAAGTAGTAAATATGACAAGGGAGAAAAAGAGATGCAAATACACGTCTGCATTTGTCTTAGGGAAAATAATCAGGAAAATATGCATATTCATTCATTCTTCTATTCATTCTTCTGGGTTAATCATTTTAAATTCTAATTAATAAAATTATCAAGTTGATTCAAGACAGGAAACACTCTAGTTATATCCATTTTATTTTTATTAGCTTGAGTAGAGAAAAACAAACACCAAATCTGATGTTTAACTTGAATTGTAAGGTACATTTATAAAAAATAGTTATATCTAAATTTTTTTGAGCATTTTCCAAATCTTACTAGGTTGTTTAATTTGAATGCTAATTACATTGCCTTACATTTCTGTAATACTTTTGCTTATTATTGTTTTGATATTTGGAGGAAAGAGCATAAAGAATATTAGTTTTAGCCAAATTTATTTTTTTTCCAATCACGTATCTTATTGTCATTTATTAACAAATATTTACTTTTTTTTTTTTTTACCATGTGGCAGTTATCACATTAAGGGTTGAGTTGATGAAATAGAAAATAAAATGCTGTCATTTAAAATTAGTGACAAATCCAGTATAATAAAATAATTTCAATACTATGAAATATTTCAGTAATTCTAGACTAATTCAGTTTTTAGTTAGTAGTCAAAAACACTACTTTGAACAAGTTTGCAATTTCCTATAACTGGTTCAGTTTGTCATAATCAGGAACTATCATTAAATGTGAAAACCCAAGTTTTAAATGGTGTCAAAAAGTCAGATTTGCTTGCAATACCACATTTGTTATAATAATGTGAAAATTTCTAACATATGGTACAGCTCCTAAATGTTAATATCAGTTAATATTAGGTTAACTATGAAAATGAATCCTAACAACTGCCATTTTTCAATGTATAAAAGTCTCATAGCAGGACCTGACAAAACAATACAAACTGAAGAATTCTGAAAAGGGAAGTTTCCCTTGTAACAATGACACAGCAGATGACCGCATATTTAATGGAGATTAATATCCAGGTCCAATAGAAACAAATCACAAAGATTTCAGTGAAAATTCCCACCATGTCTTCATTAGACTGTGGTTTTGCTGGAATTTCTGAGTTGAAAATCATAGCTGTATGACATCAATTAAAATTAAGAGGATAAGTAGTTTGAAATGGACTGGAAATCCCTAAATATTTAAGCATTGTGTTATTACCATCTCTTTAGGTCTATATTCTCTCTATATACAACATGTCCAGTGAGAAAATGTAGAACAATTAGATATGTATTTGGCCCAACTTTCAGTTAAACAATATAGTAACAAAATGCTCTTATAAATACCATGAAATAAATACCTCTATCTGCTGATTCTACTAATTAGAGAACAGAGAGTTTGTGGCCTACTGGAACACTATACAGCTATAAAAAGGAGGGAGCTCTGATCCTTTGCAACAGCATGAATGGACCTGGGGATTATAATGCTAAGCAAAATAAGCCAGTCAGAGAAAGGTAAATACCAATGATCTCACTTATATAAGGAATCAAATGAACAAAATAAACTGACAATAGGACCAGATACATGGATACATGATGCAGACTGACAGATGTCAGATCAGAGGTGGGTGGGCAAAGGGTTTAAGGAGGTGAAGAGAATAGCCAAAGAACACATATGCCCAGCCCATGGACAGACAACAATGTAGTGAGGACCAGAGGGTAGGGTCTGGGTAGAAAAGGGGGATGGGTGGGAAATAGGAGACATATGTCATAATGTCAACAATAAAAGTAAAATATAATTTTTTAAAAAAGGAAATATTTCCAGGCTTCACACCACCAATATAATTATAGGAAGATATCAGTAAGTTAATTATAACCTAAACTGCATTTAAAATAAATATTGTGAAAAAGACCGTAAAGTTCCCCTAAATAAATTTAGGTAACATATATCTCTCTTTGAAATTATCCATGCAAATTAGAAAATCTCATTCTAAAATTGCCCTAACAGTGTTGCTCAATGGTTGAGCATACACCTATGAACCAGGAGATCACGGTTTGATTCCCAGACAGAGCACATGCCTGAGTTTTGGCTCAATCCTCAGGAGGGGGTGTGCAGGAGGCAGCTGATTGATGATCTCTCTTATCATTGATGTTTCTATCTCTTTTTCCCTCTCCCTTTCTCTCTGAAAATCAATAAAACATATTTTAAAATATTAAAAATCTATTTAATTTCAACTTGATATTACACGTAGTATGCACACAAAATAATCTGAAATAAATTTTATCAAAAGATTAACAGGTGTTAAAGCTGAATAAAGATTGATGGGTGGCTGTAATTTTTTGCTTCCTTTTTTTCTTTTTCCAAATTTTCTACAATTTAAGACAAAAATGAATAAGCTGAAAGGATTTCTTTCTGAAAGTATCTAGTTAATTAATTTTGGAACAATATTTCTAAAATCATATTTTTTGTAAAAGAATATTATAATGTAAAGGCCTTACATTGTTTTCCATATGTTATAACCTGAATGTTTGTGTCCTGAAATTCAAATGTTGAAATCCTGACCTAAGTGGAAGAATGGTTGTGTTTAGAAATGGGAAGCTAAGGAATTAAGGTTAAATGAGATAAGGTACCTGATTCAATAGGATTAGTATCCTTGTAAAAAGATATATCAGCGAGGCACACTTGCTCAATCTCTCTCTCTCTCTCTCTCTCTCTCTCTCCCCCCCCCTGTCTCTCCCCCCAACCCCCCTTAAGTACTGAGGAAAGGCCAAGTTGAGAATGTCATGTCTACAAACTAGGAAAAGAAAGCTCATGTCAGGAAGTGATTTTGCAGGCCCTTTCATATGGACTTCTAGCCTTCAGAACTGTGAGAAAATAAATTTCCATTGTTTAAGCCACCCAGTCTGTGGTATTTTGTTATAGCAGTTCAAGCAGACAGTTACCTTATATATACACTAGAGGCCCGGTGCACAAAATTCATGCACTGGGGAGGCAGGTTGTCCCTCAGCTCAGCCTGTACCCTCTCTAATCTGGGACCCTTTGGATATCCCTCTCACAATCCGGGACTGCTGGCTTCCAACCTCTCAACTGCCTGCCTGTCTGCCTGATTGCCCCTCACCACTTCTGCCTGACAGCCTTATCACCCCGTAACCACTCCTCTGCCAGCCTGATCGATGCCTAACTGCTCCCGTGCTGACTCAATAACCCCCAACTGCCCTCCCCTGCCAGCCCAGTCACCTGCAACTACCCTCCCCTGCCAGCCTGGTTGCCCCCAACTGCCCTCCCCTGCCGGCAGGGTTGCCCACAACTGCCCTCCCCTGCCAGCCATCTTGTGGCTGTGGGCACTGCCATCTTTGAGGGGGTGACAGGCAATTATGCTATTTCAAACAGTTCTTCATTCATTTGCAAACAACTGTTTCACTGAAGTGGGAGTTCCAACTTCCCAGCAGCATCCTTCCTAGTAATATGGAGAGACATGCTCCTTTAAAGGTTTTCAATAATGATAAATTGTTTGAGCCCCAGACAGTTTTGCTCAGTGGATACAGCGTCAGCCTGTGGACCAAAGGGTCCTGGGTTCAATTCTGGTCAAGGACATGTACATTGATTTCAGGCTCTTCACCGGCCCGGGGCTCTGGTCAGGGCCATGCAGGAGGCAGACAAATGTTTCTCTCTGTCTTTCCCTCTATCTTCTACTCTCTCTAAAAAAAAAATCAATGGAAAAATATCCTCAAGTGAGGATTAACAACAACCAAAAATGAGTAGTTTGAGTCATTTTTCAGAAAATCACTGAAGTTACAGCTATTTCTCACAAATACCCATCCATGATGGGGACATATATACCTCTATCTATTCCCTACGCATTCCATATTGTATATTTCAATGGGATTATATGTTTCTTTAGAAACAGTGTTCATTAGGATGCTCAGAATTTAAACTCAGTTCCTGCCTATATTCTAATCCAGGGGTCCTCAAACTATGGCCCGCGGGCCACATGCAAATACAAATATTGTATTTGTTTCCATTTTGTTTTTTTTACTTCAAAATAAGATACGTGCAGTGTGCATAGGAATTTGTTCATAGTTTGTTTTTTTTTTTTACTATAGTCCGGTCCTCCAACGGTCTGAGGGACAGTGAACTAGCCCCCTGTTTAAAAAGTTTGAGGACCCCTGTTCTAATCTATTGATTTACTAAATAACAAGAAGTCAATCTTAATGATTCTATGAGAGAATGAGTCAGATCCTCAGTTTACCCTCTAACTATGAAGAAAAGCTAACACAATCCTAATTTCAAGTTTCCTGGGTTGGTATTTGTGTAGCATTCAAGATAATATATTGTGTGATGGTGCCATGAATACCAGGAGACACCAATATTGAAAAAAAAAATGCAAATAACAAAAAGGATTCCAAAACATGTTTTAAATAAAACATTGGGTAAATGAGGTCATAATTAATACTGTGTACTAAAATGAAACCATACAAGAAATTGCATAAATATACATATTTGAGGTATGGCAAACAGCTATGTATAAGAGAGAGCAGAATTGCAAAGCAGAAAGGAACTTTGAGATCTTCAGGTAAAAGCACTAATTTACAGATGTGTTGGTCATTCCTTTTGTCCCTTCATGTACCCCTCCCCAATCTTCTTTACCTTGTTCTGTGCTTCAAGAGGTTGTTCTCTATGGACAGCCACAAAAAGACTCTTACCTTTTAGCTTGGTTATGTTTGAACAAAGAGTTTCTAGACAGAGGTCACAGGGTGGGAGGAGAAAGCTGTCAGGGTACACATTCGCCCAGCTCCCTCCCTGCTGATGCAGCTGGTTGTCAGTGCAGGTGTTATTCCACCAAGGGCCACAAATCCCAAATAGCTACAGGCAGTTCTCCCCTCCCACCCTTTCAAATCTATGGAGAGGTGCAACTTCCAACTATTGTTAACTCTGGGCTGACTCACCCTTCCCTGTTGGTTTCCATTAACTTCTAAAAATCCTGTATTAAACTCATGCCAATGCCCACTTTTTAGTACACTGTGTACTGGTGGGAAAGGGGCTGATATGAAAGATGAAATCTCTAAGTCCTAGAAAGATAAAAGGGCAAAAACTAAATTACCTTGGGCACATTATTGTTTGTGTGTGGTCTTACAATGGCAAGGAGCTTTAGAATAGCTGTAATAAATGCTGCCCCGAAGTGATGGGTCAAAAATAAAATTCAAAGTTTCTAGTGTATGATAAAACCAAGAGTGTTCATATTCATTCCATTTCATTAAAATGTTAACCAAAAAACAAAAACAAAAACACCTCAAAAACTAGAAGCATTAGTCAATTCATCTGACAAGAAAGAGTCAAGAAGGCTCATACGTTGCTTTCTGTTGTGTACCCCAATTGTTTAACAGACCTGACCACAATGACAGGTTAGTGGAAGAGCCTAAACTTGTTCCACATTTGCACTCTGCAATTGGATCTAGGCTGGTAAAGCAGAGATGACAGGCTCAATGCTTTTGATAAACTAAATTATGTCCTCACATTACATAGAGATGGGATGAAGAGAAGAGAAATTTGGAAAAGAGACATGAGGAATAAAATGAGTAGGGGGGTGAGTTAAAAAGCACACAAAGCCCTTAATCACCATAACATTTTTAGGTTCAAGACCTCTTGTTTGATCGCTTCTCAAAGAACGTAAATTTCAGTCCACAGATTCCTGGTGAAGAGTGAGAGCCTGGTAAACTGTGATACTCACAGAAGTGAAACCACAATAGTTACCAGGTCTTCTGTATTCAATGAGAAATGGAAAAAAAAAGAACACATTGGTTGCCTTAATTTCCCTGCATCATTGTCAAAAGACACAACATCAACATGTGCACAGCAACGTGAGCCCTTTCTTGCAGCATGCCTGTTAACTGTATTTTAGTTAAAAGTTAGCAATAACTTGATACCAAAAAAGCTCAAATATTCAACCAAATTTCTGAACAAATAACAATGTCATTTTGTAAACTCTCATCAGCAGCAAAGCAGAATATTTCCATTTTTTAAATCAATTCAAGTTATTTCCATAAGGACAAATCACACACAGTATTTATTTTCACCAACATTTATGTAAATTGTAAGATGATTTACTGAAACAAATTCTCTAAATCCCATTATATATTTTGCTTTCTTTGAGATATAAAGATAATAAAACCCAGTTTCTTTTATCCCTATTGGAGTTTCATGTTACTGTATGAAGATTTTTATGTGAGTATTCAGATCATTTCAGTTTTCTAACTATGCAATAGTTAATTAAAGTAAACATCAGGAAAAATGTCATGTTTTGGTAAAAAGAAGAGTTAAGACTGCTAAAATGTTGGGGTAAGTTGGGTATTTTTCTTTCCTTTTCCTAAATGAAGAACTCAAGGAAGAATGGGCTATCAGATTACTGTTCAGAAAGTCACAGTAAAGTCCAGGGGCCTAGAGTTGTGTAATCCATGCCAGATGTGAAGACTAATAGTAGAAATAAAGACAAAGGAATTTTGACTCATGTATTGCTATAGTTATAAAAAAAGGAAACATTTTTCTTTCCTTTTATGCTGGTACAAAACATAATACAGACTTAAACTTTACAAGGAAACTTCAATTTTATCACACTAGCAATCACATAACTTAATAATATATGTACAATCCAAACCCAGACTATTTTCATAGGTTACAAGATCAGACTCCTAGAAAAATAAATCTTTTTTTAATGATCACAGATTATCATTTTGCTTGCTTTAAGTCATAGATGTTTGCATTTTAAAAGTTTATTTTAGATTTTTAGATATTCAAAATTCAGTCCTCTAGACCAGTGGTTGGCAAACTGTGGCTCGCGAGCCACATGTGGCTCTTTGGCCCCTTGAATGTGGCTCTTCCACAAAATACCACATGCAGGCGCGCACATACAGTGCGATTGAAACTTAGTGGCCCATGCGCAGAAGTCAGTATTTTGTGGAAGAGCCACACTCAAGGGGCCAAAGAGACGCATGTGGCTCTCAAGCCACAGTTTGCTGACCACTGCTTTAGACTATACTGTCACTCCTTGAATTTCTTTTCCATTGGAAGAGAAACTGCTTCATAAACCATTAGTATCCAGTTGTGTTCTCAAATAATTTTTCACATTAGTATTTCTATTCAGTTCCAAGGTCCTCATCAACCTCTAGCAGATCTTAAAATCTCTGGATAAAATTTTTTTTTTCATGCATTGACTCAATCAGTGATAGAGGAAAATTTGAAAAAAATAATGTAGAAAATCATAAAATGAATTATTAAATGCATATTGATATTCATTTCTCTCTTCATATTTTCACTGTACTTGAGTTTAATATTCACACACTGCTGTCCTTAGAATCTTTGTTGGAAAATATATCCCCCTGCCCACCTCCCGACACATACCTTTTCTCTCCTTCAGAAGTCCCTGTGGCACCCGTGTCTGGTGAATTCATGTCCTGCAGCACCTGCCTCCTCTAACCTGCAGGTAGAGGGACAGTACTAGCATCCCAATTGCTCCATGCATTGAAGCCTGTGGCAATTAAAAATTATCCACTTTATAGCTGGACTATGTTTTAAATGGGGTTTTGAAAACTATTCTAAAGCTAGGAGACCTATAACTGCTCAGATGATAAGTAACATCTAATACCAAACAGTAAATAAACAAACTTCTGTTTATATAATAAGACAGGATAAAACAGAATCTATATTTTAAAAGATACTTTCATAATTGCCAAAACTTGAAAGTAAGATATCCTTCAGGAGATGGATAAATATCTAGACAATAGAATATTACTGAGCACTAAAAAATGAGCTATTATGCCATGAAAATATATAGAGAAAGCTTAGATGCATACTAGTAAGTGAAAGAAGCCAGTCTGAATAAGTTATATGTTGTAGTGTTTCAACTATGGGGCATGCTGGAAAAGGCAAAAATATGTGTACAATAAAACATCAGGGGCTCCCAGAAATTGGGTGGGTTGGGGGTAAGGGGATGAATGAGCAGAGCCAGAGGATTTTAGGTCAGTGGAAATACTCTCTATAATATTATAATGATGGATATATGTCATTATACTTTGTCCAAAACCATATATGTAGAACACCAGTGAATCCTAAGATAAACTACTGATTGACAATGTGTCACAATGTGTCAATGTAGGTTCATCCTGGATAAAAAATAATACACACACACACACACACACACACATTGGTGGGGATGTTGATAATACTAGAGGTTATGCATGGGTGGGTATATGTGAAATCTCTGTACCTTCCTCTCAATTCTGCTATCAACCAAAAACGACTCTCAAAATAAAGTATTTAAAACATGGTGTGTTTTTTTAAAATATGCGGGTGAGAGTTTTCCTTTAAATTGAAGATAGAGTTGGAGGTGATTTGACTTAAGAGCTTGAGGTGATTTGTAAGAATAACTACTTTTACTATTTAATGAAAGTAAAATGGTCATCCATTTCA
The DNA here is from genome assembly GCF_000327345.1 of Myotis davidii. NCBI lineage: Eukaryota > Metazoa > Chordata > Mammalia > Chiroptera > Vespertilionidae > Myotis > Myotis davidii. Next base: position 6,533,722 of record NW_006291231.1, read on the forward strand.
ATGCCTTTCCAGTTCCAAGAAAAAAGGCCTAGGCACTAGAGAAAGAATTACCCAACTCAGCATTCATGGATGGGTTATTACACTTAAAAACAGGCTACCTAAGGAGAAAGCATCCTGACTAATATCTGAGTGTTTTGAGGAATTGGTAAAGATTGATTAGAAGAACTTAGGGAAGAAACTCAACTAAAACATAAGAAGTTGTTGCCATAGAATTAAAAAAAAAACAACAACTATCCAATGACACTATGTGGGCAGAGGTTCAACCAGGGGCAATTTTTTCTCCCCTGGGGTACACTTGGCAATGTCTAGAGATATTTCAGATTGTTGTAACTAGAGCAGCAAGTGACGGGGAGAACTACTTGCATGTGGTGGTTAGAGACCAGGGATGCTGCTAAATATCCGACAAAGGACAGGACAGCTCTCCACCTTCCACCCCAGTCCAAAATGTTAATAGTGCCTGAGTTGAAAACCCTGCCATAGAGGAATGAAAAATCACTGTATGATCAGAGAACAGCAGTACATGACAAGGTCAAGATCAGGACTTGAGGGGCAATTCACAGTTAGCAGGAAATGTAGGAGAAAATGTAGTGAGCAGCTGAGGGAAAAAACCAAGGGGTAACCTCATTGTGGCACAAAAGGAAATAAGAGATCTTAGGATCACTGTACTAGTATATGTTACAGGTTTGTTTTGTGTGTGTGTGTTTTGGTTTTTTGTTTGTTTGTTTTTTGTTTTGTTTTTTTGAGCCCATCTATTCATCAAAAATTTCCTTGGTTTCTTGATAAATGTTCAAGTGGTATAAAAGTAAAATCCTCATCACAAAACCAATTATTCCAGGCATGACTTTAAACCAAATGTTAAAATATAACCAAACCCTAAATTTATCTGGGAATAAAGAAAGAAAATAGAATCTAGTGTCACTGGGTATTTTTTTTCCACCTTCTGTCTTCTCCAAAACTACTGCTTTATTTTTTTCTGAAAGACTAAGAAAACTATATTATCTTGTTCAAACTTCACACAATCATGTACCATGTTAGCCAGTGTATCACATCAAAGACATAGTTACTATATTACACTTCAGCAGAAACACAGAACATGACAGATTGTTGACAGTGAGTTGAGAAGCAATTTTGTCACAAGCAAAATAATTTTTCTTGTAAAAGTCGAGACAAACATCATAATGTCAGCTCTTCTTAGAAGCTATACATTAATTCATAGAAACTCTTACGAATTTATGAGTAAAGAAAATCAAGATAACATGAGAGAGGAGGAAAGAGCAGTAGCTTAGAATTATGTTAATGTAAACATAGCAAAATGAATAATGGAGCCAAATAAGCAAGTACAGAGAGCAAAGCACCTATACCTGGTATTTAAATTTTACCAAAACATTATATTTTATGTTTTGGTCCACTAGTGATTATAATTACTGAGTGAGCAGAAGATTGTGATTTGGGGAAAGTAGTATTTTTCAGTGCTTGAGATTACACCAACACACTGTTAGACTAATGTATAAAGGCAGTTCTGTGCTCACAAATGCTCATTAACAATGATGTCAACATTTCTGGATCCCTAATGCTACTGCATTATTTTCCACTCTTCTTAATCAGCAGGGATTTTTCCCTCACTACTTTCAACCATGAATCTTGAGGCATAAAAAACAGAAAGCTTTTGAGCCCCAACTAGGACTCCATCTGTATTCCTGGTTTCGTATTCCTGGCTGAGAGTGAAATTAAAGTCAAGAATTTTTACAAGAAAGAATCACTTAGGTGGCCAGTATTTTATGTATACATTAGTGGCTAGTCAATGCTATTGTCTTCAGCTCCATTAATTTTTAATAGACTAAGATTAAGGACTGAATATTTCTCCACAGTAAATAATCAATACAATTAAGATAAGTTTCAAACTACGGGTCAAACATGATGAAGGAATAAAAACTATGCTTTTGGCATGTTGTAGAATCACAAGATTTACTGTAGTATGTGGAAATCATGAAATGTTTGATTTACATCAGACATACTAACAGCTTTGTTTATTTGTAAAACACAATGTGAAGAGAATGTACCAATTTGCTTTTTTTAAGTCTGAGTCAAATACTGACCTCCCAAATGTTACTGGTAGAGAATATAATAAATATTCGAGATAAAGATAAGCTTTTAGAAAAAAAAAGAGGTAATAGAGTAAAATATATTAATTTGTCCCCCAAAATAGTGAAACTTTGGTCAAACCTTACACTTAACTAATTAAATTTTATCCTTTTATGACTGAATGTGAAATCCACCTTATTAAAACCATATTTATTTGAGACAGTATTTTCCCATTTTACAAGTTATTGGAATAATGTATTCCCAAACACTAATGAAAAAAATATACTAGCAACAAGGGATGTAGCCACAAATAAAGCATTACCTATGTCCCAGAAGGCAGAAGGATCATGATATTCATACTTCTCTCCCTAGTTCCTCATGTACCACAGGGCTGAGGGATAGTTGCTCAACTGGATATTATATTGCTGAAGGTTTGCATTAGAGCTGAGTCAGCCCCCTGACTCCCACATCCTTTCATTAGTCAAAGCACCAGATCATTGATGATGCTAATGATAAGGCTACTAACAGTGCACACACAATGTATGGGGAGTGAACATGTGGTCCAAGCTCTTGCTAAATGGTTTTCATTTCTATTGCATTTAATTATGCTGAGAACCATGTGCAAAGATAAATTACACATACTGCAATGAAAGAATATATATGTAATATTTCCAAGCCTCTTGTATCACAGTGATTCTTGGACCAGCAGCATCACCAGACAAGTTTTTAGCAAATTTCAGTCACCACCACCACCACTGAATCACAAACTATGAAAATGTGTCCATACAAAGTGTTTTAACAAGTCCTGTAAGCAACTGAAATAAATGCTAAAGTTCAAGAACCACTGCTAGGGACAATCTTAGCTGGCTTCAAAATCAGGGAAAACAAAAGCAGTTTGAATGGGGTGAGAGGGTGATATATTATGAAAATAGGAAAATTGATTGAAATAACCTATACAGAATGGTTACGGTTCTCTTCCAACTACTTAAGATATATTCTGATACTTATACATTTTCCTTAGCCTGGAAATGGAAGCCTTTTTTCTTTTTTCCTGGAGATTTAAACAGTTCCAAAGAAAATTCCTACAAAAATGTGAATTAAAATGCTGGGGCAGAGGTCAATGGGGGGAATAAAAGGAAACTCATGTAATACTTTAAACAATAAAGAATTTATGGGGGGATAAGGACACATTTATAATATCTTATTCAATAAAGGGAAAAAATATTTAAAAAAACAATAAAGAATTTAAAAGAATAATAATAAAATAAAAATAAATAAAATGGCCTTTATATTGAAATAAGCAATTCCTCATTTACCCCCCAGTGAGGACCATGGGTCAACAAATCCTACAAATTATCACAAAGGTTTCAATCAGCTTTTTATGCTTCACTCTAAAATTTGTACAAACCAAACTATAAGCTGAAGGTAAGTAATAAAGGCATTCATTTTCAGACATTCAAAGTCTCAAAAAACTCTACTAAAAGAAGGGAGTAAACCAAAGGAAGAGGAAGACAGGGACTCATTGAGTAGAGCTTCCAATAAGAGCAGTGAAAAGATATTCTGCGAGTATATTGATGCAGAAGACCTAGCAAGTAACTTCCAGATTCTTTCACCCAAGGAGGAAGACTATAGCTGAAAATTCTCCAAGGACAAAATAGGATTAATAGATTATCTGATGTATTTTAATATGTAGAAAGTGGCAATAAGAGATGTTTTATAGTATTGTTGAATAATTGGATATCAAACTAGAAATGGGGTAGGAAATGGCTCCAGAAAAATCTTACCTAATAATAGACAAACATGAAAATTGACTGTACCTTTGCTATGCCCACCAGCCAATCAGATGAGTATGCAAATTAACCAAACAAAGATGGTGGTTAATTTGCATATGTAGGCACCCAGCTGCAATTGGAGCCTGCAATCAGAGTTGAGGGGTCCCCTGTCCAGGCCTAACTCCTCAAGGCATTAGGCCTGGACAGGGGTGGAGCTGGTGATGGTGAGGAGCTGGGCGGAGCCGGCCATGGTGGGGAGCAGGGGTGGTGCCGGCAATCACAGGGAGCTGCGGGTCCCTGCCCAGGAATAATGCCTCAGCCACAGGCATTAGGCCTGGGCAGGGGCAGATCTGGCGATCACGGGGAGCAGGGGCGGAGCCGGCGATGGTGGGGAGCAGGGGTGGAGCTGGCAATCACAGGGAGCTGGGAGTCCCAGGCCCAGGCCTAAGGCCTTGACCAGAGGCCTTAGGCCTGGGCAGAGGCAAAGCCAGTGATAGTGGGGAGCAGGGGCAGAGTTGGGGGTCCCTTGCCCAGGCCTAATGACTTGGCCACAGGCATTAGGCCTGGGCAGGAGCAGAGCTGGTGATCTCGGGGAGCAGGGGCGGAGCCAGTGATGGCAGGGAGCTGGGGGTCCCCTGCCCAGACATAATGCCTCGGCCACAGGCCTTAGGCCTGGGCAGGGACGGAGCAGGAGATCACGAAGAGCTGGGGGTCCCCTGCCCAGGCCTAATGCCTTGGTCAGAGGCATTAGGCCTGGGCAGTGGTGGAGCCTGTGATGGCGGGGAGCAGGGAGTGAGCTGGCAATGGTGGGGAGCAGGGAAGAGCCAGTGATCATGAGGAGCAGGGGCAGATCTGACCATTGCGGAAGCTGGGGGTCCCCTGCCCGGGCCTAATGACTCAGCTACAGGCGTTAGGCCTGGGCAGGGGCAGAGCTGGCAATGGCGGGGAGGAGGGAGCCGGCGATGGCGGGGAGCAGGGGCAGAGCCAGCAATCACGGGGTGCAGGGGAGGAGCCAGTGATGACAGGGAGCTGGAAGTCCCCTGCCCAGGCCTAACAACTCGGCCACAGGCATTAGGCCTGGGCAGAGGCAGAGCCAGCAATGGCGGGGAGAAGGGGCAGAGCCAGCAATCACAGGGAGCAGGGGTGGATCCTACAGTGCAGGAGCTGGGGGTCCCCTGCCCAGGCCTAATGACTGGGCCACAGCATTAGGCCTGGGCAGGGGCGGAGCCGGCAATTGTGGGGAGGTTGCAGTCCCCTGCCCAGGCCTAATGCCTCTGCCACAGGTGTTAGGCCTGGGTAGGGGCAGAACTGGCAATTGCGGGAGCTGGGGTCCCCTTCCCAGGTCTAATGACTTGGCCAGAGGCGTTAGGCCTGGGCAGGGGCGGAGCCAGCAATTGGTGTGAACTACAGAGGAAACACCTTTTCTGACTGCTCATTGGCTAAGCTCCCTGTATGCCACTGATAATATTCTTAGTAACTTGGGTAATAGAATCCAAAAAGGTGATCTAGGCTTTTTTTACTACACTCCTGGAGAAAAAAAGGAAGGTCCGCTGCTGGAGAGCTAAGAAATGTCATATCTTGCCCTAGCTGGTTTTGCTCAGTGGATAATGCCTCGGCCTGCCCACCGCAGGGTCTGGGTTCAATTCTGACTAAGGGCATGTACCTAGGTTGCTGGCTCCTCCCTGGCCCGGGCCCAGGTCAGGGTTCATGCAGGAGGCAATCAATCAAAGTGTTCCTCTCACTTTGATGTTTCTCTCTGTCTTTCCCTTTCTCTTCCACATTCTCTAAAAATCAATGGAAATATATCCTCAGGTGAGAATAAAAAAAGAAATAAAGAAATGTCATGTTCTATGAAAGACAGATCTTGAAAATGCCTAAAGAAAGTTGTCATTTTTTCATGGTGAAGGGACTGGAGTCCATGTTGATGAAAACACCTTGGTGGCTGCAATAGTGGGGTGATGGGGCTGGTGCCTTCTCCTGATCAACCTGGTCGCCTCCCACAAAGGGAGGCCAGACTGTGGCTTAGGCCCGCTCCCCAAGGGGAGCAGAGAGTGGGCCTAAGCCATCAGTAGGACATCCCTGAGGACTCCCAGTATGTGATAGGGGGCAGGCTGGGCCGAGGGATCTCCCCCTCCAGTGCACAAATTTTTGTGCACCGGGCCTCTAGTCCTACATAATAAAGAGCTAATATGCAAATGGATGTCATGCCCTCATGCCATCATGCAGTAACGGCTCAGACACTCAACATTGGAGAGAGAAATGTGGGCCAGCCAGGGTTAAATGAGCTCATGGGAGAGGAATGGGGACCAGCCAGGCTGTAGCCCAGGAGAGGGACAAGCTGCCCGCCCCACGGTCCTGGGCACCAGCACCTATGGCTCAGGAGAAGGACAAGCCACCCACCCTGTGGTCCTGGGAACCAGTAGCCGCGGCCCAGGCAAAGCTGCCCACACACGGTCCCCTGCGGCTGCAGCCAGCCCAAGTGAAGCCAGCCCGGGTCCTGGGTGCCTGAGTCCAGCCAGAGGGAGGGAATCCCGGGTCCCGGTGACCAGCTGGAGGAGGGAATCCTGGGTCCTGGGAGTGGGAAGAGTCAGTTAGGGGTGATCAGGCCAGCAGGGGAGCAGTTAGGGGTGATTAGGCAGGCAGGAAGAGGTGGTTAGGGGTGATTAGGCAGGCAGGCAGGCAAACAGTTAGTAGTGAGCAGTCCCGGATTGTGAGAGGCAGTCAGACATCCCCTGCGGGCTCCCAGATTGGAGAGGGTGCAGGTGGAGCTGAGGGTCCTCCACTCCCCCCTGCACAAATTTCATGCACTGGGCCTCTAGTAATGGTTATAAAAGGAAAAAAATGTGATTATGCTAATTACATCTTTTTTGGGTAGAAAACGTATAGAGCCATAATAAACACAGAATCCTAAATTAAAGAAATCAGGCCTTCAAATGATCAGAGGATATAGGTTTGCAAAAATAAAACTAAGAGAAATATGTGTGTTTGTGCAGGTGCATGGACATACACAAATGTCGATGTAGATATTGTGAGTGGTAAGAAAATGAATTCTCACCTTCTAGAAAATCAAAATTTAAACGAAAAATTTATAAGTAAATAGTGGCAATAGGTTATTATCTAAGCACATGGCAGTAAGTGCCAAGAAAACTAAGAGTTAAAAAAAAATTGTTTTATAGTATAAACTTATTAAATTGTTTTTATAGTTTTATATATAATCATTATTTTAATTATGATGATTTACTTTGATAAAAATAAAATTTATAATAAAATATGGAGTAAAGGGTACCATATTACCCACTGGCTTACGACAACCAAAAAATGGGCAAAATAGAGAGAGAACCCAGATGGCAGCATAGGTAAACACCTGTACTTGCTGCCTCTCACAACCACATCAAAATTACAACTAAAAAACAGAACAACTATCATCCAGAACCATGCGAAAGCTGGCTGAATGGAAGTACTACAAACAGAGAGGTGAAGAAAGTACATTGAGACTAGTAGGAGGTGTGGAACTGGCTGGCAGCAGGGTGCGCTGCTTTTTTAATCAGGAGGGAGATATAAGCTCCCACTTGCTCTGAATTCCAGTTCCAGGTGAGAGAGACTCTGGGGAACCCAGACACATATGGGGAGAAACTGGACTGTCTGGCATCGGGGCAGGAATGTGAGAGAGGCTTTCTTTCAGACGGAGGTGCTCGCAGCTGTCATTATTCCTGAGCTGGGACATTCCTGGTGCAGGGCTGACTGGCAGCCATTGCTGTTTTCTCTGACCTAGTGATTCTCTGAGACCCCACCCCATCCAATTTACAATCTCACCCAAGCTGTGCGCAGTGGCTTTTGCATATAAATGGCCTGACCTTTCACAGCCTAAAACCTGTCAAATAGGCAGCAGTTGGGTCAGAGAGCCCCAAAGCTATTAATAAAAGGCCCAAGGCCAGTAGCAGCAGCCTGCCTTGCTTCACAGCTGGGCCTCATCTGGGCACTTCCAATCCTGATACAAAGAGGAGGAATCTTCAGATCTCTCTGTAGCTCCTGCTGGGTGGCCCCAAGCAATGGTTTACTTTTCACCTCCTTGGAGATCCAAGAGCCAGTGTACCCAGTAGTCAGTGTGAGACCATACCAGATTACAACTCTTCACATCCATAGAGACACACTCAAGGGGCAGACTCAGTGAACACCAAAGCCCCACTGAAGCAAGTCCTGATCCATAAGGGTGTCTCCTTCACACAGCTCTTCCATTGTAGACACAGCTGGTCCTCACAGCCAATTGACCTAGGGGTCAATTCCTCCCAGTGATACCAATAGCAGTTGAGGCTTACTACAAGACTGTGAACACAGCTCACAAAGGGGTGCACCAAGAGTGTTCACCTCAGGTGAACCACTGGGCCTTATAGGACGTCTACCACACAAGGCCACTCTATCAACTCAAGGAGACTTAGCAGCTACACAATACATAGAAACAAACACAGGGAAGCAGCCAAAATGATGAGACAAAGAAACATGTCACAAATGAAAGAAAGCAAAATAGTGGATATAGAGTTCAAATCCACAGTTATAAGGTTACTCAAAAATCTTCTAGAAACCTCCGAGGAACTTAGTGAGACTTTCAAGGATCTTAGTGAGAATGCCAAACACATGGAAAAGGACCAGTCAGAAATTAAGCATACACTGACTGAAATAAAGAATAATACACAGGGATTCAACAGTAGACCAGAGGATCCCAAGGATCTAATCAATGATTTGAAATATGAGGAAGCAAAAATCACCTAACCAGAAGAGCAAAAAGAAAAAAGAAACCAAAAATATGAAAATAGTGTAAGAAGCCTTTGGGACAACTTCTAGCTTACCAACATCTGAATTATGGGGGCGCCAGAAGAAGAGAGAGAGCAAGATATTGAAAACCTATTTGAAGAAATAATGACAGAAAACTTCCCATACCTGGTGAAAGAAATAGACTTACAAGGGCAGGAAGCACAGAGAACCCCAAATAAGTGAAATCCAAAGAGGACCGCACCAAGATACATCATAATTAAAACGCCAAATGGCAAAAGACAAAGAGAGAATCTTAAAAGCAGCAAGAGAAAAACAGTTAGTTACCTATAAGGGAGTCCCCATATGACTGCCAGCTGATTTCTCAATAGAAACTATGCAGGCCAGAAGGGAGTGGCAAGAAATATTCAAAGTGATGAATAGCAAGAACCTACAACCAAGATTATTCTACCCAGCAAAGCTATCATTTAGAATTGAAGGTCAGATAAAGAGCTTCACAGACAAGAAAAAGCTAAAGGAGTTCATCACCACCAAACCAGTATAATATGAAATACTGAAGGGTATTCTTTAAGTAGAGGAAGAAGAAGAAAAGGTTAAAGATAAAAAATTATGAACAACAAATACATATCTATCAACAAGTGAATCTAAATATCAAATGAATAAAAAAGCTGATGAACAGAATAGACTGGTGAATGTAATAGAATCACAGGCATGGAAAGGGAGTGGTCTGAGAATTCTCGGGAAGAGGGGTTTTGGGGGTGCAGGAAGAGATTGGACAAAGATTTTACACTTATGGACAAGGACAGTGGGAGGGCGAGGGCCTGGGGTGGGGTGGGAACCAGGTGGAGGGGAGCTATGGGGGGAAAGAGGAATATCTATAATAATCTGAATAAAGATTTTTTAAAAAGAAAAAAATGGGAAAAATATATGAC
>NW_006291231.1:6543316-6547970 GCF_000327345.1 Myotis davidii
ACAGTGACCCTTAAGAGACAGGAGACTAATAAAGTTCTACAACTGCTCCATCCTACAGTATAGAGAAAATATCATGGCCAAGGCACAGAGAGGGAAAACCCAGGTATAGCTTGCTGGACTCCCTGAGTTGTAGAGACAAAGAGGGGAGCCCAAGGGAACCAATGCACCTGGAGTTTGTAAGGCATAGCAAAAATAAGAGAGTTTACCCAGAGATGAGTCTGGAGATCTGTGAAGGGTCTCTCCCATATTCAGTTGAGTACTAATAAGGAAACACATATGACAAAATTAATCACAGTTAGGAAAAATATTTAGCCCGAAAGGACTAGAGGGAACAGTGTCTGTAGGTCACACAGGGCTGTGAAAAATGCCTGCACCTAATAGCCAGAGGGGAAAACTCCTAAACCAGCAGTGGGTATTGATTAAGCTTCTAAAATTGTCTTCCCTAAAGAGAGGGAAGGGCGTAATTTAACCCTAGAACTGTATAAGAAATGTAGCTTTGATCCCACCAACAAAGTTTTTAAACTTGTTGAAAGGATCAACATGTTTCCAGGTAACCTGGTTATTTCTTCATAGAAAAATACCTGGCACTACAGGATGATCTTTTCAAAGAGTTCATAAGGGTGAAATAGAATCTCAAAATACTATTTTTGAACATGTGCTACTGCTATCATCACAGCTTTCGAAAAAAAAAATCAATTGCCTTCTCACCTAAACCTTAAATACAACAATTAAAAGATATAACTGAAAAAGTCCATTAACAATATCTAAAACTAAGACTGACAAGAAACATATAAACCTCAGGATATAACTTTAAAACAGTCTCAAAAGTAAATTTAACAAATGGAAAAATACTATCTGCTAATGAATATAGTAACATAAAAAATAGCAGCTCTTTCCATAATATACAAATATAAGGCAATCCCAATTTGAAAACCAAATAATTTTTTTTTCTTTCCAGGAACTAGATTAGTTGATTCTAAAGTATACATGGAGTTCCTTCCATTGTGTAGATGTACCAAAGTTTTTTAATCCACTTATCTGCTGATGGGCAGTTAGGTTGTTTCCAAATCTTAGCCATTGTAAATTGTGCTGCTATGAACATAGGGGTGCATATATCCTTTCTAATTCGTCTTTCTGGTTTCTTGGGATATAGTCCTAGAAGTGGGATCACTGGGTCAAATGGGAGTCCCATTTTTAACTTTTTTACGAAACTCCATACTGTCTTCCACAGTGGCTGCACCAGTCTGGATTCCCACCAGCAGTGCACAAGTGTTCCTTTTTCTCCACATCCTCTCCAGCACTGGTCGTTTGTTGATTTGTTGATGATAGCCATTCTGACAGGTGTGAGATGGTACCGCATTGTTGTTTTGATTTGCATCTCTCGGATGATTAGTGACTTTGAGCATGTTTTCATATGTCTGTTGGCCTTCCTTATGTCTTCTTTCGAAAAGTATCTATTTAGGTCCATTGCCCATTTTTTGATTGGGTTGTTTATCTTCCTTTTGTTAAGTTGTATGAGTTCCCTGTAAATGTTGGAGATTAAACCCTTATCGGAGATAACATTGGCAAATATGTTCTCCCATGCAGTGGGCTTTCTGTTGTTTTGTTGATGGTTATTTGCAACAGCAAGGATGGAGCTAGAGAGCATTATGCTAAGTGAAATAAGTCAGTCAGAGAAAGATAAATATCACATGATCTCACTCATTTGTGGATTATAATGAACATAAACCGATGAACAAAAACAGATCCAGAGACAGAGAAGCATCAATCAGACCATCAAACCTCAGAGGGAAGGTAGGGGAGGGTGGGGATAAGGGGGAGAGATCAACCAAAGGATTTGTATGCATGCATATAAGCATAACCAATGGACGCAGACAACAGGGGGTGAGGGTGAGGGCAGGATTAGGGGAGGGTGGGGCAATGGGGGAATATGGACACATACGTAATACCTTAATCAATAAAGAAAAAAAATAAAGTACACATGGGAAAAATTCAAGACATTTAAAAAGACAGCGACCAAGGAAGCAAGATACAATGGGACAAGAAAAATGTAGAATTAGACCTAAATGCATATAAAATTTAGTCTATAATAAAAATGATAAACCAATGGTGGGAAGTGGACAAATCACTAAGGAAATGATGGATATTTAAATAAATTAACATAGGGCAACTGAAGAACTATTTGGAGAAAAAATAAAATTGGATCAATACTTCAGACCATCACTTGTTTTAAAAGGAAAATATTTTTTTAAATGATAACCCTGAAAAAATACAGATTATTGCTTTCTAACCAAGGAGCACAGAAATCTATAATAATAAAAGTGTTAATATGCTAATTAGACTGAATGCTTTTCCAGATGACCTTCTGGATGAATCCGGGGCTGCAAAGGCTGAGGCAAGCCACCATGACTGCAAGGGCCAAGCCCCTTGCATGAATTTTGTGCATTGACCCTCTAGTCTAATTATAAAGAAAAATCCAGAAGCAATAAATGAGTTAAAAAGTCAACTTTGTGAAATCAAAACACTTCTGTTTAAAATCATACAATCATAGTCACAGTCAATAGGCAAACAACAAATTATAAGAAAATCATCCATTTACACTGAGTGGCGAGATTATTATGACTACTTGACGTTCGTAGGCAAATTAGCCATACACTGCATCGTATGGAATATGGAAACCGAAGGCCTGTTCGAACACCTTTGCTATCTGCAGTTACCAAGATAAAACGTCTCCAATTTGCACAGGAACACAAGGATTGGAGAGTCGAGCATTGGAAAACAGTCTTGTGGTCCGATGAATCATGCAGTTGCATCACACAGTGGCAGAGTGAGAATTTGGCAGAAAGAGCATGAAAGCATGCACCCCACATGCATCAGTACAACCCTTCAAGCTGGTGGGGGCATTATGGTTTGGGGCATGTTTTTCTGGCATGATTTGGGCCCTTGAATTCGTGTGGAACAACGTCTGAATAGCACAACATACCTAAGTATCATTGCTGATAAAGTTCATCCTATCATCTTGATGGCGTATCCCAATGGAGATGGCTTCTTCCAACAAGACAATGTGCCATGCCACGGTGCTCCTATTGTGCAGGAGTGGTTTCAAGAACATGAGGGAGATTCTACCTTGCTTAGGTGGCCCCCACAATCACCAGATCTCAATCCAATTGAGCATTTGTGGGACAAGTTAAAAGAGCTATCAGGCAGCTGGTTCCACAACCATCAAATCTCACAGAACTGGACAGTGCTATTCATCAGGCATGGTGTCAGATTCCTCGCATCACCTTTCAACATCTCGTGGAGTCAATGCCAAGAAGAATCGCCTCAGTATTGAAGGCAAAAGGTGGCCCAACAAAGTACTGATGGGGTGGTCATAATAATCTGGCATAATAGTCTCAAAAATTGAAACCAAAACTGAGATATTTCCAAAAATATAGTTTAAAAAAGAGGAATTGCAAATGATTCTTAAGCAGATTAAAGACATTCAATCTCACTAAGAGTAAGTTAAATTAAATCATGCAAAAGTTGCATCATTTCTCACCTAAATGACTGGCAAAATTCCAAAGCTTGACAATGTACCCTACTGATGAGACTGGAAAAACACAAAAGATGTCAGATGATTATATCTGAGAATGTAAAATAGCATGATTTCTGAAGAGGGTAATTTGACCATTTCAAATAAAATTAAAGCTGCACTTATTAGTTGACCGTCCTGGACTGTAACCTGAAAATATACATTTATAATTATGAGAATACATATGCCTGCATTGATTTGTAAAAGCATTATTATGTCAACAGATAAGCGAATTAACTGTGACAACTGGCCTAAAAGCCAGTCTGCTAAAATCATGGAAAATCATTCACCTGTCCTATTGAATGAAGCACAGATCAAATGGAGAATTAGACAGGCTTGCAGTCCCTGATTATAAATCCCAAATCCCAGGTCTGTCTGCCCTGATATAAAAGGAATAGCAGTTATGTTAATGGACTCTTCCATACAGTTCCAAATGATTCAATTACACAGTTACCTTCTTAAAAATGCAGAAATATCGGCACCTGACCTTATTCTTCCTTCCTGTTCCTCTTTCCATTCCTACATTTCCCCAGTTGGAAGACTCTTTCTGCCTCATCAAAGTATGTCTAAATGATCCCTCATACTAGTTTAATTTCCAAAATGTTACTTGCATTGCACTCACTTTGAAAAACATTGACTGTGGCAAGTAGTAAAACTCTCCTAAAGGGGAGCAGAGAACTTCCTGCATCCAGTGTAAGATTAGCAAGGCCAAATGGACAGAGTTAGCAGACAGGTAGGGCCTATTGTTTGCCTTTTCTGTTTTCCAGAATGAGTAATGAATGAGTAATCAATATTGATTGCTAAGGTAATGATCTATTTCTTGTAACTACTACAAAAGTTACCATGGTAACTTTTATCCCAGAATAATCGAGCTGTTATCTGAAAAACTTTGTTTCCTATAAATGTGGAAAGAGTAGGATTTGCCGTTTTATCTAAATATTCTGTGTGACTTTTAAATGAAGAGGATATCAGAAATTGTGATATCATTCAATATATTAGCAGATATACTTTCATGATCATAATCCTCATTATGTGAGAAAAAACATATTTTAGTTAAGTGAGGTTGGTACATTGTACCCC
>NW_006291231.1:6548146-6566261 GCF_000327345.1 Myotis davidii
AATTTCTTTTGAGAGCCAAATTTTTTAAACTTAAACTATATAGGTAGGTACATTGTTATTAACTTAATTAGGGTACTTCTAAGGCTTAGGAAGAGCCACACTCAAGGGGCCAAAGAGCCGCATGTGGCTCGCAAGCCGCAGTTTTGCCGACCACAGCAGGCATATAACTTTAGTATAAGGTTTACCCTTGCCTTAAGCTGTACCCATGTGTCTGTGCATCTAGGTTAACTCACATCTGAAATAAACCTTCAAGAGAGCAAATAATCTTAACTATCCTGTAATCAATCCCTGCTTTGCTTTTCTCCCCCCTCCATGTAATCTTCCTTATGTTTCCACCTTAATATTGTTGATTTGTTGAAGATAGTCATTCTGACAGATGTGAGATGGTATCTCATTGTTTTGATTTTCATCTCTTGGATTATTAGTGACATTGAAAAAATGCATAAAAGAAACTGCAAAATTATGCTTCTCTGGAGAATTTGAGATTTTGCTCCCCACAGTATGTCATCAGTTTGGCTCAAATAAACTCACAAAAATTCTCTACAGGTGTGAATGTTTCTTAATGTCCACAAGCAGTAATGGTGAGGCCTGAATTACTGACTAGATTTTATTACCCTCATATTATTGCCATGCAAAAAAATATATTTGAACTCTATTAATAATGGTAATCTAGTCACTGAAAGAAAATACAACTACTTTTCATGGGCTTTTTATTGAGCCAGTTTGACAGGGCATTACATTCAATTCTTATTAATTCAGTGGAATGGATGACACAGCAAGATAGCCAACAGGGGCTTGTTTTGTTGTTCTGAGACTACATTATCAATGTGCCTGAGGGTGACTGTATGTTTTTGCAACTTTTTTATTCATAAGGGATAAACCTATTTTTAAACAGCACATTTGTGACATTTTCAAAAAGTATCCACAATATAATTTTCTTTAAACTCTAGACACCAATTCAGATGAAGTACCCTTAAATAGTTTTAATTATTAAAAAAGCACAGAAATACATTATTTTCACTATGTTTTTAGCCTTCTTGGTACTTTAGCAATTATATTGTACTTTTTTCAGTTAGACACTTTATTCAGGGAAATTTTGTTTTCTAAGTTTATATTTATAGTTTTATTATATTATGATGAGGAAATGTTTGCAACAGTACTACTTCAAATAAAATAGAATATTCAAGAAGTCTGGAAACATCCAATCAAAAAATGGGCAAAGGACCTAAATAGACACTTTTCGAAAGAGGACATACAGAAGGCCCAGAGATATATGAAAACATGCTCAAAGTCACTAATAATCCAAGAGATGAAAATCAAAACAATGAGATACCATCTCACATCTGTCAGAATAGCTATCTTCAACAAATCAACAAACGACATGTTAAAAAGAGAGAGGAGGGAGAGAACATTGTGTACTGTTGGTGGGATTGTAAATTGGTGCAGACACTCTGGAGAACAGTTAAAACAAGGTAATTGTTCTGGTAAGGTAATTGCACTAACTCACTTTCTTCCAGAGAAAAAGAGGATGATAGACAGAAAGATTGATTCCCTGATCAACATGCGTGCCCTCCGCCCCTGAGCGCCACAGGCATGTGAATGTCAGGGGAAAGAGCTAGTTTTCTCTAGCCTTCTTGCAGCTCAGTGAAAGGTTTGGGACCTGGTCAAGAAAACCGAGCTTGGGTTAGAGAGCAACCAAAAGACTTGTATGCATGCATATTAGCATAACCAATGGACACAGACACACGGGCCATGGGAGCTTGCCTGGGGTGGGAATGGCTGGGGGAGGGGGTGTCAAGCAGGGAAAAAGAAGACATGTAAAACTTTAGACAATAAATAAATTGATTAAAAACAAAAAAAAAATAGAAAAAAAAAGAGGTCTGGAAACAAAGAAAAATGGGGTTCTAAAAGGAGTTTATCCTATGATTCCCAACCTTTTGGACTCCCTGTACATGTTACATTCCATACATTAAAATCTGCCCTCTACATCTAAGCTTATTCATTTACAGTTGTAAACACTGACCTCTGAGAATAATTGCAGGAATCTCTCAAATTTAGAACACTGGGATTATCTATCATTTGTTGAATACCTACCTACATTGAGCATAAACACCACTTTAATTTTTTGCTTTCCTGCTTTGAAAGCACAAAGAAGAAACTCAAATAAACATGACCATGCACTGATGGAATTACTTTTATGTAATTATATCCTCAAGTCCAACTCTTAGTAGCAGTATGGCACCTGTGCTATAAGCTTTCTTGAAAACAAGAAAATACTAGTATTTTAAATTTCTGAATATCAGTAATTATAGGAAGTATCACAACTTCAAAAACATTTAATTGTGTAAAGTACATTAAACTTTAGGATATGAAGTTTATCACATATGATATTAATGTTTTTATATATTTTTAATAAAGACTTTATTCTAGTTTGAGGTTTAGAGAAAAACTGAGAGGAAAGTACAAATCTACTGCATATACTCCTTTCCCTGCACGCAAAGCCTCCCTGACCAATAAAATTCCTCATCAGAGTGGAACGTTTGTTATAATTAATTAAACTACAATGACACAACTTAATCTCTCAAAGTCCATACTTTACCTTATCCCTTGGTGTTGTATATGCTATGGTTTTATATCCATCATTATAATATCAGAGTATTTTCACTGCCCTAAAAATCCTCTGTGCTCTGAATATTCATTTCTCCCTTCTCTCCTTCACCCCAAGCAACCACTAATCTTTGTATTGTTTCCATATTTTTGCCATTTCCCGAATGTCATATAGTTGGAATCAAACAATATGTTGCCTTTTCAGATTGACTCCTTTCACTTAATAATATGCATTGAAGGTTCTTCCATGTCTTTTCATGATTCAATAACACATAGAAAATGAGGAAAACACAAATAAGTGAAAGCATCCCATATAATATGCAAATCGACTGAATGGCAAAATGACCAGTCGCTATGATGCACACTGACCACCAGGGGGCAGACGCTCACTGCAGGAGCTGCTCCCTGGTGATGAGTGTGCTCCCACAGGGGGAGCGCTGCTTAGCCAGAAGCCCTGAGCTGGGCTCACAGCTGGCGAGCGCAACTGTGGTGGCAGGAGCCTCTCCCACCTCTGCAGCAGTGCTAAGGATGTCTGACTGACAGCTTAGGCCCACTTGGGCCTAAGCCATCAGTTGGACATTCCTGGAGCATTCCTGGACTGCGAGAGGGTGCAGGCCAGTCTGAGGGACCTCCTCCGAAAGAATTTCGGGCCTCTAGTATACTATGTTCATGGATAGGAAGAATTAATATCATTAAAATGTCCTCACTACCCCAAAGTAATCTACAGATTCAACACAATGCCTAATAAAATACCAATAACATATCTCACAGATCTAGAACAAGTATTCCAAAAATTTATGTGGAACCACAAAAAACCTCTAAAAGCCTCAGCAACCTTGAGAAAAAAACAACAAAACTGGGGCTATCACACTACCTGATATCAAACTGTACTACAATGCCACAGTAATCAAAACAGCATAGCATTAGCACAAGAACAAGCATACAGATCAATGGGGCAGAATAGAGAACCCAGAAATAAACCCATATCTCTATGATCAATTCATATTTGATAAAACAGGCAAGTACATACAATGGGGTAAAGACAGCCCCTTCAATAAATAGTGTTGAGAAAATTGGACAGATATAGGCAAAAACATGAAACTAAATCACCACCATGCACAGGAATAAACTCAAAGTGGATTAAAGACTTAAATGTAAGTTATGAAATCATAAAAATTCCAGATAAAAGCATAAGCAGTAAAATCTCAGACATTTCTTATAGCAATATTTTTGCCAATGTATCTCCTATGGCAAGGGAAACAATGAAAAAAAATTAACAAATGGGACTGTATCAAACGATAATGCTTTTGCACAGGAAAGAAACAAAATAAAAATACAACCCGCTCAATGGCACAACTTATTTGCCAATAATAGATCTGATAAAGGGTTAATTTCCAAAATCTATTACTTACATAACTCCACAACAAAAAAACAAGCCATGCAATTAAAATATGGGCAAAGGATCTGCACAGACACTTCTCAAAAGAGGACATACAAATGGTCAATAGACATATGAAAATATGCTCAAGGTCACTAATCATCAGAGAGATGCAAATCAAAACAACAACAAGATATCACTTCTTGCCTATCAGAATGTGTATCATAAACACAACAAACAAGTACTGGTGAAGATGTGGAGAAAAGGGCACGCTAGTGCACTGTTGGTGGGAATGCAGACTGGTGCAGCCCCAGTGGGAAACAGTATGGAGTTTCCTAAAAAATTTAAAATGAAACTGCCTTTTGACCCAGCGCCCCCACTTCTGGTAATATATCTGAAGAACCCCAAACTATTAATTTGAAGGAATATATGCACTCCTATATTCATAGCAGTGTTATTTACAATAGTCAAGATTTGGAAGCAGCCCAAGTGCCCTTCAGTAGATTAGTAGATAAAAATGGTGCAGTACATTTACCCAATGGAATGCCACTCAGGCATATAAAAGAAAATCTTACCTTTTGCAACAACCAGGATGGAAATGGAGATTATTATACTAAGTGAAATAAGTTCATCAGAGAAAGCAAATGCCATATGACCTCACTTAGATGTGGAAATCTAATGAACAAAATAATTGAACACACAAAATAGAAACAGAAGCACAGCTACATAGAACAGACTGAAACTGGGTGGTGGGGGGAGGGGGGATGGATGAAATAAGGAGGTGAATGATTAAGAGGGAGGTGAAAGTGGACAAAGATCAGATAAATGGTGATAGAAAGTGACTTTAGTTTGGGTGTTGCAATATGCAGATGATGTTTGAGTTACAGAACACTTGAAACCAATATTGTTTTATTAACCAATGTCAACCTAATACATTCAATAAAAAAATAATAAAATTAAAAAAATTAACTCAATTCTGCCTGGCCTGTGTGGCTCAGTCTCTGAGAGTTAACCTAAAAACAGGAGGTAACTGTTCCATTCCTGATCAGGAAAGGTACATGCCCCCGTTGAGGGCTCCAACCCTAGTGGGGAGGATGGTGTACAGCAGGCAGCCTACATAGAATTCTCTCTCAACATTGAAATTTCTATCACTCTCTATGTCCATTCCTTTCTGAAATCAATGAAAATATGTTTAAAAAAATAACTAATTTCTTTTCAACACTGATGAATTCTTTGACTTTTCAATTTTAAGAAAAAAATAGCAAAATCTAAGGTTCTATCTGTAAGAGAAAACCTTCAAAAACATTACTATGCTCTGAATAAGTAAAACAATACAACATAATAATTGCTATGAATTTAAAACAAAGGCACAACACAGTAATATGGGAGAACGTTTTGATAGGGGACTTAATTTTCAACCTGTAGAAAACTAAGAAACTATCCTTACTACAGAAAACATAATTTTAGATATTTTAATCACTCTGTGGTATCCACTATAGAAAGTACTAGACTTTTTAAGAAGTATTTTATAGCGTACTTGATATTAGGTATACTGGAATAAGGCAGAAAATGAAGACAGGCATCAGGATTTTGAATCTGAAAAGTATACATATATGCATTTTTTTAATGGGGAAAAATAACTTACTATATGCAGATAATATTCTGTATAATAAAAGCCTAATATGCAAACTGTCCCTTCAGCAGGCATTCCACCAGGAGACCGGGATTTCGACTGCTCGCTATGATGTGTGCTGACCACCAGGGGGAGGCTCGGAACATGGCAGCCATTGGTGACAAGGCACTGGCTGTGGGCGGCAGTGGAGGTGCTGTCAGCCCTGATGGGCCCCCGAAGAGAGCTGGACCTTGGTAGGATAGAGTAGGTGAGTGGGCGGTGCCTGGCCAAGGTGGGTGGGAGCAGAGGCCTGATCACCCTGCGGATTGCCCCGCAGACCACGCCCAGCAGTGATGGCTGGGGGTTGGGGCTGCCGCCCAGCTCCCAGGCATTGGGGGAGCTGGACAGGGACCCTGTCCCCAATCAATCACCCTGCAGGCGGGATGGTGGAACAGGTGAGGGGACGGCGCCAGGCCAAGGCGGGGTGCCAGGTGGGGTTGCGGGGCTGTGAGGCTGGGGGTGTGAGCTTGGGCCTGCTCTCCACAGTCCACCCTGAGGGATCCCACCTGTGCACAAATTCATGTACTGGGCCTCTAGTACAGAAAATAAGAATAAATAGTAAGTGCCAAAAATGGAATTGGTAGAATGTAAGAAATTTTATTTGCTTTGCCCATTTAACAAAATTCCCAGAACAGATAAATTTTTACAATTACATGCTATACTCCAGTACATGCTATCTTAACAAAGACCACTCTCATGGAAATGTGGGGGTGAATGCAGGGGAGGGTTATTACAATCTCTGTGATCAAAATACTGTAGAGTTTATACTTTTTCCATCAAGCATGTATTCATGGATGGTATATGTGGGGGGTATAATAAAGTTGGATAGAAGGTAGGACAGTATCTGGGTTGGTGCAGTCTTCCTCAGGAAAGTGCTAGATGGTATTAAAAGGGGCCGTCTGCTGAAATTGGTGGGATGGTTGTAGAGATGGTGGTGTTAGATATGCATACAAAAAGGTCGGGTACTATGTCCGCTTAATGCACTTTCCTAATTAATCAAGAGCATAGTGTAAGTACTGACTACAAGTACATCCCTTACTGTTTCAATATAAAGTCAGAGGAATATAGTGTGTTAGTCCTTTCTAGGTTGTATAATTTCAAATATTAAAATGGAAAAATGATCATGTTGAAGCTAATGTGCATCAATTAAGGAACACTGTTACGAACAATAGTAAACGGCTTAAGCTAATTGAGGAAAAAATTTAAGAACTTATTGAAGAGTTAGTACCAAGCATTAGTGCATTAGTCACAGTTAAAACAACCTGGTCTTTCAAAAGAGAGGAATTTAAGGGAATCTAAGAGTGGAAAAACCTTCCTTTTGAGTTGTAGACAAAGGATAATTCACCACCATCACAGTCTCCAATCTCTGTCTCTTCTGTTTTACTCTTCCAAGTTATCAGTACAGATTGGTCAGGGATAGATGTTTACCAGGGTTAACTAAGTCAGAAGATGAAAGGAAGGCAGAGAAGTAATGACTATACTTGACTACTCTGACTTGCCCAGATATTTGGCCAGAAAACAGCCTCTTTTCAAAGGAAGAAGTAAAAAATACTCAAATGAAACCAACAGCAACTGTAATCCATCTCTGAGCTCTAAGAACTGTGGACAAACAAGTGCATATACAGTTCTTACACATGTATTTTCATGGGAAGGAAGGAGCACAGAATGAACAGTTTCAAAATAATCTAATATGTATATATAAAGGTGTCCAAATATTATAGTGCAGTCTTAAGCTTCAATAATTTCAGAAGGGTAAAGGCTACAAATTATAAAGATCATTTAAAAGTGGAACTATTATAATTTCCCCTCCCTGTATAGGTTTGTGAATTGTAAATAATATCTTTTAATTTGCTTTTTTTTCTGTCTCTGAAAATGGCATTGAGAAAAAAAATTAAAATTGATCTTTAAAAATGTACAAAATCAAACAAATATAAATGACATACATGTAATTAAATATGGAAATTATGTTTTTCAAAAGTTGTTTGCTTTTATACTTCTTCGGTTATTAGGTTTAAATACTCACCATAACATTTGGGACACATACATACATATTAGGTTATTTTGAAACTATTCATTTTGTGCTCCATCATTCCCCATGGATCTGCATGTGTAAGAGGTGTATATGCACCATTGTTTCAACAAGTTCACAGAAGGTAAGAGGTGGATTATAGTTGCTTTGGTTTCTTCCATGAAGTACCGTTTTCTCTCTCAATAATGTCTATCTTCCAGCCAAATAACTGTGCAGGTGAATATATTAGAGGGAGATATTGGAAAAGGTATATCTTCATTTAAGAAAGAGATATAGTAAAATATGTAAAATTGTTAATAAAGAGCAATTTCATTGATATGTTGGGGTGAGTGCAGGGGAGGGATATTACAGTCTGTACTATCAAAATTCTGTAATGTTTAGTTTTCTGCATCAAGAATGTATTCATGGATGGTATATAATAAAATTCCATAGAGGGAAAGGCAGTATCTGGGATGGTGTGGTCTGCCTGCTGGTCCCTCAGGAAAGTGGTGGATGGTATTAAAAGGGGCTGTCTGCTGAGATAGGTGGTAGGGTGTAGAGATGGTGGTGGTAGATATGAGTATAAAGGTTGGATACTATGTCTGCTTGAAGGGAATGAGCCTCCTCAGGGTAGTATAGCCTGCTTCACTTCCTCTCTTTTAGGGGCTGAAAAACAGTCTACTTAGTTGTATAGGTTGTCTTCATGCCAAAATGTTTTTCCTTCTGGCGTCTAAATGTTGCCTTCTTTATTTTCTTGTTCTTCCTCTTCTTAAGCTCTTTGTACTTTAGATGAGCCATGGCATTATGGAAAGCATGGCAGCTGAAGCCCTCCCTGACCCCACACTCC
Source organism: Myotis davidii (assembly GCF_000327345.1). Classification (NCBI taxonomy): domain Eukaryota; kingdom Metazoa; phylum Chordata; class Mammalia; order Chiroptera; family Vespertilionidae; genus Myotis; species Myotis davidii. The sequence continues at coordinate 6,556,659 of NW_006291231.1, forward strand.
ACATGCTCCTGAAGCACTTCTAAGCTGGGGAAGACCCGGCAGCAGGCCATGCACCTGAACCCACTCTCCAGGGCCACCAGCCACTCAGGCGTCTTAGCACTGGGATACCCATCCAGAGCTGGAGGCTGTGCTCGACTTTCACCCTCCCTGCTTTTCTCCTGTGCTCTGCTGTCTAATATGGGCTCACAGTCAAATAGGGTTTTCTTCTCAGACATGTGAGAGAGAGGGACATTTTTATGAACTTTTTCAGTATAGGTCATTTCTTCCATTTTGATCTTTTTTGAGGGAGGCTCAAATCCTTCCTCTGTATGGCATAAGACAGCCACATCCCTTTTCAATTGTACACGCATATAGTAAATTTTCATGAGCCTTAGATCTGTCCCATGTACTGGGGACATAAAGGGCTTGTTGTTATTAAGCGCATGGGAAGAAATGTAGGTATGTGAATAGTCAGAGGAGTTCTCCGTTTGCTCTGAGTCCTGGGATATAGGCATCTCCTTGATTCCTAGCAGAGAAAATTGGAAACATAAAATTAGAATATGTGTGTGAGAGCTGTAGGAGTTAAGATGGACATGCAGTATGTGACCATGTTAAGTAAAAGTACATCTATATGTAACATTTCAGAATTCTATGTGTGTTATGCTATAACTATGTAGGAAAGAAGATATGATACTGATGGGCTTGTGGAGTTGTATGTATATTCTTGGACATATCTGGGAAGTGTTTCAATGTTGCTAAACGGGGATGGCGAATGCGCGCGTGCATGCTTCTTATATGGTGTGACAGTGCATGTGAACAGTATAGGGGTGGTACCTGTTCTTACTGTGAGACTGAGTGTGTTAGAGAAGATGTGTATGAGCTCTCAGGTTGTTCAGCTCTACGAAGGACTGAAGCCCTGGTGGAAGAAGTGCCATATGGTTAGGGACACAACAGAGGAAAGTAAATTTCCTTCCGTGCATGTGAGTTTTCTGGAGTTTGACCTAAAGAGGTTATGTGTGTGGGAGATATGAATTGTTTATAGAATTAGTGTGTAAAAGAATGAGGCTGAAAATGACCGGGTGAAGGAGTGAAGGTTAGAGTGTATATAGGTAATGCTGCTATAGAACTGGAAAGATCGCTAAGGAGGGAAGATCTGAGAACAAGGGAAAAGGACAAATGGAGCCTTACCTGGCATGAAGGAGGACAGATATGTAAGTGTGTGTGGATTTGAGTTAATGCTCATCCTAGGGGAAGGTTCTGAGTAAACTTCCATAGAAAGACACATCAGCACTGTTCACTGCCTGAGCCACAGCTGTCCCAGTGCTGCTATGTTGGAAATTTGTGCTGAGTGACCTTGTCCTGTCCTTGAAGGCACACTCCCTAATTGTCCCTCTGCAGAAGCCTTAGTACTAGTCCTTTTGCCCTGAAGCCCTTTCTTGTTTTTGAGGGGGAAATGAAATCACTAGAGAGTAGGCTGAGCAATTGAGCTACATCTCTGGACAAAACTCAGATACCACCTTTGTTTATTCCTTACCATCCTTATTAGGACAGGGAGGCTTGGATGGGGTGGAGATACAGGTGAAATATTCATAGGAGGGAGAGTTTTCTCCTACTGCCTGACTACAGGCTGGGGCCTCCACAGGTGACTGACACTGAGGCACATCCTCTTCGGTGTTGCAGGGTCCTGGGCAATGGAATAAAAAAGAACATTGAGGTGAGGCATTTTCTGGGGTCTGTGTCAATTCAAAAACTACATGTTGAGTGGATATTACATCTCAGGCATCATCACTTCACATGACTTGCTCTCACAGAAATTAAGGACAATCTCCCATTTTAAATTCCATTAACTCCAAACTAAACACTTATTAAATGGTGTGTTTTATGAATATCAGTGGGATTGGGTATCTTGCTTGTGATATTTCTGGAGATCTATAAAGATTATTAACAACTTAGAATCTTGCCTAAAAGACAGTATGCAGGAATTAAAAGGTAGATATGAACTTAATTTCCTCATGAAAAATTGTACAATTAGGAGATACATGGTATGAGTTTCATAAAATATTCATCATGTATATCTATTTATATTTCTATCTACACTGATACATAAATAGTTAAAAGATAAAACTTTTATTTTTAAGAAATTATTCACTATTAATATTAATATGTCATATTAATATGTCACTGTCTCTATTTCAATGCTAGCCACGCTCACTTCTTATTATTCAACTTTTTAAGACATGCATGGGGAACCCTTTTTCTGCCAAGGGTCATTTGCGTATTTATGACATTATTCAAGGGCCATACAAAATTACCATCTTAAAAATTAACCTGCTGTATTTGGTCAAACAATTAACTTACTCCTAATTCTTTGGCAGGGCCACACCAAATATTTTTGTGGGCATCCTACATACCACAAGCCCAATTTTCCCTTCCCCTGGTTTAAGATTATCATGAAGTCTTATGAATGTGTGTGGTACATGTATTATTTACATTTGTAGCAAAATGTTATGTGAATTCATGTGCATGGTATTTAAGTTACAATGTGTTGGTTAAAACTGGCTAGGGCTTAATGTGCAGTTGATTTGGTGTTTGCAAATCTGAGTATAGGATGAGCTTTGTGTGACTAAGGAAGGTATGCATACTTTGTGTCTATGTGTTAGTTTATCACATATGTTTATGTGTATATTGCATGTCCTATAATGATAGATTTGTGTGTGTGTTTTACATGTAATTTAGATAGGGAATTATATTACCCAGGATATTCTCTTTGAGACCAATGAAATTAGTGTATTTGCAAAATGTGAGGGAATAATTAAAGAATGTAGAAAAATGAAAATTAATGTATAGAAAAGAATACTTATGCTTTGAAAATAATGGCAGAGTGCAGAAAATAGTCTGTAATAATAGATGTGCAGTAACATGTGATTGCTTTAGAAAATAAAAGTATGAATGAATTCTGAAGGGGTTAAGATAGAATATGGCACCTAAAGCCTAGCAGTCGAACTCTTAAGCATTCAGCAAACAGAAATGAGTCCATCTTGAAAAATACATGTTAATAGAATACCCAGAACATCACCTTTTCAAGTGGATCAAACTGAAAGCAACCAAAATGTTCAGAAAATTATAATCAATGGAGAAATAATATTCATGCAATGATATACATATACCGAGAATAAAAAATGTCCCATACAACATGGATAAATTACACAAATATAGTGATGAGTGAATGGAACTAGAAGTAAAGTATATATTGTGCCCCTCTATTTCCATAAAATTTAAAAACAGGGTCTTTAAATCTAGGGTCTGAGGAGTTAGGGAAATTATACCTCTTTGCATGGTATGGACAAAAATAGAGTTTAGAAAATTTAGATGCATGTGGAAGATTATAAGAAAATGAATTATGAGGAGAGTGAGTGCAGAGGGTCTGATTAGGGACGAATGTGAAACACTGCCTATGAAAATACATGGATGCAACGGAGTTTATGACTAGGTATCTCTACACTCTATCTTAAGTTCAGTTCTTGAAGATCCTACCATTTTTGGCCTGTGTTAAGTTCTTAGTGCTTCACACATTCCTGGTAATACAACATGCTCTGTCCAGCTCCTAGGAACATACTCTTCCATGTTTCTCTGATAAAACTATCATCCCCTTGGGCTCTTTCCCATTATTTCCTCAAATATAACACCTTTCCCCAGTGATCTCCCTGGCTTGCTACGGTCATTTTAAGTGTTTTCCCTTAGAATATATTGCTTCCATGCTGATCCTAGAACATGCAGGAGCAATGGAATGTCTATTTGTACTGGGGAGCCTTGTTTCAAGTAGTGGGCAGAACCACTCAGTTCAACTCAGTTCAACTCTGGGTTCTGTCTAGATTCCACCTTCTTTTGCATCCTACTCAATAGTCCCTCCTTACCAGCACCATTTAGCTTGTCTTTATAAGAGATGCAGGATAAACTGTCTGAAGAAGAGGCCTTCCATGCTTTCTGGCCTTGAGTTAGGGCCACAGCCTTGTGTCTGTACTGAACAGCATCTTCTCTTAAGTTCATCTTTGCTGAGAAAATTAAATAAAAATGTGAGGAAAATAGTCCATGCTTACTATTTGTGTATTTATCTGTCCATTAAAAAAACAGTAGGAGTCTACTATGTGTCACATTCAGGGAATACACATGGTATCCATATTAATGGCTAGTGTAATACGGTTCCTATGAAAATCTTAATATTAAATGCACAGAAATATTTATTGTGTCCATATATGTCATGGGTGACTGGGTTTGCACAAGGTTATCTGTAAATGGAACAGAGACTGCTGTCTCATTTCAGTATGGACCTTCAACTATGTTATATTTATTAGCTTCTCTTGCAGGTAGTTCTGACAATGAGATTACATTTCTACAATAGAAAATGAATCAGAATGACATGTGCCACTTCCAGGCACTGCCATACAAACCTCCTTTGTGTTCCTCCATGCTCTTTTGTTTCCTAGCTGATTGGAACACAAGCATCCCAAAGGTTTCAAGACTGGAAACATTTTGATGTAGTTGATTGAACCCTAAGAAAGAAAATTTTGGTCCTTTGCCCATTTTTTGATTGGATTGTTTATCTTGCTTTTGTTAAGTTGCATGAGTTCCCTGTAAATTTTGGAGATTAGACCCTCATCAGAGATAACATTGGCAAATACATTCTCCCATGAAGTGGGCTTTCCTTGTTGTTTTGTTGACGGTTTCTTTTGCTGTGCAGAAGCTTTTTATTTTGATGTAGTCCCATTTGTTTATTTTCTCCTTAGTTTCCTTTGTCCTAGGTGCTGTATTGGTAACTGTTTACCAATGCAAATGACTCTAGTGTCCCCAAGAGTTCTGGCAGTCTGGAATCCATGGAATAATATGAGAGTTCTCTATCATGATTGTACATATGGCTTTGCTACAAGGAAACAGATGCCTATTATACCTAATAAACTAATTTTCATCATTTCTGCTACTTGTTAGATTTAAACACATTGAACTCCTCCCCAAATATCTTTTGTTTAAAAAAAATAATGTGGAGAAAAAGGAACCCTCATACAGTGCTGATGGCAATGCAGACTGGTGCAGCCAATGTGGAAAACAGCATGGAGTTTCCTCAAAAAATTAAAAATTGGAACTCCCATTTGACCCAGTAATCTCTTACCATTCGCAACATCATGGATGGACCTGGAAAGCATTATGCTATGTGAAATAAGCCAGTCAGAGAAAGATAAATATCACATGATCCCACTCATTTGCGGAATATATTGAACAACATAAACTGATGAACAAAAATAGATCCAGAATAGAGAAGCATATAATAGATGGTCAAACCTCAGAGGGAAGTCAGGAAAGGGTTGGGAGGATTAAGAGATTAACCAAAGGACTTACATGTATGCATGTAGTGGGGTGAGAGCATGTGCTGGGGGATCGGAATGGCCAGGGAGAGGTCAATGGGGGGAAAAGGAGACATATGTAATACTTTAATCAATAAAGAATAAAAAATGAATAAAGCCTCTCTGACAAAAAAAAGAAAGAATATTTCAAACAAAAGAAAAATAGAAGATGTGTGTGAAAGCTGTAAGAATTATGATGGCTATGACCTGCATGAACATGTGGAGTCAAAGTGCATCTACATATAATATTTCAGAATTCTGTGTGTGGGATACTTTATTTTTTAATATATTTTCATTAATTTCAGAGAGGAAGGTAGAGGGAGAGAGAGAGTTAGAAACATTAATTATGAGAATCACTGATTGGCTGCCTCTTACAGGTATCACACTGGGGATACAGCCTGCAACCCAGGCCCGTGCCTTGACCAGGAATCAAACTGTGACCTCCTGGTTCATAAGTCTATGCTCAACCTCTGAGCCATGCTGGTTGGGCTTTGTGGGATATTTTATTTGAAGTATTTACATGGTATTACAAGGTGGGAATGAGGATGCAGGCTCATATGTCAGTTTTTCTGGGGTTGTATGTATGCATTAGAACATTTATGGTGAGTGTTTTTGGTAAAAGGGGATAGAGAATGAGTGTGTGCAGGTTTGCTGTGTAGGGTTACAGCACACATGAACAAGTGTAGGTGCTGTTACCTGCTCTTAGTATAAGATTTTGGGAATGAGAGTATTAGAAGTGCGCATGGGTTCTCAGTTTGTTCGGTTTCATGAAGGTCTGAAGGCTGGTGGCTGAAGCGCCATATGGGTAGAGACACAGCAGATGAAGGTTCATATCCTTCAGGGCATATGATGTTAACTGTGTGAGGGGGTGTGAATTATTTATGGAATTAATGTGTAAATGGGTGAGTCTGAAAATGATTTTGTGAAGGAATAAAGGTAAGAGTGTATCTAGATAATGCTGCTAGAGAATGGGAAAGACAGATGAGGAGGGAAGGCCTGTGTATATGAGAACACAAGGGAAAACCAGCAGAAATGAGCCTTACTTGGTATGGAGGAGGACAGATGTGTGTGTGCGTGAGGATCTGAGTTTGTGCTCATCTGAGGGGAAGGTTCTGAGTAAACGCCCATACACATGTCAGCACTGTGCTCTACCTCAGCCACAGCTGTCCCAGGGCTGCTATGTTGGAAATTTGTGCTGAGTGACCTTGCCCTGTCCTTGAAGGCACACTCCCTGCTTGTCCCTCTGCAAAAGCCCTAGTGCTAGTCCTTCTTCCCTGAAGCCCTTTCCTGTTTTTAAGGGGAAAGTAAAGTAAGTAGAGAGTAGGCTGAGCAGCTGAGCTACATCATGTGACCAAGCTCAGATCCCACCTTTGTGTATTCCTTACCATCCTCATTAGGATGAGGAAGTTTGGATGGGGAGAAGACACAGACGAAATGTTCAGAGAAAGAAGACTTTACTCCTGCTGCCTCATTACAGGCTGGTGCCTCCACAGGTGATTCAGGCTGAGGAGTGTCCTCTTGGGTGTTACATGGTCCTGGAAAATGGAATAAAAAAGAACATTGACATGAGGCATTTGCTGGGGTCTATGAGAATTCAAAAACTACATGTTGAGTGGACATTACATGACAGGCATCTTCACATGACACTTGCTCTCACAGAAATTTTAAGGTGATTTTCCCCATTTAAAATTCTATTTACTCCAAACTGTAAGCAAACACTTATTAAATGGTATGTCTGCTAGATGTCAATAGGATTGGGTATCTTGAATATGATATTTCTGGAGATCTACACAGATTATCAACAACTTAGAATCATGCCTGAAAGATATTTTGCTGGGAATAAAAAGTGGTATGAACTCAATTTCCTCATGAAAAATTGTACAATTAGGAGATATGTGGTGTGAATTTCATGAAGTATTCTGCATGTATATCCATATATTTATATTGCTATTTATACAGATGTAGATATGTAGAGAGAGATGTAAGACAATAAATTTTTGCTTTTGAAGAACTTATCTACTATGACTATGTTACTGTCCCTATTTAAATGTTAGGCAAGCTCACTGCTCATTATTTCACTGTTGAAAATTATCATGTCTCCTGAATGTGTTTGGCAGATGTATTATTCACATTTATAGCAAAATGCCATGGGGAATGTAATGTACTTGGTGTTTAAGTTTATAATGTGTTGGTTAAAACTGTGTTGAGGTTTAATGTGTAATTGATTTTGTGTTGCAAATGTTAATATGGTATGTGACTGAGGAAGGTAGGTATGTGTGTTTTTATATGTTAGTTCAACACATATTTGTGTGTGTAGATTGAACTTCTTATAATGATGGATCTGTCAGTCAGTTTTAAATATCATGTTGTTTAGATATAGAATTTTATTACTAAGAATCTTCTCTGAAACTGGTGGAATTAGTATATTTTCAAAATGTGAGGAAATACTTAAAGAATGTGGGGATGTGAAAATGAAGGTGTATAAGAGAAAGAATACCTGTGCTTTGAAAATAATGGCAGAGAGTGCAGAAAATAGTTTGTAATATTAGGTGTACAGTAACAAGAGATTGCATTAGAAAGTAAAATGTGAAAGACTGGCTTTTGAAGAGGTTAAAATAGAATATGGCAACTAAGGTCTAGCAGTCTAAATCTTAAGCATTCACCAAATAGAAATGTGTACATATTGAAAAATACATGTAATAGAAAGCCCAAAGCTTTTTCAAGCAGTTCAGACTGTAATCAACCTGAATGATCATAAAATTATAATCAATAAAGAAATAATTTCCATGCAATGGTATACATATACCAAAGATGAACAAAATTAATGTGATATATAATATTTATAAAAACACAATGATAATGATGAGTGAATGGAACTAGACACAAACTATACACTGTGCCCTTCTATTTCCATAAGACTTAAAAATAGGGATACTAATCTAGGATCTTAAGAGTCAGAGAAATTATAACTGTTTGCATGGTACAGGCAAAAAGAGAGCATGGAGCATTCAGATGCATGTGGAAAATTATAAGGAAATGAATGATTGGGCAGTGAGTGTATAGGGATTTGCTATAGGATGAATGTGAATGGGAAAACTGACTATGAAAATATGTGGATGCAATGGGGTCTTTGCCTGGGTATCTCTGAACTATACCTCAAGTTCAGTTCTTGAGGACCCTACGATGTTGGGCCTCTTTTAAGTTATTAGTGCTTAACACATTCCTGATAATATGACATGCCCTTATCCAGCTCACAGGAACATATTCTTCCATGTTTCTCTGACAAAACTCTCATCCCCTTAGGGCCTCTCCCGTATTTCCTCAAATAGAACACTGTTTTCCATTGGTGACCTTGGGCTTGTTCCAGTCTTCTTCAGTGTTTTCCCTTGGAATATATTGCTTCCAAGGCTGATCCCATTAAAGAAGATGCAAAAGCATTTGTGTTTTTATACTGGGCAACCACTCAGCTTGTGTGGACTAATGGGCACAACCACTCAGCTCAACCCTGGGTTCTGTCTAGATTCCACCTCCTTTTGCATCCTATTCAATAGTCCCTCCTTAGCAGCATTATTTCACTTGTCTTTAGAAGAGATGCAGGGTAAACTGTCTGAAGAAGAGGCCTTCCATGTGTTCTGGCCCTGAGTTAGGGCCATTGTCCTGTGTCCGCACTGCAAAACATCTTAAGTTCATATTTGCTGAGAAATTAAATAAAAATAATGTATACGTAGTCCATGTTTATTATTTGTGTATTTATCTGTCCATTAAAAAAACAGTAAGAGTCTACTATGTGCCATGTTCAGTGAACACACATAGCCTCCATCTTCATAGATAATATGATTGCTATGAAAATATTAAATGCACAGACATATTTATTGTGTCCATATATGTCATGGGTGACTGGGTTTGTACAAAGAGTGTTATTTGTAAATGGGGAGAAGACAGGGATGAAATGTTCAGAGAAGGAAGACTGATGTCTCCTTTGAATCTGTATCTTCAACTATGTTATATTTATTAGTTTCTCTTGCAGGAAGTTCTGACCATGAGATTACATTTCTATAATGGCAAAGAATGGAAATGACATTTGCCACTTCCAGGCTTTGCCTACAAACCTCCTAAGTGCCCTTCTGTGCTCTTCCGTTTCCTAGCTGATTGGTATACAGGCATCTCAAAGGTTGTAAGACAAGAAACATTTCGATGTAATTGATGGAATCCTAGGAAAGAAAATTTC
>NW_006291232.1:0-519 GCF_000327345.1 Myotis davidii
TCACTGGCCAGGCCTAGGGACCCCACCCATGCAGGAATTTTGTGCACTGGTCCTCCACTTATTAATAATGAACTACAAGGTTCGCTAATGACTGATTACTATAATTGTGTTGCATTCATTTCCCTTACATGCCTTACATGCAGGTGCACCATTTCTCTCCATTAATACTAGCAGCGAATATTTTAGCAGCTGATGGCCAGGTCATTAGTCTTGGACTGACTTGTTTGGTGCGCGCTGTTAGGTCGGGGAGAGCCCAGGATCAGATACATGCAGACATGTGGCCACTCTGCAGCTCACTCTGAGCCCTTCAGTTTCCCTGCTCCTCCCACTCCTGGCCTGCTCCCTTTACAGGGACACTGATTCCCCACTGCCATGCGTCCCGTCATGGGACCCAGGTGTCCCAGACCACAGTCGCCTAGCTCAGTCATCGCCTACCTCAGTCTTTGCTGTGAACGCCTTTTCTCCTTCTCTCCGCCAGGACTGTCTCCTCCTCTGACCTGAAAACTGCTCTGACCTCGC
>NW_006291233.1:0-453 GCF_000327345.1 Myotis davidii
CCTTCAGATGGAGGATCAAGGCGTCCCCCGACTCCTCCTGCCCGTGCCTCCCTACCCCCCAGTGTGTCTACCTTAGACCATGCAAGCAATTATGATTACAGATTTCAGAAGTAAGCTCACACAGGACAGATACAAAACATACAACGACACATAAACACCTACTGCGGGCAGTCAGGCCCTCCAGACTGGGGGTTCCTCTATGGTGTTGGGGATCCCGGCGAGCCCCCAAAATGTTATGCCCAGATTTCAAGATCCCCAAGGAAACCACACCAGGGAACTAGCCAGTCCGATGCAAAAGCAGAGGGTCTCTTATACAAGCTCACTTGGTCCCCCCCTTGCCTCCATTACTGGGTGCAAGAGAGAGCCCCGAGTCCCAAGAGAACAAAGAATTTATAGGGTTTGGGGTCCTGGGTTGGGGCTGGGTGCAGCTAGGATCTGGTTACACAAAGACAG
>NW_006291234.1:0-499 GCF_000327345.1 Myotis davidii
AGCTCTTTGGAGCTGTTAAATATAGGTTCTTTGCTTTGTTCCTTACAGTTTGCCTTGGCTACAGGTTTATGTTTAAGAGCATGGTAACAAAATACTAATTGGAAAATGGGGATAGCTGAGCTGTCCATCAATGAGCCTAAATATAGAATGATCAGATGAGAAACAACCTCACTGTTTTCTTAGGGGGACCCCAAAATATGAGTAACTACAAGCCTTTTCTATGGGCTTCTCATTTGCCCTAAAAGGAGTCCTCCAATCTCCAGTGTGGGTCAGTAGGGTGGGGATGGGGTGGAGTATAAGCCAGTGAGTAAGAAAGGAGGCTGACAATTTTACCATTCATTCTGATAATCCTCTAGTCTTTTCGGGAAGCCAGGAGGGGCTGTCACATAACTATATGTGGCTTAGAAGGAAATCTTGGGTTTGACTACTCCTTTTAAAGACTTGCAATCACTCCAGTTCTCAGGCTGTTCTATAACTTCACCAACAGAGGCAAACAATT
>NW_006291234.1:1441-2844 GCF_000327345.1 Myotis davidii
GTAACCTCTTGGTTTATAGGTTGACACTCAACCACTGAGACACACTGGCTGCACTATTTTGGTTTCTGATGGCTTCCTCTGGTCACTGTTAATATATCTGCCTCTAGTCTGAGGCCCAGTGTACCTGAATTTTCACCTGCTCATTCAGTAGAAGTGTGATCAATAGAACTGGCTGAAGAAAATCAGAAGTAAGGAAGGTTAAGGGAAGATATGAGTATCTCTCATGAGTAATGCTAAAGAGCCCTAATACATTTTCTTATTTTTTCTGCCCTCAACTGTGTCTTAAATAGAGGATGCTTTTGGGTAAGTGAGTATTTCTATGGGGTTAAGGAAGTTAGCGATAGATCAGAGGTTTAAAAGAGGGTCTTGTGTAACTGTTCAATAGAACTTTTTACAATAATAGAAATGTTCTGGATCTGTGCTATCTAATACAATAGCCACGAACTACATGTGCCTCTAGAGTAAGCCAAACATAATTAGTGCAACTGAAGAGCTGAATTTTTAACTTAATTTTGTTTTAATTAATGTAAATGTACGCAGCCACATTTAGCGAGTGCCTATTGCATTAGACATCACAGTCCGTGTATAGTATACATAGTTAAATGCATAGAGATGCTGGAGCCAGACTGCCTGTTGTTCAAATTCTGCTCTCACATTTATTAGTGTGTGACCACAGGCAAATCGCTTGAACTTCCTGAGGCTCGGTATCCTCCTTTGTAAAATAGAGGCAACTATATCACTTATTTCATAGGGCTGCTGTAACGATTAAATATGAAGTGCTTAGAACAGTGTACGGTGGCTAGTAAGTGGTACATAAATGTTAACCATTGTTTTACATTAGTTAAGACAAGAATTTGGAATCAAACCATTTATTTGGAAGTAAAGGAACAGGGAAGTGAGACAGGGAAGGGAAGGTAACCATTATATAGTATGATAAGAAGGTTACTGCTGCAGGCAATTGGAACACTGAAGAAAGAAAACCTCAGAATTGTTTCACCCAATGAATAAGTTATTTATTCACCATCACCAGGTGAGGGGGTGCTCCCAGGCATGGAGAAACTTCTGTGACCAGAGAAAATTCCCAGGCAGAGAGTCATAGGTGCTTGCAACAGGAAGCTCTAGGTGCAGCTGGGAATGGTAAACGCTAGTGTGGCACTAAGAGAACCTGCTAGAGTCCATATTATTATGAGAAAGAGTCTGCCATGGCTTAATGACCATCCCTAGAATTAGGAAGAAATAAGTTTCCCACCTGTAATATGTTGTGAAAGATTAGCAAACAGGCTGCAATATGCTGATGTCACCTCATTGGCTTCCTTCATCCATCTAATTCTTGAGGTCTTTTCTAGAAAGCCCTTGAGTGGCCCCTGAATCCTAGAGCCAGTTCTCTTAAGTGTCTGTTTCAT
>NW_006291234.1:3776-5919 GCF_000327345.1 Myotis davidii
AGTGTGCATGCATGCCTCTGATTGTCAGAACCGTGATTCTGTGTGCAAGTCCAGCAAGAGGACCTGAGGAGACATGTTTTCGATGTTCTAACTTCTAGAGGAAGGCTTGCAGGAAGGGGTTTGGATAGGTATTGAGTAAATACATCCAGCTTTACTTAGATGTCTAAAGATCCTTTCTAACTCCATGTCCAAAAAGGAATTTTGGAGGTGTTTGTTTTTTTATTCAATTCATATATTTTCCTTCCCCAGTTTTACTCATAATAGTAAATGGCAGAACCAATAACTGTGTGTAACAATACCTCAAATTTTAGATATCATACTTAATTCCTCCAATTTCTTCATCTATATCTAATCCATCAATAAATCCTATTAACTCTATCCCCCATACAACCCAATCACATCCCAAATCCATCCATTTCCATCTCCACTAATGCCTTAATTTATTTGAGCTGCTATAACAAAATATCACAGACTAGGTAACCTATAAGCAGTAGAAATTATTTCTCATAGATCTGGAGGCTGTATGCTTAAGATCAAGGTGCCAATATGGTTGGAGTAGAGACCTCTCTGGATTGCAGACTTCTCCTGGGATCCTCACATGGCAGAAGGAGGCAAGGGAGTTCTTTGAAGTTTCTTTTACACAGGCATCAATTTCATGCATGAAGGCTCACCCTCATGACCTGATCACCTCCCAAAGGCCACATCTTCTAATACTGTCACACCAGATATTAGAATTTCAACATATCAATTTGCGGGGGGGGGACACAAATATTCAGATCATAGCAACCAGCAACCCTGGTTCAAGTCTCCATCATCTCTTGCCCATACAATTCCAATAGTCTCCTAACTAATCTCCTAGATTTGAAGGAAGTCTCTGTAATCTCTAATCCACAGAACTCTCAGAGCAGCCTTTTAAAAGCATTGCTTGTATTAGTCACTATTCTTCTTACAACTCTTCAGTATAGTTAAGACTAATATGTAAATACTCTTCCATAGATTTTAAGGCAGACCTGGTCTAGGTCTTATCTATCTCTCCAGTGCCCACTAATACTGAGAGAAATCAGCTTGAAACGCAGGCAGGGCAGGAGTCCAGTGGAAAACAAAGGTAGGTGGGACCTAGGCAGAGGCAGACACGGCAGTTTGAGCCAGCCTAATCACAGGAACCAACCATGCAGAAATAATGAAATGTTTGTGGTCTCAAAGCAGGAGGCATAGGAAAACAAGGGAGGGCCTGCCAGAATAAGGTGTACTGGCACACAGAAACAGAGAAAGTTCCTCATAGGAACAGAGAAAGAACAAATAGAAACAAGGAAAGGTCAGGTCTATTTCTGGGCAAGAACAATTGAGAGAATCAATTGGGTAACAACAGAGATAGATATAGAAGCAGGCTTGTAGCAAATATATACCTCTAGACTACAAGACTTTAATGGGCAGCCCATGAGGGGAGTCTGAATCTGCTTGTAATAAATTTTCCACCCTTTTGCTTAAATCTTCTGGTCTGTGGACCTCATTCTTTGGTGTCACAAGACATGACCCTGGGAAAAAATCCTCAGCTCATCATTCTGTTATCAATACCAGTCACCCCTTACCCATATACCCAGACTGGCCTTTTGAAAAGTCCAAGAACGAACACACCTTTTCCACCGCAAAGACTTTGACCTAGCTGCTTATTCTGCCTAGAAACATCTTTCTTATCTGTCAATCCTGCCCTTCTATGATAATGTCCCACCCAACACTCACATAATCCATCACTCTTTTGATGTCTGGCTCGTTACAACTCTTTAGTTTCAAACTTCAAAATAAAATGTCACCTGCTTTTAATAAACATGCCCTGACTACCTTAGCTAAAAAAGTTCATTCACTCTTTTTATGACATTAACTTCCTTTACAGAACTTAACACTCTCTGAAATTATCTCTAAAATATACTTTTGCATATTTTTTGTCGTCTTTCACTAAAATGCAAGCTCCTTGAGAGCAGTCCCTTTGAGTATCTTGTTCACCACTATATCTCCAGTACCTGGCACAGTGTTCAACACAAAGGTTGAGCTTAATAAACATCTGAAGAATCGTAGAAATATATGAATGCTTACTCTGCAACACTTAGCAGAATGCAAAGGGTTCTACTGAAATCATTTTATATAA
>NW_006291234.1:6588-7149 GCF_000327345.1 Myotis davidii
TTGAAAGTCCTAGCAAAGGTCAGAACTGTGCACCACCCAATTAATATAGGAACCACCCAGTTAATTTAGGTAATAATAGTTGAAGCATCCCCACCTTAGTTCATTTAATTGGGTTGATTATTGTTAATCAGATACTCTGCCTATTCCTGGAAATCTATTGATGAGCTAATCAGATACTTTGTATATTCATGGAAATTGTCTGATGATCTGTGTGTCATTGAAACCTCCCTACCTTAAAGGCTACTCCAGATCAATAAAAGATTGGAGCAGCCTGAACATTGGTGGAAGTCCTTTGGGGCTTGCCCGTCTGGTCCCCCAATATTGCAAAATTATCTCGTGTCTTTTTCTCTCATTTGTTGTGCGGCTCCTCTTTCGGATACCGAACCCTACTCCACACAGAACGTGGAGGGAGTGTTACTCGACAGAAGAGGTATATGGGGTGCCCTCAAACTATAAGTAAGTGTTATACTGTGGCAGGCAATTAGACAAGAGCAAAGCAAGGACAATGGGTCAGGTACAGAATGTCATCAGGGTGCAAAGCTCTTCTAGGTGCCTAGCAAA
>NW_006291235.1:0-592 GCF_000327345.1 Myotis davidii
TAAACTTCCCTCTCAGGACTGCTTTAATTGTGTGCCATGGGTTTTGGATTGTTGTGTTTTCATTTTCACTATTTTCCAGGATGTTTTTGATTTCTTCTTTGATCTCATTGGTAACCCAAGCAATATTTAATAACATGCTATTCAGCTTCCAAGTGTTTGAGTATTTTGGCTTGTTTTTAATGTAATTATCTAATATTATGCCATCGTGGTCTGAGAAGATGCTTTTTATGATTTCAATCTTCTTGAATTTGGGGATACTTTGCTTGTGACCCAATATATGGTCTATTTTTGAATATTTCTTCTGAGCACTTGAGTAGAATGTATATTCTGTGGCTTTCGGGTGAAGTGTTCTGAAAATGTCTATTAAGTCCATCTGATCTAGTGAGTCTTTTAGGATTGCTGTTTCTTTGCTGATTGTTAGAGAACTGGATAAGTCTAGAGAACTTATCCAGTTCTGTCAGTGGTGTATTAAAGTCCCCTGCTATGATTGTATTGTTGTCGATCTCTCCTTTGATATCTTCCAGGAGTTTTTTATGAATTTGGGTGCCCCTGCATTGGATGCATATATGCTTACCAGGGTTATATCTTCTTG
>NW_006291236.1:0-244 GCF_000327345.1 Myotis davidii
GAAGGGTCCCAGGTTCAGTTTCGGTCAAGGGCACTTACCTTGGTTGAAGGCTCCATCCTCATCCCTGGTTAGGGCCTGTGCAGGAGGCAACCAATTGATGTGTCTCATATCAGTGTTTCTCTTGGTCTCCCCCTCCCTTTCACTCTCTAGAAATCAACTTAAAAAATCCTCAGATCATATTTTTTTTTTTTAAAAAAAGTGAAGTAAAAGAAACAGCCTTGCCAAAACCGGTTTGGCTCAGTGG
>NW_006291237.1:0-308 GCF_000327345.1 Myotis davidii
TTTTTCACTGCTTTTTAGAGAGAGTGGACCGGAGGAGAAGGAGAGGGAGAGAGTGAAGGAGAGGGAGAAGGAGAGGGAGAGGGCCCACCCTCACCAGCAGTCCTGCTTCTGCATGTGAGCTGCAGAGGAAACACCTTTTCTGACCACTCATTGGCTAAGCTCCCTGTACGCTACTTACAGTGTTCTTGGTAACTTGCCTAATGAGAATCCAAGAAGGTGATCTAGGGTTTTTTCACCTCACTCCTGGAGGAAAAAAAAACGAAGGTCCGCTGCTAGGGGGGCTAAGAAATGTCATATCCTGCCCTAGC
>NW_006291238.1:0-3634 GCF_000327345.1 Myotis davidii
ATGGACAACAGGAGGATGGGAGCATGAGTGTGCAGGGCGGGGGTTGGGAGGTTGGGGGCTAATGGGGGGATGAGGACACATTTGTAATACCTTAACTAATAATTTTAAAAAAACCTAAGGATGTACAGCAGAGGATAGTGTTCCACAGGAGGGACCATAGGATGCCTCATTTACCAGTGCTATCAGAAATTCACTGGCAAGAGAGGCACTGGCTTCACTAAAAACTTTCAGTAGTGGCTCTTTTTTTCAGGGATGATAGAAGGGACCATCAAAGAATTGGACTTGATAATTTCTGGGAGAATTGTGGGTCCCCAGAGTAACAGAGATCAGGTGTTGTCATTTAACTGCCAGAAGCCATCAGTGTTGGAGGGGCATAAATCTTGGCTTAACCCCAGGAGAACTGTTGAAATGGTTCCTAAAACATAGAATTCCTAGGGGAAAAATATGTGAACGGGGATGAGAGTGCTACTTAACATGTTGAATCAGAAAAAAAGACAAGAATGAGAGAGAAGAATCTGAGGACTGTTGTTACCACAAAAAGTTATGATTCTTTGTACAATACTTGGATATGAGCCAATATTCAAATCCACAATCCATATGGTGAAAAACCCTGCAACACTGCAGGAAGTATATATTGTAAAGCTTCCTCCAGTCCTTTCTCAATAGGACCTAGAGCCATTTACTTGGTTGTCTGTACACTGTGAAAGAGTAATACCCACATTTTTTGAATACTATATGACACAAGTTCTAATCGGACATTGATATCAGAAAACTGACACATCAACATTCTAGTATTTTTTTTAGTAAGAATTTGGAGGTGTGTTATGTTTTGAATTACACCCCCTCCAAATTCATATATTGAAGTCCTAACTGCCAATACCACAGAACATGACCTCGTTTGAAGATAGGTTCTTTACCAAGTTAAAATGCAATCAGGTCCTAACGTAATATGACTTATGTTGGCATAAAAAAATTAAATGTAGGACACAGGCCTTAACCTGTTTGGCTCAATGGATAGAGTGTCGACCTGTGGACTCGAGGGTTGCAGGTTCAATTCCGGTCAAAGGCATGTACCTTGGTTGCGAGCACATCCCCAGGAGGGAGTGTGCAGGAGGCAGCTGATTGATGTTTCTCTCTCATTGATGTTTCTAACTCTCTATTCCTCTCCCTTCTGCTCTTTAAAAAATCAATAAAATATATATTTAAAAGTAGGACACAGAGAAATGAATAGAGGGAGAATATTATATGAACATGAAAACAACCATCTATAAGCTAAAGAAGAAACCTACTCTATCAATACCTTGATTTTGGACTTCTGGCCTTCATGATGGTGAGAAACTAAATGTATGCCATTTAAATCACTCAATTTGTGGTGGCTTAGTCACCTGCCATTTTGCTAGGCAGCCCTACAAAGTAATGAATGTGGACAAGTAATAAACAGAGTACTGGTTATAGTTCAGTTTACAGTGGATCTAAGGAGTTTGCAATCCCACCCAGTGGTCATTTTCTCAACTCCTAGGTGTACAGATGCCAATTCCATACTTTGCAGTTAGATTAACCCTCTATTTGGTTGGTGGACTGTGGAGTAGGAGCTACTATAGCAGGGAGCTGCTATACAAATCCAAGTGTAAACTTTTGAAACTTTCCCTCTCTTCTCCAGGAGAGAAATAGAGAAAGAAATATAGCTTTCCTAGGTCCAGTTGAGAACGATTTGTATCACTTCTAAAGATATAAGTGATGCATGGGTAACAGTCCAACTCATATATCTGTTTACTTTGCTAGTCTGACCACTGAGAAAACTGGAGAGATTATTGAGAACTACTATAGACAACCACAAAGTCAACTGTATAGTATTCCCTATTGCAGCCATTCTGCTGGATGTAATATTATTGCTTGATCAGTTTAGTAAGTCTGCAGTTGCATTGGTTTAGGCAATGAATTATTTTATACCCAATACTCTTTCACATTGATAGTATCATGCTGATGAAGCAGGATAATTTAAAAAAAGTATCCCAGCTGGGCTGGCATTGCTCAGTGGTTGAGCATCGACTAGGAGGTCATGGTTTCATTACCAGTCAGGGCAGATGCGAGTTGTGGGCTCAATCCCCAGTGTGGGGCATCAGGAGGCAGCTGACAGTGATTCTCTATCATCATTGATGTTTGTATCCCTCTCTCTCTCTCCCCCTTCATCTCTGAAATCAATAAAAATCTATTTAGAAAAGTAAGTAGTGTGGTGAAAGGCTTCATAATGCACATCAATTTTAGAGAATGGAGGATAAATCCTAAAAAAAAAAATTCAGAAATGTGAACCTTGAATAAAATGCTTACAAATGCAGTGGTCAAGGGCATGTAGAGAGAATGCCCTCTCTAAAAAAAGAAACATTGCATTGCTGCAGCTTGAATTCACTATTACATAGAAAGAAGCACAGTTCCTGGTAGCCTTACTTGGATTCTGAAGCAACACATTCTACACCTCAGAATATTGCTCCATTGTATTTACTGGGTAACACTAAACCAGCCGTGGGCAAACTATGGCTCGCGGGCTGGATCTGGCCCATTTTAAATGAATAAAACTAAAAAAAAAAAGACCGTACCCTTTTATGTAATGATGTTTACTTTGAATTTATATTAGTTCACACAAACACTCCATCCATGCTTTTGTTCCGGCCCTCCAGTCCAGTTTAAGAACCCATTGTGGCCCTCGAGTCAAAAAGTTTGCCCACCCCTGCACTAGACTGTCAGATTTCAATGAGACCTGGAAACAGAAAAGTGCTTGGCAACAAGTCCAGGTTGTGGCATCAGTACTTCTGCTGCTTGTTCCACATAATCAAGAAGACACTGGTTTTAGGGGTGCCAGTGGTGGGAAAAGAAGCAAGGCGGGGCTTAGGACAGGCTCCAGTGCAAAGATGTCAAAGTTGATCCCTGGGATTCTAGAGCAAGGCCAGGGCATCTATAGCAAAGAATGATTTGTCCTTTGAGAGACAGCTCCTGGCATTGTACTGATTTATAACAGTGACAAAATTCTATACTGTAGGGCACCAAATGGCCATGCATCCAGAATTGCCAATTATAAGACAGGGCTGTTGGATTTACCAAGTCAAAACTTCAGACAGATGCAGCAGCTGTCCATCCTAAAATGGAAATTATCATTTTGGAGTCAAGTCTGAGCAGAACCAGAGGGTATACATAAGCTGCATAAACAGGTAGCACAGACCTCTGTGTTATGCAATGTACTTCTATCAGCACCTTTCCTCAACTTGTACTTATCTATACCCTATCTAATAAAAGAGAAGCATTCAAATTGACCATAACCCTAACACCCTTCCCATTGGCTAATCAGCAGGATATGCAAATTAACTGTCCACCAAGATGGCTGCCGGCCACCAGGCAGCTGAATAGGATAAGAGGCTTGCTTGCTCCAGTGACAGAGGAAGCCAAGGTTCCCGGCCTGCGGCAGCCCAGCTCTGAGTTCCGGATGCAACGAAGTTGCAATTATAGAACCTAAACAAACCCCAGATACCTGCTTTCAGCCAGCGTGACCTCAGCTTAGAGCAGCCAGTGATGGCAACAGAGTTTCAATTATAGAATCTAAACAAACCCAGGTACCTGCTTTCAGCTGGCAATGGACTCAGAG
>NW_006291238.1:4419-6195 GCF_000327345.1 Myotis davidii
AGGTTCTATCGTTTGCATCCACTATGTTGACCCTTTTTAATAACTTTAAAATGTTTCTTTCTTACTCTGCTGCCAGACTGTGGCCGTCAATAAGACATCCACTGAGGGCTCCTGGACTGTGAGAGGGGCAGGCTGGGCTGACGGAACCCTACCCCCCAGTGCACAAATTTCATGCACCAGGCCTCTAGTATATATAGATAGCCTAACAACCATTACAACCAAACAACAGTAATGGTCAACCAATTGCTATGACATGCACTGACCACCAGGGGGAAGACACTCAACACTGGAGCTGCCTGAGGGTGGTCAGTGTGTTCCCACAGCCAACCTCCCATGCCCCCCCACACTCTCCTGGCCGCCTGGCCAACCTCCCATGACCCCTCCCCACAACCTGTTCAGCCTTCCCAATCAGCCCCAATTGGGGGGGGGCAAGCCGGTCAACCTTCTGTGGTCCCTATCCCCACCTGGCAGCCCCCCATGACCCAATTGGGGGGCCAGCCAGCTTCCCAGGACACCCCTGCCAGCTGGCCAACCTTCCACAGTCTCTGCCCCTGTTTGGCCAAACTCCTACGGGTACCTGCCCCTGCTGGCCAGCCAACCTCCCAGGGTTCCTCCCCTCTGCTGGCTGGCCCCCCAAATAGGCCTTGATCGCTGGCCAGACCAAGGGACCCCACCTATGCACAAATTTGTGCACTGAGTCTCTAGTGAATATATGAAGGAGGAGAGAAAAAAAAAGCCTTGATTTATAAATAGGTTGGCTTGGTGGGTTCAAGCCAAAAGTGGATTGCACTTACATTACAGCAGCACATAGGTGACCTTGATGAGTGTAGTATCTGACCAGTGTATCCACTTCACAGTAAAGAAAGAAATATAGCTTTCCTAGGTCCAGTTGAGAATGATTTGTATCACTTTTCTCTGGGAGAAAACCAGAGTGACACTTAAGGCAGAGGGTGAATTGTATAGTTGCCATTTACCAACAGTTTGGGAAGTATAATCAACCTTTGGGGTTAGGAGACCCAAAATCCCATGCAGTTGGAAATCCACATATAACTTTTGACTCTTCCAAATCTTAACTACTAATAGCTTATTGTTGACTGGAAGCCTTACTGATAACTTAAACTGTCAATTAACACATTTTTGTTATATGTGTTATATATTGTATTCTTTAAAAAGTATGCTAGAGAAAAGAAAAAGTTATTAAGAAAATTGTAAGGGAGAGAAAGTACATTTAAAGTACTGTATATATTTATTGAAAAAAAAATCCATGTATAAGTGGACCCATGCAGTTCAAACACATGCTGTTCAAGGATCAAGTGTACTTTATCAACCAGTACAGCTCTATCCATTCATACTGGATTAATATCAGTATCCTTCCAGAACTTCTTTAAACAAAGACAAGATATGTATATGTATATGTATATGCATATGTATATGTATATGTATATGTATATGTATATATATCCTATATAATAAAAGCATAATATGTAAACGCAAATTGACTGACAGCGGAATGACTGGTCGCTATGATGCACACTGAGCACCAGGGGGAAGACGCTTAAAGTAGGAGCTTCCCCCTAGTGGTCTGTGCGCTCCCACAAAGGGAGCACCACTCAGCCTGAAGCCAGGCTTACGACTGGTGAGCCCAGCAGTGGCGGAGGGAGCCTCTGCCCCCTCCACTGCAGGTGGGTGGTAAGAAGTGAGGGGTCCCAGACTGTGAGAGGGTGCAGGCCAGGCTGAGGGACTCTCCACTCAGGGCACAAATCTCATGCACAGGGC
>NW_006291238.1:6225-11545 GCF_000327345.1 Myotis davidii
GCAAATAGACTAGACCTAATGGAACAACCGAACTGGTAGCTATTAAGTGTGCTGACCACCAGGGGGCATATGCAGAACATGGCAGCTGTTGGCTGTGGCAGGATGGTGGGGCAAGTGAGCAGGGGCGCCAGACCAAGGCGGGGCACCTGTCGCTGTCATCAGGGCAAGCCTCTGGTGGTTACTGAAAATTATTTGCTCCCACATGCCATGGTCCTGCCTGGCTCTCTCACCTGCTGCTGGCACTGGCCCCAAGCACTCAGCACCATCAATGGGTGTGAGTGTGGTCAGCGCCAACAGCACATGGGAGCAACGGTGATGGGAGCAGGGCTGCTGACAGACAGGGGACCAGAGGCTGTGGCGGGAGGGATTGGGCAGGGGCGTGGAGGATGGGCTGAGACCTGCCCCTGTTCCTACTGCAGCCTTTCAGCCCACAGTTTCTTTCAAGGTGCACAATTCATGCACTGGGCCTCTAGTCCTATATAATAAAAGCCTAATATGCTAAGTGTCCAGTTGTCTGGTTATCCGTTCAACCAATCAAAGTGTAATATGCCAATGATATGCTAAGGCCACTCAACCGCTTACTATGATATGCATTGACCACCAGGGGGCAGATGCTTCGACCAGTAGGTTAGCTTGCTGCTGCGGTCTGACCAATCGGGATTGAGATGGGCCAGACACACCCTGGAGCCCTCCTGCAGTCCTTCCCGTGCTGACCAGCCTCCCACATCCCTCTCTGGCCCCAATTGTGCAATCTGGGACCCCTCAGGGGATGTCAGAGAACCAGTTTTGGCCTGATCCCACAGGCCAGGCTGAGGGACACCACTGGTGCACAAATTCGTGCACCGGGCTTCTAGTTTATACAGTATATAAAAGTCTAAGCAACTGTTACAACCAAATGACTGGAATGACAGAAACGACTGATCACTATGATGCACACTGACCATAAGGAGGCAGACGCTCAACTCAGGAGCTGCCCCCTGGTGGTCAGTGCACTCCCACAGCAAACCACCAGCCGGCCAACCCCCTTTGGTCCCTACCCCCTGGCCGGCCAAACTCTCGCAGTTCCTCCCCCTGGCTGGCAGGCTCTGATAACCCAATTGGGGCTGGACCCTGAGCTGGGATGGAGTACTGGGGGTGGGTGATGGCAGACACAGCCCCTTTCCCAGGGTGGCCGAGGGTCAGCTCCCTCCTCAAGGTTGGTGACCAACCTCCCATGCCGTATCTATCCCCCTGGACATCAGGCCCCTATTGATGCCCACCCATTGTGGTGGTGGCATGGCGGTGAGAGGAGTAGGGTGGGAGGCAGAGTAACATGATGGTGGCATCAGCATCTGACGTCCATTCCTTCCTTGCCCAGACCATCGCCTCTTCTCTTGACCCCACCAGGGCCTTCGGGCCCCAGGCTGGGATGGGGAACCAGGGATGGGTGGTGGCAGACATGACCCCTTTCCCAGGGGGTCCAGGGCCAGCTCCCTCCTGGGGCCAGCGGCCAACCTCCCGTGATCCCTCCAGAATATATATGTCCTTCACCACCTTTTTTTTTTAGTTAAATTTATAATGGAGATCTTTTCACCTCACCGCATAGAGAGCTTCCTTATTGTTTTTCACATTTACATGGCATTCCATTGTGGAAAATTACTATTATGTTTTCAATCAGTCACTTATTGACAGACAATTGGATTATTTTGAAACCTTTTCTACTTATAATGTTACAATGAAAAACATTTTATTTGTAAATTAGGACATGTGTATGTGATCAAATGGGCTAGAAAAATGACACCTCTTTAAAATTGTTTCAGAAATGTAGTCATTTCTGAGAGTAATTAGAAGTGAAGATTATACCCGAAAGGCAGAAAACAGACTTGGTGAACTGAGAGGTTTTCATATTTATATCTAGCTTTGTCTCTGTATATATTATTGCTATAGATTAAATATTTATGGCCCCAAATTCATATGTTAAAATCCTAATGCCCAATATGTTGGTATTAGGTAGGGCGTTTGGCAGATGCTTTGAGAGGGTTCAGCCCTCATGAATTAGATTAGTGTTTCTATAAAAGAATATCCACTGAGCTCACTAGTACTTTTCTACCATGTGAGGAAACAGTGAGAAGGGCTGTGTATGAACCATGAGGTGGGCTCTCATGAGGCATTAAACCTTCTGGCCCCTTGATCTTAGAATCCCCAGGCTCCAGAATTGTGTGAAATAAATTTTTATTTTTAAAAGCTATCCATTTTATAGTACTTAGACAATAATCTATGATTTTTCTTTCTTTCTATCATCTATCTATCTATCTATCTATCTATCTATCTATCTATCTATCTATCAATCATCTATCTATCTATTTACTTATCGTCTATCCATCTCCTATATGTCATCTATCTATCATCATCACCTGTTATTTATCTTTCCTTCCAAAGTGTTTTCCTGATCTCAGGAAAGAATATGTCAAGCATAACCACGGGAATATGTAAAATAATTGACAAATGTCTGTTATTATTTTAGGGACACTTTCAGGTTATTATTAAAGAAAGTAATAAACTAAAGGGAAATAGTCTAAATGTAAATTATTGCATTGAAAACTCTGTATGTGCATATGGGAAGTGAGAATTGCTATATACATAAAACTTTATTTCTTTTTTAAATATATTTTTATTGATTTCAGTGAGGAAGAGAGAGGGAGAGATAGAAATATCAATGATTAGCGAGAATCATTGATCATCTGCCTCCTGCACGCCCTCTACTGGGGAGGGCAAAAAACTCTATTTCTTTTAAGGGTATGAAAAATATGCTTACTTCCTTCCATTCTATTTACTCTTTTTCAATTGTTGTTAATCCTCACCCAAGGATATATATTTTCCATTGAATTTTAGACAGAATGGAAGGGAAGGAGGGAGAGAGGAAGAGGAGAAGGAGAGAGAAACATCAATATGAGACACATTGATAGGTTGCTTCCCACAGTTACCACGACCAGGGCTGGGATCAAACCTGCAACCCTTCCGTGCATAAGAGGATGCTCTAACCACTTAGCAAAACTGTCTAGGGTTCTATTTACTCTTTTTAATAATAAATAGAAGAGAAATTTAACACAATATAAAAGGAAAATCACCAAGTTTTAACCTAAACTGAGAAACTGCTTCCAACTGGAGTTTCAGAGCATGGGGTAAAATACTGCAGTACTTTAGTTCAGATATTTAATGAATAAAGTACACACCTCTACAAAGACTTCTATAAATTACACGCAAAAAATCAGATCCTGATACTCACAGAAGACTTGTTTTTATTTATTACAGGCCCACAGAAGTATAAATGCCCATTTGAGAGTAGCTGGGGTTTACTGTGGTAAGGTCATTCTGTGAAACCAAGCGCTCAGTTGTTTTTTAAAGCAGCTTATGAATCCACTTTGCTTCAGGCTAAGAAATAAAGTAAAAGAAAAAAAAGAAATGGAAAAGATAAAATGTTATTTACCTATTCATTATAGAGTGTTTCTGGTATGTTAAGCACTACATTAAAAAACAGAGTGCCATAGGTGGAAGAGAACTTGGATATAAATTTTAGTTATTCCTAATTAAAAATACAGGTCCATGGACTCCACCCCAGACCTAACAAGGTAAATTCTGAGATGGAGTTAGCAATGTGCATTTTCAACAACTTTCCTGGGTGAATCTAAAATCCACTGAAAGCAGAGAAGTACTGAATTCTAGTCCCAACACCAGCATTTGTGTAAGAATCCAGGCCCTAGCAATATTACATTATAAATCTGAGGTCTCATAATTATTTTAATATATTAAAACTTTTGAAATCGATAGTGAACAAAACACAAAAAATACATTAAAAATAGCTGATAGTCACTCTAAATTACACCACACTAGTACAAGTAAGTCTAAATTTGCATGTTTTTGTCTATTTTCTCCACAAATAGGCAGATCTTTGTTTAGTTGCAACATCATAGTATGAAGTTTCCCCTCAAATTATCAAGGATTCATAATTATTGTTTCAATGAATACATACTAGTCTGTTTTATGTTTTACTAAACCATTCTCTTAATTTTATACATTTAGCTTAAATTCAAAGATTTTTCTTATCATTTTTATGCCTAGAGTTTGTTTTTACTTCTGCTGATTTTTTCATTATAGTACATTTCTAGTAATGAGATTACTGAGTCAAATAGTACTGATCAAATTAGGACCCTTCTTACACAGTCCATATAGGCCCAGAGGAAAGTTAAGCCAATTTATGTCATTCCTCTTCCACAGTCAGCAGTGAATAAAGGTACCACTGACCCCGAAGTCTCAACAACTCTACATAAAATCTATCTATCCATCTTTATACAATATATCTTATATACTTAATACATATAAAAATTATATACACAATTTTTATATACATATTTACTGCATTATTAGATGAAAAATGATCTCATAGGTTTTATTTGATTACTGATACTACATAGTAAATATTTTTCATTATTTTGTTTTTATATTTATCTCACCCTGCATAAATTCCCTATTCCTATTTCTTTATCATTTATTATAAGGATCTTGATTTTATTCTAATATATGTGTTTTATCACTTACATTCTTGGTTCACAGTTCAATGTTCTTTCCGATATCATGACACTTAACAAATATTTGGATATATGGAACAAACTGACAGCTATCATAGAGAACTGATTATTACAGACCATTAAAAGAGCACTTTTAAAGAAACAAGACTATTGTATATATGAACCATTCTTTTTAACAAACCTAAAGGTAACCACACACATAAAAACACCCTGAGACACATAACTGAAAAAAAGAGGAAACAGAGGAAAATGATAGAATAT
The DNA here is from genome assembly GCF_000327345.1 of Myotis davidii. Classification (NCBI taxonomy): domain Eukaryota; kingdom Metazoa; phylum Chordata; class Mammalia; order Chiroptera; family Vespertilionidae; genus Myotis; species Myotis davidii. The sequence goes on from NW_006291238.1 coordinate 11,052, forward strand.
CAACAAACAAAAACAACAGAGAAACACAAAGGAAAAGAACCAATGGAGGCACAGAACTAGCAGAAGTAAAAAAGATAAATGACTATTGGAAATCCTCATACACTGAATAATAACCTTAAATATAGATGGGCTGAATTCACCAATGAAGAGGCACAGAGTATCAGATTGGATAAAAAACAAAACCCAGCCATATGTTGTCTTTAGGAGAAATATCTAAGCTGCAAATGAAAAGATAGACTCAAAATAAAAAGGTAGAAAATGATTCTCCAAGTAAATAGCATCCACAGAAATGCAGGTGTAGCCATACTTATATCTGACAAAATAATTTTAAGAGAACAAAAGACTAGCAAATCATACACAACAATACATTAAAAAATATATCACAATCAAGTGGATTTATTCCACGGGCACAGGGATGGTTCAATATACCCAAATCAATCAATGTGATATATCACACTAACAAAACAAAGGGTAAAATAATCTTATCAACAGAT
>NW_006291238.1:11657-23022 GCF_000327345.1 Myotis davidii
GTAGGGAAAACATTTAATAAGATATAATGTCCATTTATGATTAAAGCAGTCAATAAAATGGGTATAGGAGGAAAGTACCTCCACATAATAAAAGCTATATATGATAAACCTTCAACTAATATCATACTCAATGGTGAAAACCTGAAATCTTTTCCTCTAAAATCAGGAATAAGGCCAGGATGTCCACTTTCACCACTCATTCAACATAGACCTGAAAATTCTATCCAGAGAAATCAGACAAGAAAAAGAAATACAAGGCATCCAAATTAAGAATGAAAAAGAAAAAGTGCCACTTTTTGCAGTTGGCATGATTCTTTATATAGAAAACCCGACGCCTAACCGGTTTGGCTCAGTGGATAGAGCATCGGCCTGCAGAATGAAGGGTCCCAGGATCGATTCCAGTCAAGAGCATGTACCTTGGTTGCAGGCACATCCCCGGTGGGCGCTGTGCAGGAGGCAGCTGGTCGATCTTTCTCTCTGATGTGTCTCTCCTTGATGTTTCTAACTCTACCCTCTCCCTTCCTCTCTATAAAAAAATCAATAAAAATATATTTAAAAATAAGAAAATCCAAAAGACTCCACCAAAAAAAAAAACTATTAGAAACCACGTACAAATACAATAAAGTTGCAGGATTATAATCCACTGCATTCCTATATTAACAATGAAATTTCAGAAAAAAATAAATGAAAAGAAAAACAGTTCCTTTTGAAATAGAAACAAAAAGAATCAAACACATAGGGATAAACTTAACAAAGAATGCAAAATATCTATATACTGAAAACTACAAAGCATTATTAAAATATATTGAAAAAGACACAATGAAATAGGAAGATATTCCATGTTTATGGATTGGAAGAATCAACATAGTTAAAATGTCCATGTTACCCCAAGTGATACACAGATTTAGTGCAGTCCCCATCAAAATCCCAATGACATTATAAAAATAGTTAAAACAAAAAAAAATATCAGCCATGGTCAGCATGGCTCAGTTGATTGGGCATCATCCTGAGCACCAAAGAGAAATGTGTTGGGGCACATATTCGGATTGTGGGCTTGATGCCCAGGTTTCGGGCTTGATCCCCAATAGGGGGCGTGCAGGAAGAATGAAAAAGAAAAAGTGCCACTTTTTGCAGTTGGCATGATTCTTTATATAGAAAACCCGACGCCTAACCGGTTTGGCTCAGTGGATAGAGCATCTATTGAAAAAGACACAATGAAATAGGAAGATATTCCATGTTTATGGATTGGAAGAATCAACATAGTTAAAATGTCCATGTTACCCCAAGTGATACACAGATTTAGTGCAGTCCCCATCAAAATCCCAATGACATTATAAAAATAGTGTAAAAAATCATCAGATTTGTATGGAACTACAAAATACCCTAAATTGCCAAAGCAATCCTGAGCAAAAAGAACAAAATTAGAGGTATCACACTATCTGATTTCCAATTATACTACAGAGCAATGATAACCAAAACAGCATGGTATTGGCAGAAAAACAGACACACAGATTAATGGAACGGAATTGAGAGCCCAGAAATAAATTCACATGTATATGTACAAAAAAATTTTGAACAAAGGAACAAAAACATACAATGTAGTAAGGAAAGCCTCTTCAATAAATGGTGCTAAGAAAATTGACAGGCCACATGCAAAAGAATAAAACTAGACCACAGTTTTTTCCCCATGGAAAAATTAATTCAAAATGGATCAAAGACCTAAATATTAGATCTGAAACAATATATTATACAGAAAAATATCTTAAGTACTAAATGTATGGGTATTGGCACCAACTTGTTTCCTTACTTTTACTCATTTTTTATAATATCTGCTTGTGGGAAATAGTACAGCTATTTGAGGTTACTTTTTTTCATGTACCTTAAAATTATCCAGCAATATATATTCATTCTTGTAGTCCCAATATATATTCATTTTAACTACCCACCCATTGATTCAACCTTTACGATTGACTTCTAAACAAGGGCATTATTATTTCAGCTTCCAGTCTCAAAGCTGACTTTTTGAATCCAGTAGGACAAAATGGACGTAAAATTCCACACTTTCTGAAAGAAATAAATGTGTAAATTCCAAAATAATGTATGAAAAGCAAATGGAGATTCCACCATGATTAGAAGAGGAAATTGAAGGCCTTTGAGAAAGAAGAAAAAGAAGAATAGGAAGACAGTGAAGAAGTAGAGAAAGGGGAGGAGGAAATTAAAATTAGAAGCTCAAGGTCAAGACCCATCCACATCTACAGATTCTCTCATTTTAGCAGATTTAGCCATACCATACTGAAAATAGACCAAAAACAAAACAAAACACTGTGTGAGAAAGCAGAGAAACACAGGCTGATACACTGTAATAATGCGTATGTGTCACACCTCAACCAATGACCAGAGAAAAGTATAAAGGGAGGACAACATGGGATTCAGAATCAGCTCTAAGAGAGATGTATACTTAAGCTTCACCTTACAGACAGATTTTGGGTGAAGGAGGATGAAAGAGGTGGGCAGAAATGGAAAATTTAAATTTATAGAATATTTATCCCAAGAGATTGAGCTAACTTGAATGAAACATTTATAAACCAGAGGAGGTCGAATTACTTCTTGCAAGTTAACTTTTTTTCTGATCATCGGTAAGAATAATGTCTCATGAAGAAGTTTAGTTCAGCTATGGATTAAATAAGTAATATTTTGCCTATCTGAATTCTGGTATGTTTTAGTTCCAACAATCTCTGTCTGGCTATTGGTTATGTTTTTTACTATATTCAGCAATTTCCTAGAAAATGTATTTATATCTTACTCAAATCTGCCTCTGTACAAGTTTTAGTCAACTTTCATTTTTGTTTTTTCTTAAGTATAGACCAGTTAACTACTTTTACAATGTGACACCCCTTACAATTAATTTTAAGTATTTTTCAAATCACAAACAAGTTCTCTATGCTCCAGTGTATTATTCTTAACTTTTGACATTGGTTTTGCATCTATTTTTAGTGTTTTTGAAGTATTCTTTGTCTTTCTTACCTGAGAGTCCCAAACTTGTCAATATTCTAGTAAAAGAAGATTATTCTTTAGAGAAAATAGGAATTCAAATCTTTAAAATACCTTTCATTTATAATAAGTGTCTCTAAAATAAAATGAGTAAACATACCAAAGGAGCATATCTTGGTTTTGGTTGTGGAGGATCCATCTTGCACCGACAGAGATGTTTGATCTTAGGTGATAGTTGGAAAGGCTCACAAAAAGATGGTAGTGAACTTTCTCTTTTTGGAGGAACTCTACCTGTAACTGCTCTTGTTTCTCTTCCTTTAAACGTGGTCTTTTTGGGTGACCTTTTAAGACTTCTTTTTGTTTCCAGTGCTTCCTTCTTTGATTCTGTAGATGTTACATCTGATTCATCAGCTTCTTTCTTTTTAGCCCCAGCTTTATACATTGACTCTTCAGATTCAGCATCTGAACTTTTGCTTATTCCAGGCTTTTTGGTGTCTTTCTTAAAAGGCACATTAGATTCAGCACCAGTATATTCTACGTTTTTCACTGCATCCTTTCTCTTGGGATCTTTCTTTGAAGTTTTCTTAGCTTTCTTTGAATATTTCTTATCCTTTTTTGATGCCCAATCAGATTCAGTTTCAGTAGACTCTTCAGCCTTCATTGAAGACTTCTTTTTGTCACTTTTCTTTGACCCTTTCTTATTAATTTTTTCATCTTTTTCACCCTTTTTAAAAATCCCTTCAGATTCAGGATCATTATCAGTTGACAATGCTTCCTTCTTGCTATCCTTTTTCTTATCATCTTTCTTTGAAGCTTTCTTACTTTTCTTTGACTCTTTCTTACTTTTTTTTGACTCCAATTCAGACTCAGATTCCACATCAGTAGACTCTGTATCCTTTGCATTCTTCTTCTTGTCTTTCTTTGCACTTTTTTTATCCTTCTTTGAACCTTTTGAATCTGAAGATTCAGCATCAGAGCTTTTTCCTTCCTTCTTTGAAGACTTCTTTGAATTATTCTGTGAGTAATTCTTTAACCACATATCAAATTCCTTAGATTCAGTGCCAGGCTTCTGTAAATATAGCATTAAATCCATATTGGAACTATTTTTTGAGCAAGCCTCAGATTTGGCATTAGAATTGTTCTTTGAGCTCTTAGAACCCCTTTTTATACATATGGGTTCAATATCTGTATCCTTGGAATTTTTGAGAGCTCTACTATTTTTTGGATGCATCATTAAGACTGTCTGAGAATCTTTGGATTTTGGATTTGTTCCAGATTTGTACTTTGACTTTTTAGATATTTCACTTTCATGTGATGATTTTGATGGAGTTTTATCTTCTTTGTCTCCAATTTTAGATTTTTTATCACTTCCTGTTTCCTTGGATTCTATAATTGTCTCATGTGGGCGAGTATTTTTCTTGGAATCTCTCTTGAATATTATTGTTTTGTCATCTTCCAATTTTTCAGGATGGGCTTTAAGAGTACAGGGATGTCTAAATGGAGCCTGTTTCTTGAGAGTGAAGTAATTAGATGGACTTTGGAAATTTTTTCTTAAAAAATGCCACATCCATATATGAGCTGGCTTATGGACTTCCTCTAATTTTCTTTTATTATATCTCTAAAAAGATTGGTTAGAATAACAAGAAGAATTTTTGACAGTGCAATATATAGATAATGTATCATAGAATTGTATACTTGAAACCTATATACTTTTATTAACCAATGTCAACCCAATAAATTTCATTTAAAATTTTTCATGAAATAAAAAACAATTATATATTAAAATTGAAAATAAGTCTGGCTTCTTATTAACCATCCATTTAAAACTTATTTTTGGTGGTTTTTTTTCAATGTCCTATATGTGTTTATATGAGCTAACTCTACTTTGCAAATAAAATTACTTTAGGAAAAATGTTATTCATATATTGATTTATGTTGGGATTGAAGCAGATCAACAATGATCCATGATATTTCAGGGCCTATATTTACAATTGATAGTGGGATCATTTTGGACTCCAATATGGGAAATACCTTTTGGAACATTTTGTGTACATTTTTCCCTCAAGTTAGTTAATAAATAAGTTTATGCCTATCAAGATAGCCATGCCAATTCTTGTGATAGCTATAAGCTTCAGGCTAAACATCATTTCTACTCCTGCTTTCAAGGTCTCTGATCAACTTAAAAGCCTATGAGCCCCGCTGTGAAGTATTGTCAAAAGCAAAGACATAGAATAAAACAAATGTTTGATTCACATTAATTTGTGTAGCAGTAGTGTAGTTTTTTACCTCCCACCCAACATTTGTCATAGTGGATTCATAGATTAATTTTACATTTATTTCTTATATTCTTTCAACTATTCAGTAGAGTCATCACCAGTCAACGAACTGGTCATAAGTAATTAAAGGAAGACGATAAAGAAAAGCATACACTTAAATCACAGCAGATGTAATGAATAGAGCTTGAATAAATATATTGGATGTAATGCTGCTTTTTGGATATGTTTTTCAAACATATTTTGATAACAGCATGGATTGAACTCTGAGAACTAACTAGTCCTTCTCATGGCTACTGATAGCTCCACTTTATAAAAGCAGTAAACAACTTGATCCTCCCAGTATCTAGTATCCTTAGCACCAGATTAAGGTAAAGGGAGAGGCTCTGAAACCTCATCAAGAGAGCAGCTCCTGTTCTAAGTTTCAAAATTTTTGTTTTTGCAGCTGGTAAAAATTTTCTGAGATATCCCACCATTTGCAACATTTGATTATCTAGCTTGCCTGTTTCTTTAGCTATAGAATGCTGTTGAAATGGAGAGCCATATATAAACAAAAGTTTGATCTGAAACAGATGAGGGGGACCTGATTTATGGAGAATTATACATTTTTAAATATCTACCACAAATAGTTAGTAAACTTCAAATTACATATGTTTATCTATATTTAAATAATGTATTATCTAGATTTAGTTTTAAAATACACTTTTAAGTACTTACAGGAACTGTGATTTGTAGTTCTGAAGGACTTGATCTCTTTTTTCTACCTGGCTGAGGTGTTTTGGGAAATGTTAAAGTGAAGCATTCTTGATTCCATAATTTTCTGCTTGATTCTCTGACTAACATAAGAGAAGGCAATAAATAATTTACAATTAGCAGGCATAATTTCATAAACACTGAGATATTCATGAGTAAGAAATATATTGTTTAAATTAAATTAAGTTATAACTAAAAATATCCCTTTTCTTTCTGGAGTTTGTAGTTTCTTTGAATATCAATTAGGGACTTCAATGAGATTTTTCCATAAAAGATTATGTCCCTATGTGCAATAACTATGTTTAAAAATGGTGTTTGTAATCTAAAAATAATTAAATTTATTGGGGTGACAATGGTTAATAAGATTATATAGTTTTCAAGTGTACAATTTTATGATACATCATCTGTATATTGCATTGTGTGCCTACCACATCATTTAATCCTCAAATCTTCCATCACCACATATAATTTAATTTTCTAGATTAAACCCATTTTAAAGATAGATATTTAAATAATAGTTACAATAGTACAACAATAGGAATGGAAAATAGAGGAAGATTCACTATTTTCAAACATCTTCATAATAGTCTCTATTTTGGTTTACTTCTTTTGTGCCCTTTTGGTTAATTTGCAGACAATATGACTACTTGTATAGTTCCCATAATAGCTAGCACAAGGCTGAACATAAAGTAAATAGTAAAAATCTCAATTGATTAAATCTAAGTGTTTATTTCAGCACTCCTCTGACCTCAGTGTTATTCCAAGACACAAAAATTAGGGCAACAGACCAAAATACTCCATTCAGTTCTGTGAACTCTATTTTCAAAAAACGAGATTTGACATTGTGCAGTGAATACATAATGTAATGTAGCGAAGATGTAATATAGAATTGTGTACTTGAACCCTATATAATTTTATTAACTATTGTTGCCCAAATAAATTTAATTCAATTTATTAAAGGAACATATACACATTTTAGGGTGTCCCGAATAGAGTGATCAGGAGGATCACATTATGGGGTAGCTCTGCGAAAAGAAGCACTGGTAAGGTAACTAAGGACAGTTTTGAAGATGATGACACTGTGCTCTCTATTTTTAAATATTTAAGGAGATGTTATGTAGAAGAAGAATAAAGCATTTATAGAATAGTTGTACTAACTTAAAATAGTGCTTACTATGTATCAGACAGTGTTTTAAGCACTTTATACAGATCGCCTCATTTAACCCTCAAACAACACTTTGTATTAGATAATCCTATATAATAAAAAGGCAATATGCAAATTGACCCTAACAGCAGAATGACTGGGAATGACTGGTCACTATGACACCCACTGACCACCAGGGGGCAGATGCTCAATGCAGGAGCTGAAGGAATCCCAGACTGAGTGAGGGCACAGGCCGGGCTGAGAGACCCTCCCAAGTGCACAAATTTTTGTGCACCAAGCCTCTAGCATAATTTATAATTGCCTCTGTTTTACAGATGTAGAAAAATAAAGCACTGAGGGAGTTTAAATTACTTGATCCAAATCATAGAGTATAAGATTTAAAATTCAAACAGATATTTTGGGTCCAGTGTTTAGTCTCTTAATAACAAAGTTAGAGACTTATTTTGTGTATTTCTTGAAGGAAGAACCAGAACAATGGGTAAACATTGTAGCAATGAAGATAGATTTAAACTCAGTTTACTAAGAAGAACTTTCCTAAAGTTGTATTTGTATAACAAATGGATTATCCACTTTCACCTTTCTAACTGTATTTTCCTTTTCTATTCTTCATTTTGTTATAATGAATTTTAAACACAAAGGAGCCTTATGAAACTAAGTTTGTTTTTTTATAATGAAGAAGAGCATATTAAATATTATATTTTAAAATAATGTGTACAAACTCACATCAAGGCCTGAAATATTTTACACATATACACATACCAGCATGGACATACACATTCACACATATGATTTTCCTAAATTTTAACAAAAATTCAAGACATTTTATACTTTATCATATTGAATGGAAGATACTTGTAATTTATCCATAAATTTATTTTCAAATATAATCTAAAATATATTGAACTCCAAAGACTAAAATTTCTTACTTGGAAAGGAAGTATCATATGCTTTGATGTTTACTTTTTGTCTGTTAAAAAAAAGGAAATGCTTTAATTGAATTTGTACTATGGATAATAATAATAGTACTAATTACTATTAGTAATTATTAATATGCTCTCAATAATAAAACAAAAATTTTATGAATTATCTGATTTCTATTATCTAAAATGTATACTTAAAATTCATATCACATTTTTCTTCTAAATCAAGTTATATATGAATAAAAGTATATTTTTACCAGAAACTTCAACAAAAATAATGGAACAACAGATAAATAAAAACAATAATTTCACATATTCTAAAATATATAAAATATTTTATTTAATTACATAGAACCATAAATCCAACCAGTATACCTCCAATTTTTCAGTGAACAAGTCTAAAATGGTAAGAAACCCACATATTTCCTACATTCACTAAATAAGTTTTGAAAAAAAACTTCATTTTGTAGTTTTCTCAGTACTTGCATACAATCAAACCAATAATGATGTGTGATAGTGGCATATGTAACAGTTTATCTGTATTTTGAATTGTTCTTACACACAGAAGAAGTTGATCCATGATATGTTCCATTTGGAAAGTGCCAATTTGATCTGGTAATAATTATGTTGTCTACTGAGGATATACATTATAAAATTTATTTTAAAAATAATACTTTTTATTAGTTAGCAAGGATAGTGAGTTGTGAACATTTTAATCTGATATTATATTTATATACATGTATGCTCCTGAGCTTTTTTAATTTACTTTCTACACCATAAAATTAGTAAACAAAAAAGAAACAAAATTAGTCAAATTATTTATGTTTGAGTCAAACATATTTTCATTTCCTAAGTAAAGCTATAGTCTCCAGTACAAAGCTTGGTCTATACTTATCATTAAATAACTACTGACTTACTTAGGAAAGATTTTGGAGACACTGAGTAATTAACATATGCAGTCCAGTTGTTCTCAACTGAAGGTTGATGTCAGAATTAACTTAGAAATTTTCAAAATGTAAACATTCTTGAGAACTACTGTATTCTTGAAGCAGAATCTCTGGGTGTGCTTAATCAAGTGTGCATTTACATTTTTTCTCTGTTAATTTGGATACTCAGTTCTGGTTAAGAATCATAGCTCTAAATGGTCTTGGGGGGAAAAAACTTCATAGATTTGTGAATGTTCAAAGGTCTAGTCTGTGTTAAATCACTTTAATGCAATAGTGTAGCTAGAAGATATTATAGCCTGTGATCCTGGGAATTTAAGTTTGGAAGTCTGGCATGCTAACTTAAATGCTTTCATAATCTTGGAAAAAGACATTGCACTGACATTGATTTTTCACTTACTTTCTACAGTGTAAAGTAGTGTTTACAACACTTTCTCTTGAGTACAATTCATGTATAATTTATATTCTACTATAATAATGTAGTTTATATAAATCATACATTAAGATAGACAAATTTTAAAGATGAAATAAAACATATAAATTGAAATTATAGTATTTTATTCACACACTTCAATGGATTAATTTAACATGTACCTCAATTTGGAGAACACTAGAAAAAATAATCAAGGAAGAGAGAGAAAAGGGATGATTTTGCCATATTTTATGGCATGATTGTTTTGAATAGATGTGGACTTTGCATGAGGTAATTAGAAGATCAAATGTAATTAAACCTCCAAATAGTTTTCTTTCTTTAAAGCATATTAGGTTTTTACACTTGATCTTAGCCAAAAGGCCGAGAAGCGACCATATTAGGTTTTTAAATTTTATAAATTATTCTGTGAATATTTTTGGTACATGACCCCAAACTATATCTTGACATAAGGAAGAAAATGAGTGATAGATGCCAGAAGATAATGGAATAATATTTTTAAAGTTATAAAAGAAAAAATGTCAATTTAGGACTTTTTCCACAGCAAAATCTCTCTCTCTCTCTCTCTCTCTCTCGTGGCGGGAGCCTCTCCTGCCTCCATGGCAGCGCTAAGGAGCAGTGAGCCGAGCAGGCAGGAGCAAGCAGGAGGGCGGTTAGGAGCAAGTAGACAGGTGTTTAGGAGCGAAGGTTCCCAGATTGTGAGAGGGATGCCCGACTGCTAGATGTCTGACTGCAGGGATTGGGTATAAACTGGCAGTCGGACATCCCTCTTGCAATCCAAGACCTCTTAGGATTGTGACAGGGTGCAGGCCAGGCTGAGGGAACCCCACCCCAGTGCATGAATGTCATGCACTAGGCCTCTAGTCCTATCTAATAATAGACAAACATGGTAATTAACCATACCTCCGACACGCCTCCCATTGGCTAATCAGGGTGACATGCAAATTAACTGCCAACCAAGATGGGGGCCGGCAGCCAGGCAGCTGAAGCGAACAGGAGGCTTGCTTGCTCCAGTGAAGGAGGAAGCCAAGCTTCCCCGCCTGCCGCTGCTGGGCTCTGAGCTGCAGTCTAAGAAACAATGTTGCAAAAATAGAGGCAAAACAAACACCAGAAACCTGCTTTCAGCCAGCCAGGCTTCAGCCAGCAGGACCGCAATAGAGTTTCAATTATAGAACAAACCCAGATACCTGCTTTCAGCACCCGAGGTCTCAGAGCTGGAGCAGAGCCTCAGAGCTAAAGCCGGCTCTCAGCTAAAGTGACAACCATAGAAGGTAAATAAATCCCAGAATTTTTTTTAAAAAAAGAGAACACAGAGCAGGGTAACGATTAAAGAACCAGCTCTGGATAGGACTAAGGTAAGCCAGACTGACAAGTAGAAGAATATAAGGACCTTCACTACTGCAATTTTTTTTTCTTTTTCACCTTTTAACTAAGAAACTATTTTTTTCTTCTTTTTCCATCACCTGACTTTACCCTTTTAATTACTACATTTTTATTTTTAACCAGTATTATTACTGCTACCATTTTACCATTTTTTAAAGTGCCATTTTATTTTCTCTTTATTTTATTTTGGGATTAGTGTTCTCCATTCTATTGTCATCGTTCCTTCAAAATCAATTTTCCCTACCTCAATATTTCCTCTATGCTAAAACCCTCTCCCTCACTTTTCCCCTTTTAATGTCCTGTTTCTCTTCCCCTATTCCTGTTTTAGACTTTCCCTATTCCTTCTGTTTACCTCCTGTCAAAATTTCACCCTACTTATATATCCTATTTCCAATCCACTGCTCTAAATCCTTATACACATATCCCTTATCTTTCTTCACTATCCAAATTTTTTTCTTCTTCTTTTATCTTTATATTGTTTTGTTGCTGTTTGCTTGATTGTTGAG
>NW_006291239.1:0-776 GCF_000327345.1 Myotis davidii
AGTGACTTTGAGCATTTTTTCATATGTTTCCTTCTATCTATTTTTGTCCTTTGCCCATTTTTAAGTTGGAATGTTTTTTCTTCCTTTTGTTAAGTTGTATGAGTTTCTTATATATTTTGGAAATTAACCCCTTATGAAATATATTATTGGAAAATACATTCCCCCATGCATTGGGCCCCTTTTCATTTTGTTGTGGTTTTTATTGCTGTGTGGCAGGCTTTTATTTTGATGTAGTCTTGTTTATTTTTTCCTCTGTTTCTCTTGCCTTAGAGATATATCTGGAAATATATTGCTAGGAGAGATGTCTGAGATTTTGGGGCCTTGGTTTTTTCCAGTATTTTTATGGTCATGTGTTTCATTTAAGTCTTTTATCCATTTTGAGTTTATTCTTGTTTATGGTGTAAATTGCACGTACTTGTCCAATTTTTACAAGACCATCTATTGAAGAAATTGTCTTTACTCCATTGTATGCTCTTGCCTCCTTTGTCAAATATTGATTGAGCATAATGGCTTGTATTGACTTCTGGATTCTCTGCTCTGTCCCATTGATCTATATGCCAGTTCTTATGTCAGTACCAGGCTATTTTGTATCATATCTTTGTGGTATAACATGATATTTGGTATTGTGATCCCCTAACTTTGTTTTTATTTCTCAAGATGGCTGCGGCTATTTGGGGTCTTTTAGGTTCCATATACATTTCTGGAGTATTTTGTTCCAGATCTGTGAAATATGGCATTGGTAAATGGGGATTGCACTGAATCTATAGATTGATTTG
>NW_006291240.1:0-1723 GCF_000327345.1 Myotis davidii
CGTTAACCTATGCCGCCATCTTCGGTCGTATCCAGTCTAAATCTTTTCTGGGGCTATTTTTAGATCATGCTCTTCTAAAGCAAGGACGGTCTGTGTAAGAATTTCCTGTAAAGTAACCTGATCTTTACGAGCTAGTAAAATATCATCCATATAATGAATAAGATATAGATCTGAAAATTTCTTTCTAATAACTTGCAATGCCTGATCTACAAACTTTTGACATAATGTAGGACTATTTTTCATCCCTTGTGGGAGAACCTTCCATTGATATCTCTGATAAGGCTGTTTAAAGTTTTCTGATGGTATGCTGAATGCAAATCTTTGACAATCAGCCGGGTGAAGAGGTATAGTGAAAAAACAATCCTGTAAGTCAATAACAACAACACAATACTCCTGTGGAATTGCCACAGGGGAGGGCACTCCAGGTTGTAAGGAGCCCATATCTTCCATGGTGGCATTTATGGCTCTTAGATCTTGCAAAAGTCTCCACTTGCCTGATTTCTTTCTTATTACAAATATGGGTGTGTTCCAGGGACTATTTGATGGCTCTATATGTCCCTCTGCTAATTGCTGATCAATTAATTGTCAGGCTGCTGATATTTTCTCAGATGTTAAGGGCCATTGCTCAACCCATACTGGTTGTGATGATTTCCAGACTATGGGATCAGCAGTCCTCCAGGCAATGGCCCCGATTGAGGGACATATAGAGGGACATATAGAGCCATCAAATAGTCCCTGGAACACACCCATATTTGTAATAAGAAAGAAATCAGGCAAGTGGAGACTTTTGCAAGATCTAAGAGCCATAAATGCCACCATGGAAGATATGGGCTCCTTAAAACCTGGATTGCCCTCCCCTGTGGCAATTCCACAGGAGTATTGTGTTGTTATTGACTTACAGGATTGTTTTTTCACTATACCTCTTCACCCGGCTGATTGTTAAAGATTTGCATTCAGCATACCATCAGAAAACTTTTAACAGCCTTATCAGAGATATCAATGGAAGGTTCTCCCACAAGGGATGAAAAATAGTCCTACATTATGTCAAAAGTTTGTAGATCAGGCATTGCAAGTTATTAGAAAGAAATTTTCAGATCTATATCTTATTTATTCTGTTGAATTGCCACAGGGGAGGGCAATCCAGGTTGTAAGGAGCCCATATCTTCCATGGTGGCATTTATGGCTCTTAGATCTTGCAAAAGTCTCCACTTGCCTGATTTCTTTCTTATTACAAATATGGGTGTGTTCCAGGGACTATTTGATGGCTCTATATGTCCCTCTGCTAATTGCTGATCAATTAATTGTCAGGCTGCTGTTATTTTCTCAGATGTCAAGGGCCATTGCTCAACCCATACTGGTTGTGATGATTTCCAGACTATGGGATCAGCAGTCCTCCAGGCAATGGCCCCGATTGAGGGACATATAGAGGGACATATAGAGCCATCAAATAGTCCCTGGAACACACCCATATTTGTAATAAGAAAGAAATCAGGCAGGTGGAGACGTTTGCAAGATCTTAGAGCCATAAATGCCACCATGGAAGATATGGGCTCCTTACAACCTGGATTGCCCTCCCCTGTGGCAATTCCACAGGAGTATTGTGTTGTTGTCATTGACTTACAAGATTATTTTTTCACTATACCTCTTCATCTGGCTGATTGTCAATCCTGTCGAGGAGTGTGAGTTATTGCTTTCTTTTCCTAATCCCTTTTCTGGATTAAAT
>NW_006291241.1:0-544 GCF_000327345.1 Myotis davidii
ACCTCTCCCTCCTGGACACTGTCCACCGTCCAGCAGCCAATTTTCTGCCCCTTCTCTGGCCCCCACGCCCTGAACGGGGCTGGGCTGGCCTGAGAGCCCACAGATATGAGGGGCCAGATCCCGGGGGAGTTGGCTCCGGGGGCTGTGGGGACCCCTTGGTCAAGTGCAAACTCGGCCAGCTGAGGTCACACAATAAAGGCCAGCGCCGGAGTTCCATGAATTGTTGCGTGTAAGTCCCCTCAGCGAGCTCCAATCTGGCGCAGCATGTGGCCGGCCTCACCCCAGCGAGCCAGGTTTGGACCTCAGGCCTTCACTCCAACCAGGCAGGAGCTCATTTTCAGATGGAAAACACCAGCGGGGGAGGGGCTGCGGGATACCTGTGACTAGAGCAAGTTCACCCCCGGAGACAGCAAGAACCCAGAGTGTCCGCTTACCTTTTCCACAGGCTGTGCTCCTCACCATGTGGTCTCCCGCTCAGCAAGGAGGCTGGCCATGGGGGTCGCCGCCTGGCAAGCTTCCTGTGGCTGCACTCTGGTTTCTTTGT
>NW_006291242.1:0-1109 GCF_000327345.1 Myotis davidii
ATCAGCCTGCAGACTGAAAGGTCCCAGGTTCGGATCCGGTTAAGAACATATGCCCGGGCCCTAACTGGTTTGGCTCAGTGGATAGAGTGTCAGCCTGCAGACTAAGGGGTCCCAGGTTTGATTCCAGTCAAGGGCATGTACCTTAGTTGCGGGCACATCCCCAGTGGGGAGTGTGCAGGAGGCAGCTGATCAATGTTTCTCTCTCATCAATGTTTCTAACTCTCTATCCCTCTCCCCTCCTCTCTGTAAAAAAGTCAATAAAATAAATATTAAAAAAATAACATATGCCCAGGTTGCAGGCTCCATCCCCAGTAGGGGGCATGCAGGAGGCAGCCAATCAATGATTCTCTCTCATTATTGATGTTGGTATCTCTCTCTCCCCTCCCCCTTCCTCTCTGAAATCAATAAAAATATATTGGAAAAAAAAAGAGCATCTGTATGTTTGCTAAGTCTGCCATAGTGAAATACCACAGGTTGTGTGGTTTCTTCTAAAGCCTCTCTCCTCAGCTTGCAGATGGCCATCCTCTTGCTACATCCTCACAGGGTCTTCTCTCTGTGCTGGGGCTTCCGTGGTGTCTCTTCCTCTTTTTAAAATTTGATTTGTTGATTTGAGAGAGAGGAAAGGAGAGAGAGAGAGTGAGAGAGAGAGTGAGAGAGAGGAAGAGCGAGGAGGACATCGATTTATTGTTTTACTTATGCATTCATTGGTTGATTATGTGTGTGCCCTGACTGGGTATCAAACCTTAAACCTTGGCATATCGGGATGACACTCTAACCAACTGGGGCTCTTCCTCTTTTTATAAGAATACCAGCCAGGTCGATCGCCTAGCGGTAGTTTCGGCAGCGCTCCCTGATCCGCAGCTTTGCAGGAGGAACCGCCAGCCAGAGCCGCGTCGGAACCATGTTTCGCAACCAGTGCGACAATGATGTCACTGTTTGGAGCCCTCAGGGCAGGATTCATCAAATTGAATATGCCATGGAAGCTGTCAAACAAGGTTCAGCCACAGCTGGTCTGAAATCAAAAACCCATGCAGTTCTGGTTGCATTGAATAGAGCACAGTCAGAGCTTGCAGCTCATCAGATAAAAATTCTCCATGTGGACAACCATA
>NW_006291243.1:0-1171 GCF_000327345.1 Myotis davidii
GAGCGTGCATCAGTCACAAACCCTGTGTGCTCACGGGAAATGTATTCTGTGTTCTTATTTGTGCTTGAGAAAATTGTGATTACTTCAAGTTCTTGACAGGATCTTCATTCCTTTCTCTCTGACTAGGGAATGGCTCTGACCTAGGGTTTCTGCAGAGCACCCATCCTAAGCTAAGGAGTGTTACCACTTTCTGGGACATTGTGGGTCTCACTTTTTGTTTCTATGAATTGTTTTACTTTCTAATTCACCAGCCTGCCAATTGCTTACTCTCCTCTGTTCCTGTTTATGATCTTTACTAAATATGTTTTTTCTTTCATTGCTTTCTTTTCTTTTTTTTTTATTTCACTCTGGATGATTTGATACAAAAGGTGTGATCTATCATCATGTTGAGATGAACAGATATGGTGGGGTCCCCCACATTTTCTGTGCTTTGGAAAGCATATACTATAATAATGTCAGGAAAATCACTCTTTGTCCAATAATAGCTTATTTTATACCACTCACCAAGGCAATGAAATAAAGTTTAAATAACTTTGTGGTTCCAATTTGCATATGGGGTAGTGTCCATTGTGTGTGTGTGTGTGTGTGTGTTCCTCAGGGTATTGCCCATGTCTACAGTGTGGGTCTATGTGAACCTGGTCATAAGCCCAGCACCTGAGCACCCAGCAGAGGCTGGGAGTATTCTGCACCAGCGTGTTTCTGTGCTTGGCTTATCTGTATGTTTCTCTCTGTGTCTGTGCACCCCCACAATGGACAAGTGCATAGGCAATCTCTAGAGAGGCATTGTAGAGGCACCCTCCTCTACATCAATATGTTCCTGTTCCCCACACCCAGGTGAGCGCCTTCTTCCCTTCCAGGCGTCTGGTGTCCTTCTGGAGGTCCCATTTCAGGTCTCAAGGATGGATTAAGCATAGGGTCAGTTCAGAGAATCGCCGACTATGGGAAGGTGGAGAATTGAGGAAGACTCTGATGACACAGGAGATATAGAGTGTGGATTGGTAACCTTTGTGAAGGACACTGGTCTTTAGGGGGAAGATCTAGGCTCCTCAGTCCCCACTGATAATGAGGAACTGGGCATCCCAGGAGAGGGGTGTCCCTTGCCATGTCAAAGCTAGGCTGACAAATAATAGAGGAAGGTGCATGGGGCTTCATGGAGCATCACTCTTTTGGG
>NW_006291243.1:5198-6134 GCF_000327345.1 Myotis davidii
ATGAAACCTAATGGTTTTGTGAATTGTGCTGGCCCCTCTAAGATGTTCAGCTTAAGGGTGATGCTCAACAGGCAAGAACTCAAAGGTAGAGGAAGTATAACCCTCTAACCCAGTGGTCGAAAAATGGGCTTGCGAGCCACATGTGGCTCTGTGGTCCCTTGAGTGTGGCTCTTCCACAAAATACCACGTGTGGGCGCACATGTAAAGTACGATTGAAACTTCGTGGCCCATGCGCAGAAGTCGGTATTTTGAGTGTAACCAATCCCAGTTTGTGCCTTTTGTAACCAGTCAGCACTCCTGTTGGTTCTGATTGCAGAGACTACACTGCTTGCCAATATTTCCTGCCACTGAGGCAAGGCTGTTGGTCCAGCATATGAGAACTGGCATGCAACAAACTGCTCTTTTCTAATGTGTACTATTTGGTGAGCTTTGATGTACATATAAATCTGTGAAACCACCACACATGAGAGAAACTTATCTATCTCTAATATACACCGTGGAGCAAAAATTGATTTAAAAATTTGAGCACCCAAAACACAGAGTTTATTCTTTTTAAAAGTATTTTAAACATTACTTTCATTGTTTCTTTTAGGAAAATGGAAGGGAGTGTGGATGAGAGAGAAACATCTATATGAAAGAGATATATTAATCAGCTGCCTCCTGCTCTCCCCTACTGGAATTTGAGGAAGGCATGTGCCCTGACCTGTTCCAGGCACCTTTTAGTGTGGGGGATAATGCCCAACCAATTGAGCAACACTGGCCAGGGAAGAGTAAATTTTTGTATTATTATTTGTTAATTATCGTATTAATTTATATACCAACAACTCTATATCTTCTTTTGGCACACCCTATATTTACCTCCTGCCCTTTTATAATCTCTCTCTCTCTCTCTCTCTCTCTCTCTCTCTCTCTCTCTCTCTCTCTCTCTCTCTCTCT
>NW_006291243.1:6240-11969 GCF_000327345.1 Myotis davidii
TAAATATTGGTTTCCTTCATGCTGCAGTTATTCCGAGATTCAACACAAACACTTATGTGAATATTTTTTTTATTGCTGAGTAGTATTGTGATCTGTGAGTTACCACTTTAACTATTGATCTGTCTATGATTTTGTTCATTTCCAGGGTTAGGATAGTATAAATAAATCTGCTGGGAATATTTGCATTCACTTCTTTATATAGATATATGTTTTACTGATCACAATGTTGTAGTGTAGGTGAATGTGTTACATTGTAAGATATGCGGGAATGTGATCTAAAATGGTCATGCTCTTTGCCCTCCTACCCACCCACAGTAATAAAAATTACACTTTTCCTGTAACCCTGCCAGCACATCCAATGGTTAATCTTTTTGAATACTAACAGCATAAATGAGTATAGTATCAACTCCCTTTCTTTTTAATTCTATTTACTTAAGATTTTTTATGGTGAGCATTTTTTTCATACATTTACTTACACTATCTCTATCACATTTGTTAAAATGTCTGCTCAGAATCTTTTACTAATTGTTTAAATGAACTTATTACCTTGAGAGCATTATGCTAGGAAAAATAATCCAGTCAAAGAAAGATAAGTATCACATGATCTCACTCATGTGTGGAATGTAATGAACAACATAAACTGATGTATAAAAACAGATCAGGAGACAGACAAGATGCAAGCAGACCTTCAAACCTCAGAGTGACATGTTTGAAGTTCACTCATTTCTCAGTGACTGCAATGACTTCTTTGCTCTATGGAACCAGAGGTTTTAAATATTGCAACGGAATTTTTTTTCCTCAATTTTTAACCCATGTAGAATTTAAACCCACTTGTACCATACACAGATTTAATCTTCATTGTTAACATTCTCCACCAAACTTAATAAGTGTAAGCACTCCATAATGCATTAAGTGAAGTCTACATGTGTAATCTTTGTTAATATCCCCGATGCACATACTCTCATTACCGTGAAGTTCAAACTGGCAAAATGATGGCCTGAACATGGACATGATGAGGTATTTCAGTAGCACATCATTATATTTTATTTCCACTATGCTCATACAGTACCACCAAATATGCTCAAGAACTTTCATAATAAAACAGTAAAATTATTGGGATGCATCAAGTTTAAAGCTTTCTTGAAGATTGATTCAAGTAGAATTGACATAAAATGGACATTTGAAAAACACAATGTACCCGTTTGATGTTTTCATACATTCCTGAAACCAAGTTCTGTTGGCCCTTATCAGAGCCCACAGTGACACAATAAGGTGAAGCCAGTGGTGGTCAGTGGGAGCCTCCCTGAGACAATCTGGGAAGGGGTGGCAGAGTCCAGTTGTAAGGCCTACTGGGAGCATGCCCCCTGCCCCCATTTGGTAGGTGAAGGGAGGTCACTATAGCTGTGTGGACAACTGAAATTAGAAAGGGGAGTCCTGGCTGGCATGTGGGCGCTGTGGAAGGACTTGTCCTTCTTAAGGGGCCTCACAGTTTGCCTCCAGCCCCAGGCTGCCTTTAGAAAGGCTGATGAGCAGCCCCTTCAGAAAAATCATTGCCAGAGGGAAATTTATAGTCCTGAATGCACATAAAGAATCCAGGGGCTTAAGCATGTTTGCTTATTTATGAGTAAAAGTGGAGGAGCTTTAGTAAACTCACCACAAGGATAGTTTTCCAGAGGAAAATGACAAACAGAAATGTATAAGGAGGCAGTGATGATGGTAAGCTTCCAGGGAATTTCAAAAAACTGGCGGGAGGACACAGTAAAGAAAGGGGCAGGATATGCAATAGATGGAATACTATTTGAGATCATGAGGAGCTTTAGACACTTACAATACATCTGTCTCAGGAAATCAACTTTGGAATCCCAACACCAGCCTCTATGTGATCTCCAGAGGATTCTCTGCTTTAAGAAAGACTGCAAGTTGGCTGACTCTTGCCTCCTGTGACACTGGCTGTATTTATAGACATTAAACATGGGTTTCACTGGGGAAAGCACAGTTTCTAGTTCACGATGGGCCCTACTCACTCCAGTGTCTAGGTTATGATGGAATCCCTCAGAAACAGCTTCCACTGTGGGAAAGTTAATTTTTATCACCCAAAGATTAACCTAAGTTAAAAGCAAAAAGAGATGGCTTTAATCAGAAACCATTAGATTTTAGGGCTTAAATAAAAACATGTTGAGGATCTTGACTATGACACTAATAGTGTGACATTTTTCTGATATGTGTTATTCTTTTCATGAAAGGAGACCGACTTCTATTGTGTTCAGATGATTCTCTAACTGTTCCAGAGAGATAGCTTTAGATTTAACCCTATGTACTTGAAACATCAACACCTTCATTTTTAAAATTCTGTCCATAGGAATAGTTTATTAATGTGAGAGAGAGAGAGAGAGAGAAAGAGAGGGGGGAAGAGAGATATAGAGGGGGGAAGAAGATGAAACCAATAAAACAGGAAACATGGATCAATTGCCTCCTCTTTTCTCTCGAACAAGGATCAAATTTGCAACCTAGTTAGTTAAGTGCCCTTACCATGAATCAAACAGGACATCAGTGTGTGAGGATGTCCTTTATGGGAGGATGTCCCAACCCACTGAGCCTCCTGAGAAGGCAGCACCTGAATTCTTTTTTAAAAAATATATTTTATTAATTTTTTCAGAGAGGAATGGAGAGAGACTGAGAGCCAGAAACATTGATGAGAGAAACATCGATTCAGCTGCCTCCTGCACACTCCCCACTGGGGATGCGCCCGCAACCCAGGCACATGCCCCCGACTGAAATCGAACCTGGGACCCTTCAGTCTGCAGGCTGACCAAACCGGTTTCAGCAGCACCTTAATTCTTAATGTTTCCTTTAAGAGAGTAAATTAGTATGACTCGGCATTTGTCGAGTCCCAAACTTTCTGTGCTTTGGAAGGGACATAATAAAAATCAGTTTTTGTCCAATATTGGGTTATTTTGCATTGCAGACCAGTGCCTTGAAACAAAGTCTGCATGACTTTGTGGTTCAAATTTGCAGCCTGGTGCCTCTGTGATTGGTGAGTTCAATGGGGATAAAGAATAGGAGTCGTTTGTTGTGCTTGTGGGAACAAAATGAATTATACTAGAGGCCCAGTGCATGAATTTGTGCACGTGTGGGGTCTCCATTGGGGCAAATCAGGGCTATCTTGCCCAGTCCAGATTGGCCAGACCCCAGCAGCAAGCTAACCTACTGGTCTGAGCATCTGCCCCCTGGTGGTCAGTGTGCATCATAACAACCAGTCTTTCCCAGTCGTTGGACAGTTAGGGTCAATTTGCATATTACCCTTTTATTACATACAGTAGATTCTCTGTTCATAGTATTACATAATTCTCAGCAATGTGTAAGGGAACTCCTCCCCACAGACTGCAAAATAGCCATGTGCCATGGAGTATGAAATTTCATACACTGGTGTCATTTGTTGTAAGACTCTGAGGTTTAAATGGAACAACCATTAGGACAGACACACTATATTTACAGTGAGTGGGAAAGACTGTAGAAAATTGGAGGAAAAGTGTCCTTCTGAACATTTTGCAAAAATGATCAAAGGTCTGTGGCTTGTGTGATGTTTTATTACATACATTCTCCATGCCCCCAAAACTGTTTTCTGTTGCTGAAGTCGTTGGCAGAAAAAATGAAGAGTTTGTTGGAGCCCCTGGCCTCACTTCAAGGTTTCCTCAATTAGCAAGACCTCAGAGCTGAGGAAGGATAATCCTATCATCAGTCCCAGGATTTATTTTTCGTAACCAGTCAGAATTGCCATGGATTCTGATGGCAAAAGTCTTCACTACTTGCTGATATTGGCTGCTCCTGTGCCAAGGCTGCTCCTCCAAGAAAATTAGGAGAGAGATGGCAGAGCCCATATATGGTTGCAATTTTAATTTCCTAACAAGACAGGGATGTCCAGGTATTTATTTGGAAGTACTTTTTTAAAGACTTTATTAAGTATATTTAAAACTGACATACCTCAAAATGCACTGTTCTAATGTGTACTATTTGGTGAGCCTGAACATATGAATAAAGTTGTAAAAATGTCACATATGAAATAAACATATATCTCACTCATGTGCAGGTTCGAGCAAAAGTAGGCTTACAGATGTGAGTATGCAAATCACAGAGTTTATTCTCTTATTTTATATGTCTTTTTCATTTTAAAAATAATTTTAATTGACCTGTTGGAAAGCGAGGGAGAGAGAAGGAAATGGAGATATGTGAAACATTGAACTGCTGCTTCCTGTCCACCACCTACAGGGCATCCAGGTAGCCATGTGCCCTGACTTGGGCTGGAACCAGTGACCTTTCAGGGCAAGGGATGGTGTCCAACCAACTGAAGTACAATGGCCAGGGAAGAGATTGTACTTGTATTATTATTTACTAACTATTGTATTAATTTTCATACCAACAACTCTAAACCTACTTTATCACACCCTATATTTACCTCCTGCCCTTTTATAATTTCTCTTTCTGCCTTCCCCTGCTCTAAATGCAGTCATTCATTTTCCTTTCTTTAAAAGATTAGTTCATATTTTTCATAATGTTATAAACACTATAATTTGTGTATACTTTAACAAATATTGGACTCTTTCATGCTACAAAGTTGTTTGAGATTCGAGACTAATGCTTATGTGAAAAGCTTATTATTTTTTATTGCTTAGTAGTATTGTGTTCGGTGAATAACCACTTTATTGATCTTTGGTTTATGTTATTTCTAGGTTTGGGGCATTACAAATAAATTTTGGGGGAATTTGGGTTCAGTTCTTCATACATATATATTCTACTTATCTAACTGTTGTAGTGTAGGTGAGAGTTTTACTTTTTAAGACATGCAGAACTGTGATCTAAAATGGACATTCTCTTTGGCTTTCCAAATACCCACAATAATGAAAATTCTAGTTTTTCTTTATCCAGGTGAGCTCATGCAATATATAATATTTTTAAATTGCAGGCATGAAAATCATTATAGTGTTAACTTGTTTTGTTTTAAATCCATCCCCCTAAAAAATTTTATGGTGAGCATTTCTTTATGCATTGATTTGTATTGTCTTTATCTTTTTTGTTGAAATGTCTGGTCAGAAAGTTTTGCCAATTTTTAAAATGAATTTATGATTTAAAAAATAGGCAGAAAGTTCAACATCTAAGACATCTACATTCTTTCATCATCCCCAGCTTAAATGAATGTTCCCTCAAAATCTTCTGAACTCATGTTGTGAAATCTTTTCTGCATGAAGTCAAGAACACAAACACTACAGGCCAACCTCATGCAGATGTGCTCCAGGCTGGTTATGCCTGGGACATCCACTATAAACACAGATCAACTCATGACTTTGCTTATAAGACTTGGGTGACAAAGTAATGGTCCACACTCAGTTTGCTGTTGATGAGTCAAATCAATCTTAACACTATTCGTTTTTTAAATGTTTTTATTGAATCTTTAGAGAGAAAGGGAGAGGAATAAACATCAACGATGAGAGAGAATCATTAATCAGCTGCCTCCTGCATTGCCCAACCTCCTAAGATGGAGCCGCAAACTTGGGCATGTGCCTCAACCTGAAATCAAACCTGTGATATATTGCTTCATGGGTACACACCCCACCACTGAGCAACACTGACTGTGCACACTATTCTTTTGATATTGTTGTTGACTGTATTATAGATGTTCCCAAATTTCCCCCATACCCTTTACCTTTATCCTCCCTCTCACCTGCCCCACCCTG
>NW_006291243.1:12113-13633 GCF_000327345.1 Myotis davidii
TTTTTTATTGTTGATACTATTATGAATGTCTCCAATTTCCCCCCTGTGTATATATTCTTAATGGATCTCTTCCAGTCCTCACCACCCTCTTTTCCTCGGAGATCTGTCAGTCTGTTGCAGTTAGCTAGGCCTCTGGTCCCATCTACTCCCTCCCCAGGCGTCTCTTGCTGGGCCACAACACCTTTATTCACCTAAGTCATTGGCTAGGATGCTAGCCCTGCCCTTAGAGGTTAAGAAAACGACATTACCCAGAAGGAACTGCACCCCTATGGGCGGTGCTAAAGGGCATTTCCGTGTCTGAGCATCCGGTTAGGGCGGGACTTCCGCCTTCCTCCTTGTGGTAGACATTTTAACCTCTCAGGCCTTTTGTTCACAGATTCACAGACTTCAGGGCGCTGGTGGTGAAGAGGAGGTGGCCTGGGAGGCAGCGCGCCTGCTGTGCGGGGTGTGTCTGAGGCTCTTTGAGCACCAACAGCCCGAGATTGGGGTCCCTGTGCCTCCCGGTCTCCTCTCTGCTCAAAGGGTCCCGGCAGCCTGACCCCATTTCACCCTCCAGCCTTGAGGACTGGCCTCTCAGGTCCCGCCGCCCAGGTCCCAGCGCTCAGAATGGTGAGTCCCTCGTGAGTGACACATGGTTGATGGGGGAAGAGGGTGAAAGGCTGCAGTGCCACCTTGTAAGGACGTGATGGTGAGACTGAGCAGGGAGGACTCGGGAGCCCGGGCCTGTTGTGGGTGTAAAGACAACAGAGATGAGGTGAGGTTTTGCACGAGGAGTTTTACTTTCACTCTCAGAACGCTGGGGCCATAGGTGGTTGTGAAAAAAAGAGGGACATTTTCTGAGGCCGGATTCTAACTTTTCCTAACATTGCTCAGAGGAAGGACAGACTGGAAGACAGAGGACAGCAGCTGTGGACAGGAAGGGGAAGTCCCGTAAATGATAAGGGAACTGGCAGAGTGAGCTCTGAGGACAGAGCCCTGAGATAATACAGGCATCTGGAGGGCACCTGGCCTCTGGGCTGATCAAGGGCACTGAGCCCATAGAGCCTGACGGGTGCCAGGCTCTCAACAGACCATTTTCTTTCCACAAATTCCTGCAAATGCAGAATCGATTAGGTATACAGGTCCGTGGAGCTTATTTCAGGGCCTCACATACTTATGGCCTCTGAGATAGTAGAGTCCTTGACTTGTCAGCTGCTCTTTTATCCCTTAGACCTGGGTACTTTGAACAGACAATAAGCCCAGACTTCAAAGGGCAGGAGTAGGGCTTCATGACGTGGACCTTGATTTTGGCAACCAGTGTAATGAGTGATAGGTCCTCCAGACATAGGGTCCAGAGAATGTGAAAAGACTTGGAGTGAAGAGTGAGCTGATTCAGGAACTCTTAGGTGTATTAAAAAAAAAAAAAGTATGTATATGTATGTGTGTGTGTGTGTGTGTGTGTGTGTGTGTATGTAGCCCAGTGCACAAAAATTTGTGCCCTCAGGGGTGAGGGTGAGGAGTGGCACCAGACCCCTCACCCC
>NW_006291243.1:14266-16167 GCF_000327345.1 Myotis davidii
CTTCACTGTGTCTGGAGCCTTCAGTCTTTGCTCCATGCTTCGGCAGGAGTCTTCAGTCTCCGACCAGAGCTACTCCTGTAGCTCCTTCTGCCCCCCACTGTCCCCCTCATAGCTTGATCGCTGCTTTACCTGCAGACCTTGCCAATGGGCTCCTGGGTCCCAGGGGGCCACCTTGCCTGCGGCCCGGCTTTCTGATCATGATCACGATCAGGGCTGCAGGCAAGGCAGCTCCTGGGTCCCAGGGGGCCGCCTTGCCTGTAGCCTGGCTTTCCGGCGGCTCCTGGGGTCCCACATGGGGGTCTGGATGGCGGCTCCCGGTGTCCCGCCCTGCCTGCAGTATGCAAATTAGCCGCCATCTTTGTTGGTGGTTAACCACCATCTTGGCTGGTGATTAATTTGCATATCACCCTGATTAGCCAATGGGAAGGGTAGCAGTCATACACTAATTACCATCTTTCTCTTTTATTAGATAGGAGATATATATATATGTATATATATGTATAGATATAGATATATAGATGTTACATGTAGAAAGGAAGGGAGAGGGAGAGAGACAGAAATGGAAACAGGGATGAGCAAAAAACAAGGATTGGTTGCCACCTGTACAATCTCTACTGTGGATCCAGCCCACAGTCCAAGCATGTGACCTCACCAGTGCATGAGTCTATGCTCAACAAACTGAGACACATCAGCCTGGACTATAGATCACTTTAGTACAGGGAATCATGGTCAGGTTGGTAATGGTAGTAGTAGCTCAGAAGGGACAGTGTGAGCCTGAGAACTGGCTTCTTGCTGGGGCCACTGTTTGTGGGAGGTGGGTGTCACAACACAGCTATGTGACAGAAGTTGTCATGTAGAGTGTGGGGGAGAGATAATGGTTTTGCTATGGTCAAGGCCTTTAAAATTTGAGTGGACCTGGGGCCTATGAGGCATACATGGCAACAGAAGGGGCCAAAGAGAAATTCAAACAAGAAGAGACTAGGGCTGGCACATATCAACTTTTCTAAACTCTCACCAGGATTTTGTTGTGAACCTTGGTGTGTCCTGGCTATGGGGAGTTGCAGTCAGTCTTGTGATTTGCTCAGAGGCATGAGTGTTCATCTGTGAGACTCACTGGGCATGGTGCAGAGAGCCATTGAAGCTAGGACTTGAGTGAAGGTTAAGGGAGGGATGTTGGCTGTGACTAGCGAAGGACAAGTGCAGCATAACAGGAGGTGGGCTATGGATATCTGAGATCTGATTGTTCTTAATAGTTGAGGTTGAAGGAAAAAAACAACAGTCATGCAGAGAGGCTTACATAGCAGGACTCAAGGCTGCCTCTATGAGTGTGGACTATCAGAGTCTGGGCAGTACTTGATCATGATTCAATTTGGCAAGCATCCTCTGGACCACACATGCTGAGTAATAAGTAAAAGGCCAGGTGATGAGCATGGGGGCTGGCGCTGTGGAAGTGCAGGTTTGAGAGAGGTGTGGTAGAAAGAGTGACATGAACTTGGAGAGGGAAGGTGAATTCATGGCCACAGAGCCATGATATTGACATAAGAGTGAATGAAGGAAGAGTCTATTTCTGGTGGTCCCTGGGTGGAACCATACAGTGAATGTTAGGGTAATTGCCTGTAAAGAAATGGTTTATGCCCTAACCGGTTTGGCTCAGTGGATAGAGCATCAGCCTGCGGACTCAAGGGCCCCAGGTTTGATTCTGGTCAAGGGCATGTACCTTGGTTGCGGGCACATCCCCAGTAGGGGGTGTGCAGGAGGCAACTGATCGATGTTTCTCACTCTCTATCCCTCTCCCTTCCTCTCTGTAAAAAATCAATAAAATATATTTTAAAAAAGAAACGGTTTAGGTGCTACATTCTAGGTTAAGCGCTTAGGTGCCATTTAACTAACCACCTGCCTTA
>NW_006291244.1:0-1361 GCF_000327345.1 Myotis davidii
AAGCCCAAAGTGAGTAGAAGAAAGGAAATAAAAACTATCAGAGCAGAAATAAACAAAATGGAGTTTAAATAATCAATACAAAAGATCAATGAAACCAAGAGCTGGTTCTTTGAAAAGATAAACAAGATTGACAAACCTTTAACCAGACTCATCAAGAAAAAAAAATGAAAAGGGACCCAAATAAATAAATTTAGAAATGAAAGAGGAGAAGCAACAATGGACACCACAGAAACACAAAAGATTGTAAGAAAATACTACCAATAACTATATGCTAACAAATTGGACAGTCTGGACAAAATAGATAAATTCCTAGAAATATACAATTTTCAACACTGAATCAGGAAGAATCAGAAAATCTATATAGACAGGTTACAACTAATGAAATAGAAGCAGTAATCAAAAACCACCCAACAAACAAATGTCCTGACTGAATGGCTTCACAGGTGAATTTTACCAAACATTAAAAGAAGATCTGGCCAAAACCGGTTTGGCTCAGTGGATAGATCGTCGGCCTGCGGGCTGAAAGGTCCCAGGTTCGATTCCGGTCTAGGGCATGTACCTTGGTTGCGGGCATATCCCCAGTAGGAGATGTGCAGGAGGCAGCTGATAGATGTTTCTCTCTCATCGATGTTTCTAACTCTCTATCTCTCTCCCTTCTTCTCTGTAAAAAATCAATAAATTATATTAAAAATAATAATAAAAAAGAACATCTGATACCTGTCCTCAAACTATTCCAAAAAATTTAAGAAGAATAAAAAAATCCCAAGCTCATTTTACAAGGCCAGCATTATCCTAATTCTAAAACCAGAAACAGCACTACAAACCAAGAAAATTATAGGCCAATATTCCTGATGAAAATAGATGCTAAAATCCTCCACAAAATGTTAGTAAACTAGATCCAGCAACACCTTAAAGGAATCATACACCATGCTCAGATGGGATTTATTCTGGATATGCAAAGTTGGTACAATATCTGTGAATCAATAAATTTGATACATCATATAAACATGATCATATTAATAGATGCAGAAAAAGAAGTTAATAAAATACAGTACTCATTTATGATAATAATTTTCAGCAGCAAATTGGAAATAGAGAGCACATATCCCAATATAATAAAGGCAATATATGGCAAACCCACAGCCAACATCATACTCAATGGGCAAAAGCTATAAGGTTTTCCTTAAGATTGTGAACAAGAAAAGGATGTCTGCTTTTACCACTCATATTCAACACTAGAGACCCAGTGCACAAAATTCTGAGGGGGTCCCCTCAGCCCAGCCTGCACCCTCTCACAGTCCAGGATCTGTAGGGGGATGTCCACCCCAGGGATTGGGCGTAAGCTGGCAGTCAGACATCCC
>NW_006291245.1:0-1412 GCF_000327345.1 Myotis davidii
GAGGCAGAGACAGAGACAGAGAGAATGAGAGAGTGAGAGAGGAGAGAGACAAAAACACAGATTTGTTGTTCCACTTATTTATGCATTCATTATAATTCATTCTTCTATGTTCCCTGACCGGCTATTAAACCCACAACCTGGGACGATGCTGAACCAACTGAGCTCCCTGGCCAGGGCCGTTACTTTAATTCTTATATTAATAGACTATACAATTAAGTTTGGGTGTGTGTGTGTGGTTTTTGGCATACAGTGCTATGAATTTTAACACATGTTCATAGATTCATGTAGCCACCACCCCAATCAAAATACTAAACATTTGCATCATGCTGCTCTTTGTACTCAGCCACCCCCTAACTCTGGCAACCACTTCTCTCTTCTCCATCTCTATAGTTTTGCCTTTTTGAGAATGCCATGTAAATGATATTGTATAGTATATATAACCTTTGACACTGGCTGCTTTCACTCAGCAAAATGGCCCTGTTGTATGTATCAATAATTCCGCCCTTTTATTGCTGAATAGTAGTCCACTGTATAGCTGTAACACCGTTTGTTTATCCATTCACCAGTTGAAGGACCTTAGAGTTGTTTCCAGTTTTTTTTTTACCATTCCTTTATTTATTTATTTTATTTTACATTATTTTATTTTATTGTTGGCAGTATTACAGATGTCTCCCATTTTCTCCCTTTTTGTCCCCCTCCACCCAACCCTTCCCCACCCCAGGTTTTCCCCATGCTGTTGTCTGTGTCCATGGGTTATGCATATATGTTCTTTGGTTAATCTCTTCCTGACCCTTCCCCCTCAACCTCCCACCCCACTGAAGTCTGTTATTCTGTGTTTCCAGGGGAAGGGAGAGGTTGTTTGTGTTAGAAAATATTTTATTAATTTTAGAGAGGGAGCGAGATAGAAATATCAATGATGAGAGAGAATCATTCCTGTCCCACACTGGGGATTGAGCCCACAACCTGGGCATGTGCCCTGACCGGGAATCAAACCATGGCCTCCTGGTTCATAGGTCAGTGTTCTACCATTGAGACACACTGACTGGATGTCCATTTTTTAATTGTTACAAATAAACCTTCTAAAAACATCCATGTATAGGCATTTATATAAGCACTAGAGGCCCAGTGCATGAAGTTTGTGCACTCGGTTGGCGGGGGGGTGTCCCTCAGCCTGACCTGCGCCCTCTAACAGTCCGGGACCCCTTGGGGGATGTCTGGGAGCCCTCGCTCCTTACCACCTGCCTGCTTGCTGCTCCTTACCACTTGGCTCACTGCTCCTTAGCACTGCTGGAGGCAGGAGAGGCTCCCACCACTGCCGCTGCATTAGCTAGCCAGGAGCCCAGTTTTTGGCTGAGCAGTGCTCAGCATTGAGCGTCTGTCCCCGGGTGGTCAGTGCGCATCATAGTGACCAG
>NW_006291246.1:0-291 GCF_000327345.1 Myotis davidii
GGGTATTAGGAAGGTTGAGAACCACTGACTTAGATGCACAAAAACAATGGACAGAGCTTGCTGAAGGCAAATATAAGCCTTTTACTAAAGAAGTTATATGCCTGGTAGATGTGTCTATCTACCATGACCTGCCCAACTAGGAATTTATGATCAGATCACCATATGAGGTTACTTTTGGTAAAACCCCATTTTTGTGTACACATTTTTATTGATAAATGGCACAGGGGAGCTTGTAATATAATGTGTTGTAATGAAAGCGAAAATAAGACATTTTGGGGGGCTAGCTATTTG
>NW_006291247.1:0-531 GCF_000327345.1 Myotis davidii
GCTTTGGCAGGGAACTGGGGCGGAGCCAGCCAGTGATCGGTGGCAGGGAGCTGGGGCGGGGGGCGGCCCAGGCCCAGGCCTAACACCTTAACCAGAGGCTTTAGCCTTGGGCCAGGG
This sequence comes from Myotis davidii, assembly GCF_000327345.1. Lineage (NCBI taxonomy): Eukaryota > Metazoa > Chordata > Mammalia > Chiroptera > Vespertilionidae > Myotis > Myotis davidii. The sequence continues at coordinate 118 of NW_006291247.1, forward strand.
AGGAGCCAGCCAGCGATCCTTGATGGCAGCAGTGGCAGGGATCTGGGGGTGCCCCGGCTCAGGCCTAACACCTCGGCCAGAGGCTTTAAGCTTGGGCCAAGGAGGAGCCAGCCAGTGATCATTGATGGTGGCAGCGGCGGGGAGCTGGGGGGTGCCCTGGCCCAGGGCTAATGACTCGCCAGAGGCGTTAGGCCCGGGCAGGGGCCAGACCGACAATTGGTGTGAACTACAGAGGAAACACCTTTTCTGACTGCTGATTGGCTAAGCTCCCCATATGCCACTGGTAATATTCTTAGTAACTTGGGTAATGAGAATCCAAATAGGTGATCTAGGGTTTTATTTTACTATACTCCTGGAGAAAAAAAAAGGAAGGTCTGCTGATGGAGGGTTAAGAAATGTCATATCCTGCCCTAG
>NW_006291248.1:0-219 GCF_000327345.1 Myotis davidii
CTCACACTGATGTTTCTTTCTCTCACACTCTCTTTCTCTCTCTCTCTCCTCCCTGCCTTCCACTCTCTCTAAAATGGGAAAAATATCCTCAGGTGAGGATTAACACATCTCTATATATGAAAGTCTAAGCTACCGGCCAATCAGCTGGTAGCTATGATGCACAATACCACCAGGGGGGCAGATGCTCAAGTGACAGCAACTTTGCAGAGTGCCCTCTAG
>NW_006291249.1:0-585 GCF_000327345.1 Myotis davidii
AGCCAGAAAACAGAGATTTGGAAAGCTTAGAAAGTTAACCCGACTGAAAAGAAGTAAGAAATGGTGAAATTTGGAAATGACTTCAGGTTTTCTCACTGCACAGAGTATAGTCAAACACTGCTATAGTTAAATATTTTACCCTTTGTTCTCCCTGTGTGATCTACAATAATAACCTGATTCATGTTGATATTTACTGCTGAGTTGCTGACAATTACCTGAAAGAGAAGTTGGGGTGCTTCACTGGGCTGGAAAAAGTTTAGCTACATCAGAAAGCAGGTCTAATTAAGCAAGTTTATTTTATATATATAAAAGGCTAAGTTGATTAATGCATGTGCAATATATGCTAGCGCCAATCACACAAATGTGTTTCTAGATGTCACTGTAGATTGTGAATTTGGTTGACACTTCTAATATAAAGAAAGGGCGAATAGCATTATTAAAATATGTCTCCTAATTGATTTCCTTTCAATGTGCATGAATTCATGAACTGGGCCACTAGTAAGAATATAATTTGTATCTATAAGTCTATTTCTGTTTTTTTTGCTTGTTTGTTTTTTTAGATTATACATATAAGTAAAATCATAT
>NW_006291250.1:0-399 GCF_000327345.1 Myotis davidii
CTATCCACTGAGCCAAACCGGCCAGGGCAGTTAACAGATTCTTGCTCAAAACAAAAGGAGGAGCCAATAAACCAGACACACCCTTGAAGAGATGCTCAACACCTTCATCATCAGAGAAACACAACTCAAAACCATGACAAGACAACGTTCCGCACCCACTAGGATAACTATAATCAGAACAACAAAGAACCCAAGGAACTCTCACCTGCCACTGGTGGAAATGTAAAGCAGTCTGGCAGTTTCTTAAAAGTTAAACATAAACTTACCATATGTCCTAACAGTTCCACTTCTAAGTATGTGTATATCCAAGAGAAATAACATATGTCCACATGCTTGTGCACAAATGACCACAGGAGCATTATTCACAATAACTAAAAAGTGGGAACCACCCAAATGCCC
>NW_006291250.1:5444-6718 GCF_000327345.1 Myotis davidii
GCAGCCACCAAAACTACTATTCCCAGAATTCCTGGTGCTCCCCACAATCTTGGTTTTCCCTTCCTGCTCTGTCTCAGTCCCATAGCCTCCCACTCTGCCAAGTCCTCCAAGCCACCAGCTCTCCCTCTCTGCTCTTCGTCTGGGGCTTGGGGAGCCAAGTTCCCCAAGCCGCTCTTCTCTCCACCGGCTCTCCCACTCTGCTCTCTGCCTGGTGCCTGTGTATGCAAATCAACCTGCCATCTTGGTTGGGTTAATTTGCATACTTACTCTTGATTGGCTGGTGGGCATTGCGGTCAATTTACATGTTTCTCTTTTATTATTATATAGGATGTCCAGCATAGAAAAATCTATGGAGACAGAAAATAGATTAGTGGTTGCAGGGGTGGAGCTGAGGGAGGGAGGAATGTAGAGTGATTAGTAATGGACACAAGGGATCCTTTTATTATTTATTTAATGTTTTTATTGATTTTTAGAAAGAGAGAAAGAGAAACATCAATTGATCACTTGCTTCCCATACACACCCAGGGGATCAAACCACAACCTAGGTATGGGCCCTGACGGGGAATTGAACCTGCAACCTTTTGTTGTACAACACAATGCTCCAACCGAGTCACCCCATCTCCCTCCCCCACTTCACCCTTCCCAAGGACACTTCCTTGACTGCACAGGCTTACTCAATAGTCTGGCTATTATCAGAAACTGAGATCATTATCTCTAGGAAAAATGCGGCAGTTTTAAAATCCAAGTGGCTAGAGGCCTGGGAACAGACTGCAGGGCCTACTCCCTCCTCCCCCTGCATTTTCTCCAGCCTCGTATACCTATACATAATTTCCAAAGTCTTTATTAACTTACAGACTTTGGAGCATTGCTGTGCTAAACAATACTGAAACACTGATGCATACTTTCTTGAAAGTAAGAGAAATACTTAATGGAAGGTCTGAGGCATGGTTATGCCTTTTTAAAAAATATATTTTATTGATTTTTTACAGAGAGGAAGGGAGAGGGATAGAGAGAAACATCGATGAGAGAGAAACACCGATCAGCTGCCTCCTGCACACCCCGCACTGGGGATATGCCCACAACCAAGGTACATGCCCTTGACCAGAATCGAACCTGGGACCCTTCAGTCCGCAGGCCGACGCTCTATCCACTGAGCCAAACCGGTTTTGACGGTTATGCATTTTAAAAATATATATTTTATTGATTTTTTACAGAGAGGAGGGGAGAGGGATAGAGAGTTAGAAACATCCATGAGAGAGAAACATCCGTCAGCT
>NW_006291250.1:7877-10566 GCF_000327345.1 Myotis davidii
TCTCCCACCCTCATCAACACAACTTTCCACCTACTCTCTAACATCAATCCATCCTTCTCTACATCCTGCTGGAGTTGTCTGTCACTGGCTCGAACCCTCATCATAGCCACTCCAATCCCAACCTATTGGACCACTAACTTAACTCTTACCTATACCAGACCTCAACGCACCCTATACAACATCTCTCTTTAATACAGAAAACACTACTGTTTAACAAATACCTCTCAAACCATTACCTCGACTACTCCTGCACCTTACTACTGTGCACAATCTATAAATTTACCCCCTCTCTTAGCCTGCCCTCCACTGGGTATTTTTCTCCTCTGTGGGACTACAGCCTACACCTGTGTCCCCCAGGACCTGTTACACTCGCTCTGCCTTTATGTCTTCCTAACCCCCAATCTTTCTATCAGAACAGAGGGAGAACTCGAATCCTCTCTTGGTCTTCTCAGGTCTCGCCACAAAAGGGCGGCCCTTGTTCCCCTCTTAGTGGGTACCGGAGTCCTCACTGCAGTAGGGACAGGCGTAGGAGGCATTTCCTCCTCTGTTCATTTCTACCACAAATTGTCTGCTGAATTTTCAGAAGATATCTCCATCATTAGCCATTCCCTTCAATCTCTTCAAAGGCAGGTAGACTCCTTAGCAGCAGTAGCCCTACAGAACCGGAGTGCTTTAGATCTCTTGACAGCAGACAAAGGCGGTTCCTGTGTCTCTCTTGGGGAAGAATGCTGCTACTTTGTAAATGAATCAGGAATTGTCAAAGATCACATTAAATCCCTCCGGGACAGGACTGACCAAAAAGGCCCGCCCCTCTTCTCCACAGCCACCCAGCAGACTGCTGCTCTCCACCGGCAACCAGCCAAGACGAATGCTTCTGGCAGGATCTCACCTCTTCTCCACAGCCACCCAGCAGACTGCTGCTCTCCACCGGCAACCAGCCAAGACGAATGCTTCTGGCAGGATCTCACCTCTTCTCCACAGCCACCCAGCAGACTGCTGCTCTCCACCGGCAACCAGCCAAGACGAATGCTTCTGGCAGGATCTCACCTCTTCTCCACAGCCACCCAGCAGACTGCTGCTCTCCACCGGCAACCAGCCAAGACGAATGCTTCTGGCAGGATCTCACCTCTTCTCCACAGCCACCCAGCAGACTGCTGCTCTCCACCGGCAACCAGCCAAGACGAATGCTTCTGGCAGGATCTCACCTCTTCTCCACAGCCACCCAGCAGACTGCTGCTCTCCACCGGCAACCAGCCAAGACGAATGCTTCTGGCAGGATCTCACCTCTTCTCCACAGCCACCCAGCAGACTGCTGCTCTCCACCGGCAACCAGCCAAGACGAATGCTTCTGGCAGGATCTCACCTCTTCTCCACAGCCACCCAGCAGACTGCTGCTCTCCACCGGCAACCAGCCAAGACGAATGCTTCTGGCAGGATCTCACCTCTTCTCCACAGCCACCCAGCAGACTGCTGCTCTCCACCGGCAACCAGCCAAGACGAATGCTTCTGGCAGGATCTCACCTCTTCTCCACAGCCACCCAGCAGACTGCTGCTCTCCACCGGCAACCAGCCAAGACGAATGCTTCTGGCAGGATCTCACCTCTTCTCCACAGCCACCCAGCAGACTGCTGCTCTCCACCGGCAACCAGCCAAGACGAATGCTTCTGGCAGGATCTCACCTCTTCTCCACAGCCACCCAGCAGACTGCTGCTCTCCCACCGGCAACCAGCTCTCAGGCCGGCGCGACAGGCTTGATCGTCTTACTCCCTCTCTGGACCTGAAATCTCAAGCAAGGCTTCGAGGTCACAAGGAGGGCCTAGGAGTCATGCAGGAGAGGGGGTAGCAGGTCCAGGGCAGATATGGGGGTGCTCCCCGCGGTGCCGACAGCCCTCTGACCTCAGGGAGTCCATCAGTGCCCCAGGCTCACCCTGGCGTAGACTCCATGCTCTGAAGTGTCGGTCCAGACAGGGACTACATTTCCCAGTGCCCCTTGCAGTTAGGTGAGGTCCGGGCCTTGAGTGCCCCAAGGCGAATTGAGCTGACGTGAACTGGGCGCCACCCTCAGCCTGGTCCATAGGAGCCTGTGCTGTGCTCCTGCACTCTTCACCTACCTCTGGCTGGAGAAGGCATGACCCCCAGCGCGACCTTGAAATGCACATGCTGAAGGTGGTGGGGCCGCACCAGCCTGGGTTCCTGAGTGACCGGGTGCTGGAGGGCTGCCCTGCAAACTCTGCCCCTGCCAGTCCTGCAGGACCAGCAAGAACTAAACTCCAATTCCAGGCACCAGGACACATTTCAGGTCTCTCGGCGGCCACACTGGTTCTGAACAACACACCTCCTGGATTCCTGCCCCTACTCTTGGCCTTGGCCTGCGGGGAGTCAGCTGATAGCCAACCAATGTATTGTTTCTCTGCTCTGACAATGCGGACGGATGACAACATGCCGCATTTTGCAACTATGTGCTGGGCACAAGGGTACCTTGCTAGGTGTTTTGTTTGTTTTCCTTCCTGGGTGTTTTTTTTACTTATAAATATAGTTTATTGATTTTTTACAGAGAGGAAGGGAGAGGGATAGAGAGTTAGAAACATCAATGAGAGAGAGAAACATTGATGAGCTGCCTCCTGCACACCCCCCACTGGGGATGTGCCCGCAACCAAGGTACATGCCCTTGACCGGAATCAAACCTGGG
>NW_006291250.1:21606-22340 GCF_000327345.1 Myotis davidii
CGTAACCTGCAGCCCAGAAACACCTGAGTGACTAACCAGGTACCTCATATGGACTATACATTGGACTACCAATCCACACCTGCCAAATACCCTAAGCCCTTCTCCTATATGGACAATGCAGTAGCCACCAATCAGTGTGCGCCGGGTACACTAAGCCCCCACCCCTTCCCACTCCGCCCCTCAAAAGGCGTGCCCACCCCTGCACGTGCGGCTGTCCTCCCCTGTGAGGCGGCCTGGCGGGTCCTTCTCCTCTAATAAAGCCTGTAGGCCTGGTTTTCGGCCTCCGTCTGATCTTTCAGAAACCACGGGGCTTCATGAATACACATGGAGTAGATTTCCCTGCATGTCAGTTGCGGCCACCCTCCATGCAGGGACTGACACGCTCCTGGCTGGCTGCGGGCCCTGCCTGATCAAACTGGGGTCCCGCTGACGGAGAAGCTGGGAGGGCGGTGACTGGTGAGGAGCCAGAGCGTCTGCCAAGATGAATGCTTCTGGCAGGACCTCACCTCTTCTCCACAGCCACCCAGCAGACTGCTGCTCTCCACCGGCAACCAGCCAAGACGAATGCTTCTGGCAGGATCTCACCTCTTCTCCACAGCCACCCAGCAGACTGCTGCTCTCCCACCGGCAACCAGCTCTCAGGCCGGCGCGACAGGCTTGATCGTCTTACTCCCTCTCTGGACCTGAAATCTCAAGCAAGGCTTCGAGGTCACAAGGAGGGCCTAGGAGTCATG
>NW_006291250.1:22554-22785 GCF_000327345.1 Myotis davidii
GGAATCAAACCTGGGACCCTTCAGTCCGCAGGCCGACGCTCTATCCACTGAGCCAAACCGGTTAGGGCCTTCCTGGGTGTTTTGAACGTTTCCTAGGCGTGTGTGATGCCATTGTCATAACAGTCCCACAAAGGAAGTTCTGTTCCCAGATTCCAGCGACTTCCGCCAGCTCACCCAGCCAGCGTGAGGCGTCGCACACCGAGCAGTCCCTGTGGCTCTAGGCTTGAGCCT
>NW_006291250.1:22897-39058 GCF_000327345.1 Myotis davidii
GGATGCTCACTGCCCTCCAGCCAGACTCCCTACGCTTTAAACTAGTGGGTGGTTGGAAAATACATCCCGCCTATCAGATGTTTACATTACGATTCATAACAGTAGCAAAATTACAGTTATGAAGTAGCAATGAGAATAATTTTATGGTTGGGGATCACCACAACATGAGGAACTGTATGAAAGGGTCGCGGCATGAGGAAGGTTGAGAACCACTGCTTTAAACGGACTGCAAACCACATGCCTGTCCATACAGCACTATTCCCAATCGCCAAGAGGCGGAAACAACCCAAATTCCATCAACTGATGAACGGATAAACAAACTGGTCTGTCTGTACAGTGGAATGTTATTCAGCCACCAGAAGCAATGAGCACTGATCCGTTGCACAACACGGATAAACCTTGGAAGGACTGTTGAGTGTAAGACGCCAGACATGAAGGCAACATATCGTATGATTCTATTTCTATGAAATATCCAGAATAAACAAATCCGTAGAGACAGGCATCAGATTGGCATTTTCCGGGGGCTAGAGAGGGAGGGTATGGAGGTTCTGGTTAATGGGTCCCACATTTTACTTTGGGAATGATGAACATGTTTTGGAACCAGATAGGGGTGATGGTTGTACAATGTTGTGACTATACTAAATACCACTTCATTGTTCACTATAAACAAGTCACTGTGGCGTTATGTGAATTTCACATCAATAACATACACACACACACACACACACACACACACAACTGCAAGGCCACAATGAGACTGCAAAGTGGCCTCACGTGGAACCAGGGGTGATGGGTAGGGGCTCTGGAGCCAGGGCAGGGCCAGCCCTTTCCCTAGCCCAGTGATGGCGAACCTATGACATGCGTGTCAGAGGTGACACGCGAACTCATTTTTTTGGTTGATTTTTCTTTGTTAAATGGCATTTAAATATATCAAATAAATATCAAAAACGTAAGTCTTTGTTTTACTATGGTTGCAAATATCAAAAAATTTCTACATGTGACACGGCACCAGAGTTAAGTTAGGGTTTTTCAAGATGCTGACACGCCGAGCTCAAAAAGTTCGCCATCACTGCCCTTGCCCATGACTGTCCTAGTCCGCAAGGCACCCTCGGCCAAGAGCGCTGGCTCCTCTCATTCCTGCAAGAGACCAAAGAGAAGACAAGTGGAGGGATGATCCGGCTTCATCCACCAGCCCTGCACCCTGCTTCTGAGGGAGCCCATCCGTGGCTGCTTGGGGGAGGGGAGAGCGCAGAGGGGAAGGAGATGGGGGGGAGGTGCTGGGGGTTCATGGGCACGCACGTATGTCAAAACATCGAGTTACACACTTCCTACATGTACATTCCACTGTGTCACTTATACCGCAAGAAAGCTGCTTTGGAGAGAACTCGAGATAAGGCAGGACCAGCACCTTAGAAACAGAGGGACAGGACCGAAAGTCCGTGACAGGAGACAGGGCACAGGATGTGAGCTGCTACTTTAAAAAAATTAACTTATTATTGAGTTCAGAGAGGAAGGGAGAGGGAGAGAGAGAAACATTGATCGGCTGCCTCCTTCCTGCACACCCCCTACTGGGGATCGAGCCCACAACCCAGGCATGTGCCCTTGGCCGGAATTGAACCCGGGATCCTTCAGTCCACAGGCAGATGCTCTATCCACTGAGCCAAACCAGCTTGGGTGCGAGCTGCTACTTTTTATTATAAACATTATGGAGCGGTTTTTAAAGTCTTTAAAATGAAAACGAAAACCCACTTAACGTAATTACACAATATTTGTGGGGCCCGAGCACTATCTTGAAGCCTCATCTCCTCATCTGACAAGTTACTGGGTCTGTAACGTTATTACAGTTTAGTTATAAGAGCCGCAGGGAGGGTGAGGGTGCAGGGAGCTCCCACTCTTTCTCGTAAATCAGCTCCTGCCGGGAAATCAGCCTGGCCCCCCGAGGAACCTGCCAGAGGGGCCTCCCCGGCCTGTCCCAGAGGCCGGAGGATTTCCTGCTCCTGACTTGAAGGTCCCCTGTAGCTGTGATTCCCGAATGGAACCAGAACCTCCATGAAGAATGATCCCCTTTGAATGGTCATGAAACGCAGATATCTGAAATTTGGTGAAGTAGAGAGAAATCTTGAAGCTAGAGCTGTACCATCTTTCCCTTTTAAAAGTTACAAAAGTCAACTTTTTCTTTAATTGCTTTAAACAGAAAATCATGATTCCTGCCCCCTCCCCCCCAAAGAAACAAACTAACAGACTTTTCTTTATATCCTCATCTGATTCTAGAGTGAGAGGAGGGGAGAGGGGGAGAGAGAGAGAGACGCCTATGTGAGAGAAACATCCCTACCTGGGATGGAACCTGCAACCTGGGTATGTTCCCTGATGGGGAATCGAACCCTTTGGCACATGGGACGATGCTTCAACTAACTGAGCCACCCGGCCAGGGCAACAGTCTTGCTTTGTATTTTTATGTTTCAATATTTTTTTAATTGATTTCAGAGGGGAAGGGAGAGGGAGAGAGATAGAAACGTCAATGATGAGAGAGAATCAGTGATCGGCTGCCTCCTGCACACCCCCCTACTGGGGATGGAGCCCGCAACCCAAGCATGTGCTCTTGATCGGAATCGAACCCGGGACCCTTCAGTCTGCAGGCCGACGCTCTATCCACTGAGCCAAACCAGGTAGGCCTGGACTTGCTTTTTTATTCATTAGTTTTCTCACCTCCCATCGCAGGCTAAAGCCCAGGTGTGGGGGTCCTGACCAGATATGCCAGAGGTTAAAGGCCCACTCGCCATACGCATGTGCGCAGGCAATGACAACGACATGCTATATTAAAGACCCTTTGCCTTACGCATGCGCGAGGGCAATGACTTAGCAGTAGCACTATATGTACTGCACAAGCGCACCCTTATATAACCTTATATCACTGTAGCACAGATGTCACTGATTGGCACGAGGCCTCTTTGGTTTAAGCAAGCGTGTATGTAAGATGCCACTGACCAGCCAGTTGTGCTTTCATAACAAAACATGTCCCACCACCCTGGCTGGTTTGGCTCAGTGGATAGAGCATCAGCCTATGGACTGAAGGGTCCTGGGTTCAATTCCAGTCAAGGTCACATGCCCGGGTTGCAGGCTCGATCCCCAGGAGGGGGCGTGCAGGAAGCAGCTGATTCTCCCTCATCATTGATGTTTCTATCTCTCTCCCTCTCCCTTCCTCTCTTAAATAAAAAATATATTTCAAAACAAAACATGTCTTACCTCCCTACAGCTACTCGTGTGTTCTTCCAATTTCTGACATGCAGAGGGGTCCAGGCCCCGGCTGAGGAACTTGCACCCAACACCAGGGTGGATTGTAGGTTGTAGGTAGAATGTAGGTTGTAGGTTGCACTCTATCTGTTCTATTCTCAATTATCCACTGAATCAAGAATGCCACATGTCGCCTTTTGAGTGCTGGAGGATATACATCTAAATGGCTTATATTAGCCCTGGCCTAGTGCTTGTTCTGTACACCAAAAAGATTTCGGGCTCCATTCCTGGTCAGGGTGCATACCTAGGTTTCTGGTTCCATCCCTGACTGGAACACATACGGGAGGCAAGTAATTGATGTCTGTCTCTCTCTCAAAAATCAATAAACAGCCTGACCAGCATACCTCAATGGTTGAGCATCAATCTATGATGCTCATCATTGATGTTTCTATCTCTCTCCCTCTCCCTTCCTCTCTGAAATCAATAAAAATATATATTTAAAAATAAAAAATCCATAAATATATCCTCAGGTGAGGATAAAAATACAGAAAATGAATGGCTCATATTAAAAGGGCACTTGTTTTATATATATATATATTTTTTATATTTTATATTTATATATATATATTGTATTTGTATACATATATTTCCTTGAGCTCTACTGGGGATGTGCCCACAACCAAGGTACATGCCCTTGACCGGAATCAAACCTGGGACCCTTCAGTCCGCAGGCCGCCGCTCTATCCACTGAGCCAAACCAGCCAGGGCAAGAGCACTTGTTTTTTATCATCTCCTGCTCTTTCTCCCTACTTTTTCAGCTCCTCCTCTGCTTCCCCCCTCCCCACATTTTCAGCGCCCTCACTTAACCCTTTGAGTGACAACCATTATCCTAGGAACTATGCTAAAATTGCCAAGGCATTTTTGCTGATTTTACAGCAGTTTAGGAAAAAAATTATGAATCGCAAGTAAATGAAGTTACATATTCAAAAACTTAAGGAAACCTTTACTACATTTCTTTTCTTTTTTGACATATCTTGTTTGCTGATTGTATTATAAAATACTAGTAGAAAAAAAATTTGAACAAAACATATGATGTTAAAATAGAGGGACACCCTTTTCCAATATCTTCCACAAAATCGTCATCTTCAAAGCAAGGATTGACATTTAGCAATATGATCATCACTAATAAAAGCAGACTTTGAAGTGGACGCCATTTCGAAGCTTTAGGGCTACAAAATCTGAGTAAACTTCATAAAATCGTAGTATCTGTAAAAAATTAGGCAGATAAATGCCAGTGGTCCATTTTAGAACTACAGACATTCGGCATCATAAGTAATCTGCACTTAGGTGCCGTCTGTCAATAAAGAGTGAACTACTCGCATCTAATAGTGACACTGCAGGAGGAGCACGATCGACTCCCCGGCACTCTAGGGGTTAAAGTATTTGAACTAAATAAATTTCTCCCACCTGTCCACGTACAGTAACACAAAACACAAACTTGCAGTGTGTTTGGAAACCAGGGATGACACAGGTTGTCAAGGAACAGAGATAAAATCATTCACCAGGTGATTGAACCAATCCAGAGCCACACCTCCCCAGGTTAGGAAATCTAATATACTGCCACCTCATTCTGATGACTAAGCCCCAACCCAAATCACCTCATTAACATTAACATATAGGGTATAAAAACTGTCTTCTTCCAGATGCTGTGGCCTCCACAACATGCATCCACCAGGAGCAGCCAGATGCAGGCCAGGACCCAGCAGGAGGGAGTCCAGACTCCTTATCTACTCAGGTACAGGCCTCCCATCACCCAAGGTACCAGGGTAAGGGCCTCCCATGACCCACCTCCAGCAGGGACCCCAACCCTTACACCTCTCTCCCCTGCAGTCCTCTTCTTCCTGCTGTTCCCATTGGTGCCTGGAGGACTCGAAACCTCCCAAGGTGAGCATGGGTGTGGGGACAGGGAAGACTGGCCCCTCTGTTGCCTGGCAGCTGTGAGGGTGCAACTTCCCCATGTGCCCCTGCTCAGTGGAAATGCCAGCCTCAGGGAGGAGTTCTGACCGACCTCCTACCAGGGCCATGGGGGGCCAGCCCCGGTGAGCATCCCCCCCCCCCATTCCCCTGCCCTCTCCTTGTGCTGAATGTGGGGCAGGGCAGGGTGGAGGGAGAGCCCCTGGGGAGGGAGCAGAAATGGGGAGTCCGGAGAAGGGAGTGATCTGCTGAGTCAAGAGCCAAAGTCAAGGTCCTCCTCCCACCACAGGCCCAGCTGTGAGCTCTTCTATTAAAACTCCCATCAATCGGCCCCACTTGTCACCCTCAGTCTGTGTGACACCCCCACGAAGCAGAAGACATCCTTTAGAAATGGAGAAAGTGGGGCTCAGAGAGGGGAAGTTCATGCCCAAGGCCACACAGCAGGTGAAGGGGAGGATGGGCTTGAACCCTGACTTGGCTGAGGAGTCCTCTGTCTTCTACTTTTCTAAGCAAACTCCTAACATGAGGTGCCATGAGTTTCAGCCCTGGCAGGAGCCCAAGGACCAGGGAAGTGCAGTGAGGGGCGAGGGATGGAAAGAATGTGGGAGTGAGTGAGGAGGAGGTGACCCAGCTCCTGACAGTGTGAGGCAAGAATGGAGGGGCAGAGACCCTTGGCTGCTCTCTGGCTTTGACTGCCAGAAGATGCTGACCTCACCCTGGCCACTGGTTGGGGCACCTGCAAGGGTCTCTGAGCCTGTGAAGCTCCCCATCCCCCCCCAGCCTTCCCTGGCTTTGACTGCCAGAAGATGCTGACCTCACCCTGGCCACTGGTTGGGGCACCTGCAGCAGGAAGCCCATCAATGTTTCCCTGTTTCTCTCTCACATTGATGTTTCTCTGCCTCACCCTCCTCTCTCTAAAATAAAGTAAAATAAATAAATAAATAAGGAGAAAAGACAGGTGTTTTTTTTTTTTAAAGATGCTGACCCCCTGCCTGTCCTGCCCAATCAGCTCGCCCTCCAGTGCCCAGGCCCAGCATCCACTCAGTCACTCGGCCAGTCTCAGGGGCAGACAGGGCCTCTCACTGGCCTGAGTGAGGCCAAGCATCACTTCCAAGGGCCACTGGCTGTGACCGGGTGGCACCCAAGGCGGGCGGTTGGTGGCCCCGCTCACAAGGTCAGGTCAGGAGCCCATGGGGGTGTGAGCACTCAGTGCAGACCCCACCCGTGGGCTGGTCAGAGGCCACTGGACATGGGACCTGGGTGCCAGGGGAAGATGAATGGATGCAGGAGAGATAAGGCCCAGGAGGAGGGCAGGCCTCTACCCAGGACCGGCCAGGCCTTATGCTGAGCTGTCTGGCCCCAGGCGAGGTGCTGGTGGTGAGAAAGGAGAAGTGGCGGCTCTGTGGCAGCGTGGCCCTGGCCCCCAAGGACTCCACGTGGAGCTGCTGCAGAGACTTGTACCCCTTCCACCGCCCCACACAGAGGTGCTGCCAGACCTCGGGGATAGTCGTCATCCCCAAGGACTGCAGAAAGTCAGAGGCTGAAGACTGTGGGACATACACCCAGCGGACCCCGGGTAGGTGCTGGCCGCTTCCCCTTCTGCTCCCCCTGTGCTCGGGAGCCACAGGGACACTTCCTTCCTCCCTCTTTCCTCCCTCCTTCTTTCTCTCCCTCCTTCCTTCCTCCCTCCTTCCTTTCCTCCTTCCTGGAAGCTCTGCCCTCCATGGAGGGGCCCCAGCTGCTACTGGACAGGGATCTGTGCCATTAACTTAGCTGTGTCCTAACTTCCTGCCAGAGTCCTGCCCTCCCTGGGCCCAGTCTATCTGACCCCAGGTGAGGGGGGAGGAGTAAGTAGTCTGGACTCCCTCCCACTGGGTGAGTGAGTAGTTCTCACTCAAAAAGGGAGGCTGGGGTTCTTCTGGTCCCTTCCCACAGCTCCCACAGTAACTCATCTGAAAGTCCTCAGGCCTCCCTCCATTTGGCCTCTCTAAGCTCCTCCCCCTCCCCTGCCCTGCCCCAATCCCTGTGTGTGATGGGCAGCCCCCTGGGTGTGTGACCACAGAACATATGCAGGGGAGGGATGGGGGCAAAGGAAAGAGGCTGATCTCCAGGTTGGAAGTCATGACCAGGTGGGGATCTCTTGAGGGTCCCCATGTAGCAGTGGCACCTGCAGCCCCTTCACAGGTCACACAAAGGTGCTCACAAGGTCAGGGGAGGTGGGCCGTCCTGGGCTGGTGGTGACCTGAATGTCTGGTTTTCTCTTCTCTATAAACTTGGATGAAAAGTAAGTCCTACTAGTAATAGGCTAGTCATGTGCATCTTTCCCCTCCCACTTCTTCCCGCACAGGCATTCATCCAAATTCCAAGGGACCTCAGGAGATTTGCAACGAGGGGCTCACTGGACAGGGGCAGGTGCACCCAGGCTGACCCCCTGAACCTGTCTCCAGGCCCCCTTTTCCCGCCCTGCCGGCGGGCTCGGTGGTTGAGCATGGACCTATGAACCAGGAGGGCTCATGCCTGGGTTGTAGCTTCCATCCCCATGTGGGGCGTGTAGGCGGCAGCAGATCCATGCTTCTCTCTAATCATTGATGTTTCTATGAACAGAAACATCTATGGGCAGTCCCCTGTGTGCCCTCTCCCTCTCCCTTCCTCTCTGACATCAATAAAAATATTTGTTTCTCAAAAGGAAAAAGGCCCCTTTTCCTCATTTCCCAGGGAACTCAATCGGCCCCGCCCAGGCTCATGTCTTCCCTACAGAACATTTTCAGAGACCAGAGCAGCCCCGCCTGGGTGTCCCCTTGCTTCTTCTATGCTAAGCCTTCCTGCCTCACTGAACCCAGCTTTAATACACATAGTCTCCCCCTGACCCCTGTGGCTCAGTTGGCTGAGTGACTGGCGGGAGAGTGCACCAGACCAGTAGTTCCTTGGGTTGGACTCCTATGGTGACATATTTCCTGCAAGAAGTCAAGAATCCACAGATCGCCTGCTGCCCTAGGCAGATCCACCCAGGGCTGGGTCCCTGCCCAGTACCACTGCTGGCTGATTCAGATTTAAATGAGCAGGCTTTACAGAAGCAGAAAAGACGGGGTGTCCAAAGCAAAATTTTCTAGGTAGTGCACCCCGCCCACCTGTTCAGGTGCACACAGAAGGCATGAGACAACCAGGGAGTGACTCAATTTGTCAGGTATGAGCTCAGTTTCCCAGGTCATTTACCTAAGTCTCCAGAGGCCCACCTGCCAAAGAGTCAAGAATTTCAATATCTCCCCAACTCTTTCTGTGATTAAGCACCAATTCAAATCACCTCATTAGCATAAAATAGGACATAAAAACTGTCTTTCTCCCAAATGCTGTGGCCTCCACAACATGCATCAACCAGGAGCAGCCAGATGCAGGCCAGGACCCAGCGGGAGGGAGTCCAGATTCCTTATCTTCTCAGGTACAGGCCTCCCATCATCCAAGGTACCAGGGTAAGGGTCTCCCACCACCCACCTCCTCCAGCTGGGACCCCAACCCTCACACCTCTCTCCCCTGCAGTCCTCTTCTTCCTGCTGTTCCCATTGGTGCATGGAGGATGCCAAACCTCCAGAGGTGAGCCTGGGTGTGGGTGCAGGAAGCCTGACCCTCCAGGTGCCTGGCAGCGGTGAGGGTGCAACTTCCCCCTGTGCCCCTGCTCAGCGGAAATGCCAGCCTCAGGGAGGAGTTCTGACCCACCTCCCCCCGGGGCCCTAGGGGGCCAGCCCCTGTGAGCACCCCCCCATCCCCATGGCCTCTCCTTGTGCTGAATGTGGTGCAGGGCAGGGCAGAGGGAGTACCTCTAGGGAGGGAGCAGAAAAGGGAACTCAAGAGAAGGGGGTGATCTGCTGAGTCAAGAGCCAAAGTCAAGGTCCTCCTCCCACCACAGGCCCAGCTGTGAGCTCTTCTATTAAAACTCCCATCACTCGGCCCCACTTGTCACCCTCAGTCTGTGTGACACCTCCACGAACCAGAAGACACCCTTTAGAAACAGAAAGAGTGGGGCTCAGAGAGGAGAATTCATGCCTGAGGCCACACAGCAGGTGAAGGGAAGGATGGGCCTTGAACCCTGACTTGGCTGAGGAGTCCTCTGTCTTCTACTTTTCTAAGCAAACTCCTAACATGAGGTGCCATGAGTTTCAGCCCTGGCAGGAGCCCAAGGACCAGGGAAGTGCAGTGAGGGGCGAGGGATGGAAAGAATGTGGGAGTGAGTGAGGAGGGGTTGACCCAGCTCCTGACAGTGTGAGGCAAGAATGGAGGGGCAGAGACCCTTGGCTGCTCCCTGGCTTTGACTGCCAGAAGATGCTGACCTCACCCTGGCCACTGGTTGGGGCACCTGCAGCAGGCAGCCCATCAATGTTTCCCTGTTTCTCTCTCACATTGATGTTTCTCTGCCTCACCCTCCTCTCTCTAAAATAAAGTAAAATAAATAAATAAATAAATAAATAGGGGAAAAGACAGATTTTTTTTTTAAAGACGCTGACCTTCTGCCTGCCCTGCCCAATCAGCTCGCCCTCCAGTGCCCAGGCCCAGCATCCACTCAGTCACTTGGCCAGGCTCAGGGGCAGATGGCGGCTCTGTGGCAGCGTGGCCCTGGCCCCCAAGGACTCCACGTGGAGCTGCTGCAGAGACTTGTACCCCTTCCACCGCCCCACACAGAGGTGCTGCCAGACCTCGGGGATAGTCGTCATCCCCAAGGACTGCAGAAAGTCAGAGGCTGAAGACTGTGGGACATACACCCAGCGGACCCCGGGTAGGTGTTGGCCGCCTCCCCTTCTGCTCCCCCTGTGCTCAGGAGCCACAGAGACCCTTCCTCCCTCCCTCCTTCCTTTCCTCCTTCCTTCCTCCTTCCTTCTATCTCTCCTTGCTGGAAGCTCTGCCCTTCATGGAGGGGCCTGGCTGCTATTGGACAGGGGTCTGTGCCATTAACTTAGCTGTGTCCTAACTTCCTACTGTGTGACACTGGACAGAGTCCTGCCCTCCCTGGGCCCAGTCTATCTGACCCCAGGTGAGGGGGAGGAGTAAGTGTGCACAAGTTCTCATCCACAGAGGGCGGCTGGGGCTCTTCTGGTCCCTTCCCACAGCTCCCACAGTGACTCAGCTGAAAGTCCTCAGGCCTCCCTCCATTTGGCCTCTCTAAGCTCCTCCCCCTCCCCTGCCCTGCCCCAATCCCTGTGTGTGATGGGCAGCCCCCTGGGTGTGTGACCACAGAACATATGCAGGGGAGGGATGGGGGCAAAGGAAAAGGCTGATCTCCAGGTTGGAAGTCATGACCAGGTGGGGATCTCTTGAGGGTCCCCATGTAGCAGTGGCACCTGCAGCCCCTTCACAGGTCACACAAAGGCACTCACAATGTCAGGGGAGGTGGGCCTTCCTGGGCTGGTGGTGACCTGATGTCTGGTTTTCTCTTCTCTATATACGTGGATGAAAAGTAAGTCCTACTAGTAATAGGCTAGTCATGTGCATCTTTCCCTTCCCCCCTTCTTCCCGCACAGGCATTCATCCAAATTCTAAGGGACCTCAGGAGATTTTCAAGGAGGGGCGCAATGGACACATGCCCACATCCTCAGGCGACTTAGTCTGCTGTGCAGAGGCACCTGACAACCAGGGAGTGACTCAGTTTGTCAGGTCTGGGCTCAGTTCCCCAGGTGCTTGACCTAAGTCTCCAGAGCCCCACCTCCCCAAGAGTCAGGAGTTTCAACATCTCCCCACCCTTTCTGGGATTAAGCACCAATCCAAATCACCTCATTAGCATAAAATAGGATATAAAAACTGGCTTTCCCCCAAATGCTGTGGCCTCCACAACATGCATCAACCAGGAGCAGCCAGATGCAGGCCAGGACCCAGCGGGAGGGAGTCCAGACTCCTTATCTTCTCAGGTACCGGCCTCCCATCGCCCAAGGTACCCGGGTAAGGGCCTCCCATGACCCACCGCCTCCAGCTGGGACCCCAACCCTTACACCTCTCTCCCCTGCAGCCCTCTTCTTCCTGCTGTTCCCATTGGTGCATGGAGGATGCCAAACCTCCAGAGGTGAGCCTGGGTGTGGGTGCAGGAAGCCTGACCCTCCAGGTGCCTGGCAGCAGTGAGGGTGCAACTTCCACCTGTGCTCCTGCTCAGCAGAAATGCCAGCCTCAGGGAGGAGTTCTGACCCCCCCACCCCCGGGCCCTGGGAGCCAGCCCCTGTGAGCATCCACACCCCCATTCCCCTGCCCTCTCCTTGTGCTGAATGTGGGGCAGGACAGGGTGGAGGGAGAGCCCCTGGGGAGGGAGCAGAAATGGGGAGTCCGGAGAAGGGAGTGATCTGCTGAGTCAAGAGCCAAAGTCAAGGTCCTCCTCCCACCACAGGCCCAGCTGTGAGCTCTTCTATTAAAACTCCCATCAATCGGCCCCACTTGTCACCCTCAGTCTGTGTGACACCCCCACGAAGCAGAAGACATCCTTTAGAAATGGAGAAAGTGGGGCTCAGAGAGGGGAAGTTCATGCCCAAGGCCACACAGCAGGTGAAGGGGAGGATGGGCTTGAACCCTGACTTGGCTGAGGAGTCCTCTGTCTTCTACTTTTCTAAGCAAACTCCTAACATGAGGTGCCATGAGTTTCAGCCCTGGCAGGAGCCCAAGGACCAGGGAAGTGCAGTGAGGGGCGAGGGATGGAAAGAATGTGGGAGTGAGTGAGGAGGGGTTGACCCAGCTCCTGACAGTGTGAGGCAAGAATGGAGGGGCAGAGACCCTTGGCTGCTCCCTGGCTTTGACTGCCAGAAGATGCTGACCTCACCCTGGCCACTGGTTGGGGCACCTGCAGCAGGCAGCCCATCAATGTTTCCCTGTTTCTCTCTGACATTGATGTTTCTCTGCCTCACCCTCCTCTCTCTAAAATAGAGATAAGGCCCAGGACCGGCCAGGCCTTATGCTGAGCTGTCTGGCCCCAGGCGAGGTGCTGGTGGTGAGAAAGGAGAAGTGGCGGCTCTGTGGCAGCGTGGCCCTGGCCCCCAAGGACTCCACGTGGAGCTGCTGCAGAGACTTGTACCCCTTCCACCGCCCCACACAGAGGTGCTGCCAGACCTCGGGGATAGTCGTCATCCCCAAGGACTGCAGAAAGTCAGAGGCTGAAGACTGTGGGACATACACCCAGCGGACCCCGGGTAGGTGCTGGCCGCTTCCCCTTCTGCTCCCCCTGTGCTCGGGAGCCACAGGGACCCTTCCTTCTCTCCCTCCTTCCTTCCTCCCTCCTTCCTTTCCTCCTTCCTGGAAGCTCTGCCCTCCATGGAGGGGCCCCAGCTGCTACTGGACAGGGGTCTGTGCCATTAACTTAGCTGTGTCCTAACTTCCTGCCAGAGTCCTGCCCTCCCTGGGCCCAGTCTATCTGACCCCAGCTGAGGGGGAGGAGTAAGTGTGCACAAGTTCTCACCCACAGAGGGAGGCTGGGGCTCTTCTGGTCCCTTCCCACAGCCACACAGTGACTCAGCTGAAAATCATCAGGCCTCTCTGCATTTGGCCTCTCCCAAGCCCCTCCCCCTCCCCTGCCCCTGTCCCAATCCCTGTGTGTGATGGGCAGGCCCCTGGGTGTGTGACCACAGAAGATAGCAGGGGAGGGATGGAGGCAATGGAAAGAGGCTTATATCCAGGTTGGAAGTCATGACCAGGTGGGGGTCACATGAGGTCCCCATGCAGCAGTGGCACCTGCAGCCCCTTCACAGGTCACACAAAGGTGCTCACAGGTCAGGGGAGCTGGGCCGCCCTGGGCTGGTGGTGACCTGAATGTCTGGTTTTCTCTTCTCTATAAACTTGGATGAAAAGTAAGTCCTACTAGTAATAGGCTAGTCATGTGCATCTTTCCCCTCCCACTTCTTCCCGCACAGGCATTCATCCAAATTCTAAGGGACCTCAGGAGATTTGCAACGAGGGGCTCACTGGACAGGGGCAGGTGCACCCAGGCTAACCCCTGATCCTGTCTCCAGGCCCCCTTTTCCTGCCCTGCCCGCGTGTTTCGGTGGTTGAGTGTGGACCTATGAACCAGGATGGCACCTGCCTGGGTTCGGTCTCCATGCCCAGTGTGGGGCGTGCAGGAGGCAGCAGATCCATGCTTCTCTCTCATCATTGATGTTTCTATGAACAGAAACATCTGTGGGCAGTCCCCTGGGTGCTCTCTCCCTCTCCCTTCCTCTCTGACATCAATAAAAATATTTGTTTTTAAACAAGGAAAAAGGCCCCCTTTTCCTCAAGAGCCCCGCCCTGGCTCATTTCTTCCCTACAGAACATTTTCAGAGACCAGAGCAGCCCGGCCTGGGTGTCCCCTTGCTTCTCTACAAAGTCTTCCTGCCTCACTGTCCCAGCTCTCATATACACACACTCTCCCCGTGGCCCCTGTGGCTCAGCTGGCAGCCTGCCCAGTGCACCAGACCAGTGGGTCCCGGGTTGGATCCCTGGCCAGGGCACACGCCCTGTTTGGGGCTGGATCCCCTGTAGGGGGCGTGCAGGAAGCAGCAAATCAGTGTTTCTCTCCCTCGCCCTTCCTCTCTCTGAAATCAATGAAAACACATTTAAACATGTACATACACAGAATAAACGTACTTTCAAAACCACCTTGGACTCGTATGGTGACATTTTTCCCACAAGGATTCAAGCACCCACACAGCGCCGGCTGCCCTGGGCAGACCCACCCAGGGCCGAGGCCCTGCCAGTACCACGCAGGCTGATCCGGTTTCAAAGGAGCAGACGCTATAGACGTGGGAAGGAGCAGGCGCCATCTCCTTCGGAGAAGCAGAGCCCCGCGGTCCAAAGACAACCCCTCGAGCGGGAGGAGACGCAGGGCCCGCCAGCTCAGGCGCCGCTTTCCGCCGCGCAGATGTGAGGTCGCGGGCGGAGGCTGGGCTTCAACTCTCAGCGCGACGGTGACGGGTCAGGTTGGGCTGCCGCCCGGAGGGCTGAGGTGAGCGGGTGGTGTTGGGGTTCTGCTTCCACGCTCCCTTGGAAAACTGGGGACGCGGGTCCCGCCAGGTCAGGCGCCGCATGTCATCACTGACGCCCGCCCTCAGTATTGGGGTGGGCAGTGCCCGGGCAGGAGGAAGGGACGGGGGAAGGGGAGGTGAGCTTGTCCCCGGACCGCTCCTTGGCTGGCCCTCGGCGCTGTGCACCTGCGCAACTGAAACCTGCTCCCAGGGCCCTGGGGTCTGAGGGTGGGATCAGCCCTGCTGTGTCCACTCCCAGGGGCCTCGCCTGTCCCTGGATCCCTCCATCCTTCCGGAGCCCGCCCACGCCGCCATCCTGCAGGGCACAGGGGTCTCTTAGCCCGCCCCTCGAGGTCCTGCACACCTGCTGTGCCCACCCTCCCTTAAGGAACTGCCCCTTAAGCTGAAGCTGGGCAGGTGCCCTCTCCTCCGAGACCCCTTACTGATCAGCTAAGAGATGGACACAGAACACTTATCAGATGATTGCCGCTTTATACATATGGATACATCCACCAACACATATAACTTTGTTCTCTATACACGAACATTTAGGACAGGAAACACAGCTACCAGTGTGGCCCCAGGCCTTGGGTGATCTGGTCACCATGGCAATCGAACCAGCGACCTCTTGGTCCTGGGTCAACGCTCAGCCACTGAGCCACACTGGCTGAACACCAACTTGGGTTCTGTGCACCCTAAGCTCTAGGGCTGGGACGTTAAAACATGCCTTTGGCACAAGCCCTTCTCACTCTCACCTCTGGGCCTTCGCACATGCTGTTCCCGCTGCACCCAGGCTCCCCTGGACTCGCTCCAGGTGCCTTTCCTGTTTGTTGATTTTAATCTGCATCTTTTCCCTGTATAAACTGTAACCACCTGTATATCAGCTTTTCTAAATCCGTGAGTCCTTCTAGCCCAGCGGTTCTCAACCTGTGGGCCGCGACCTCTTTGGGGGTCGAACGACCCTTTCACAGGGGTCGCCTAAGACCATCCTGCATATCAGATATTGACATGACAATTCATCACAGTAGCAACATTACAGTTATGAAGTAGCAACGAATATAATTTTATGGTTGGGTCACAACACGAGGCACGCAGGAGCTGCAGGCTGCCTTGTCCCAGCTGCTGTTTCCATTTGTTTTGATGCAAAGAGGCCAGGTTAGGAGACCTCATTTGGTCCAGAAGACCCTCCCAGAAGGAGCAGCAGAGGGCGGGCCTGCCTTTCATTTGCTCTTGCCCTCTCCTTTGTGGTTGTGGGGCCAGGATGCAGTTAGCTCTGTGATGGGACAGGGACAGAGGGATATCCTCTTGGTTTGAGCTGGAACATGTTCTCACACCAGTGGTTCTCAACCTTGGCTGCACATTGGCCAGGATGCAGTTAGCTGTGTGACGGGAGAGGGACAGAGGGATATCCTCTTGGTTTGGGCTGGAACATGTTCTCAACACCAGCGGTTCTCAACCTTGGCTGCGCATTAGAGACACCTGGGAATCTTTTTAAAATCCTGATTTCTGGGGCCCCACCCCATAACAAAGAAACAGAATTTCCGGAGGATGAGGCCCGGAAATCAGGATTTTAACAAGAATCCCAAGTGATTTTAATGTGCAGCCAAGGTTGAGGAGCACTGCTCAACACCAAGCCTTTCAAGATGGTCGTCCTCGGCATCTTTAGGATTCTTCCTCTGTGGGGACTGGTGCTTCTACAGAGCAGAGTCCACAGGGGAAGGTAGGGCACCCTCCACTGGGCCTGGCTGGAGCCCCTGCCTTGTCCCTGACTCAGGAGCGGCTAGACCAGCATGTCAAACTCACGGCCCGCGGGCCGCATGCAGCCCACAATGAACAGTTTTGTGTCCCAGCTAATATAACGGTGTGTAAGAAACGTTTTAATAAAAATTTCATAAGTTAATTTTTACAACATCCTATTATACATAAGTATTAATAACAAACTACTACGTTCGCTAATGACTGATTACTATCATCGTGTTGCATTCATTTCCTTTAAGTT
>NW_006291250.1:40126-41529 GCF_000327345.1 Myotis davidii
GAGTTAAGTTCATATTTAAATTAATGTTGTTGAAGTTAATAAACATTAGCCTTAGATAGATGTGAGTAGAAAATGAACTCACCTTGGGATGGTTGGTTTGTTCGTGTATTTGTTTGTTTTTACAGATCCATAATATAGCATATTCTCAAGGACCAAGAGAACTTGTAAAATGTAAGAGTGGAGGTTTACTTTAGCACCTATTCTTCCAGTGCTACCTGCAGTGTTGGTTCACTGCACAGTATACTGAGGTTCTGAATGCTCTAGAGCAGTGATGGCGAACCTTTAGAGCTCGGCGTGTCAGCATTTCGAACAACCCTAACTTAACTCTGGTGCCGGTCACATATAGAAATGTTTTGATATTTGCAACCATAGTAAAACAAAGACGTATATTTTTGATATTTATTTTATATATTTAAATGCCATTTAACAAAGAAAAATCAACCAAAAAAATGAGTTCGCGTGTCACCTCTGACATGCGTGTCATAGGTTCGCCATCACTGGACTAGACGAAGCCCCTGGCAAATAGCAGAGGACGCCACGGGTCCTTGGGCATCCCGTGCGGTACAGGCTGGAGTTGCACCAGCGCTCAGTTGGGGCGGGTGGGCAGCCCAGGGAGAACAGCACGATGGGGGCCCATGTGAGGCTGGTGAGGCCCTTGGCCAACGTGGAAGGCCTCTCACGGGCCCCCGGCCTATGCAGACCCCGGACTTTCCTCTGAGACCAAACCAGGTCGCCTACCAGCTGGTCAGAGCCACTGTGGTTGACCGCCGGCGACTCCACCTAGCTGGCGCCCACCTACAGGGAAACGAATACAGAGCTGTCTGCGACAAAGTCATTTCCAAGCCACCCACGTCCACGGCGAAGAGAAACGGGAAGAGCTGTCGGTGCTCATTGGATTCCAACAGGGGAGTCATTGTAGCCTTCCTATGGAGCAGCAGGCTTCACGGGTTATTGTCTTGCTTATGTAGCAATAACCTGCTCATTACTCCACAGGGAAAGCTCTCTGGCGTCTCAGGAATGGGCCTGGCTGGGGGCACAAGGGCTGGTGGGAGGACACATCGTGCGGAGGCCTGGGTCTGACTTCATGCTGGGCCTGCCTGCTGTGCAAGTCCAGCCTGGCTCTGGGCATGGGTCTCTGGGGAGCCGGGCTTGCTGCCTTGGGAGGCTTGGAGCTCCACCCTGGACTGTAACTCTTTTCTACTCCTGTGCTGTATTGAAGTGGGGGGACTGGACTGTGTCACAAATAAATCATTTTCTTGTTAAATTAAAAATAAAATCCTTCACACAGTGCCTGGAACGGAGGAAATGTGAAATGGACAAGATTCATTTCCCCTGAACCTCAGTCCCCTCCTCTGCAAAATGGGGTCACAATCGCCCTGCACTCTTGGGGTCGGGGTGCTTGT
>NW_006291250.1:41586-42221 GCF_000327345.1 Myotis davidii
ACAAGGGAGGAGAGGAAGAGCCGTAAAGGAGGAGATGAGGTTTATTAAAACGGAAAAACGTTTGTAGGACAGAAGACACCACAAACGAGCTTTAAGGACGAGTACAGCAGGTGTTACACACAGGAATTCAAATGTCCACCCACAGCTGAGAACACGCCGAGCCCACGAGGGATCCTCAGGGAAGCGCAGCCCACACACCCCCATGCCAGTCTTCACACCCCAAGCCTCCAGAGAGCAGCTTGCCAGGAAGTATGCCCATCTCAAACCAGGGGTGCCAGGAAGTATCCCCATCTCAAACAAGGGGTGCCAGGGAGTATCCCCATCTCAAACAAGGGGTGCCAGGAAGTATCCCCATCTCAAACAAAGTGGCGGCTCACAGATCCTGCGAAGACACCTGCAAATTTCTGGGAGAAAGACTGAAAGCCTAAAAAAGTGGATGTGAGAGAAACCAAGATGGCGGCATAGGGAAACAGCTGAAATTGCTGCCTCGCACAACCACTTCAAAAATACAACTTAGCCGAAACCGGTTTGGCTCAGTGGATAGAGCGTCGGCTTGCGGACTGAAGGGTCCCAGGCTCGATTCCGGTCAAGGGCATGTACCTGGGTTGCGGGCACATCCCCAGTGGGAGATGTGC
>NW_006291250.1:44889-54322 GCF_000327345.1 Myotis davidii
AAGATAAAAAGTAT
Source organism: Myotis davidii (assembly GCF_000327345.1). Taxonomy (NCBI): domain Eukaryota; kingdom Metazoa; phylum Chordata; class Mammalia; order Chiroptera; family Vespertilionidae; genus Myotis; species Myotis davidii. The sequence goes on from NW_006291250.1 coordinate 44,904, forward strand.
GAACAACAAATACATATCTATCAACAAGTGAATATAAAAATCAAGTGAATAAATAATCTGATGAACAGAATAAACTGGTGAATAGAATAGAATCAGGGGCATAGAAAGGGAGTGGACTGATAATTCTGGGAGGAAGGGGGTGTGAGGGGGGCGGGAAGAGAGTGGACAAAAATTGTACACATATGGACAAGGACAGTGGCAGGGTAAGGGCAGAGGGGGGGGTATGGGAACCGAGTGGAGGGGAGCTATGGTGGGGAAAAAGAGGACCAACTGTAATAATCTGAATAAAGATTTAATAAAGGCCCTCTGAAAACTCAAAAAGAAAAAAAGGAAGTGGGTGTGGTGCATTAAATGATGGCCCCACATGTGTCCACATTGCAATTCCCAAACTGGCCAATCTTTTTTTTTTTTTTAATATATTTTATTGACTTTTTACAGAGAGGAAGGGAGAGAAACAGAGAGTTAGAAACATCGACGAGAGAGAAACATCGACCAGCTGCCTCCTGCACATCTCCCACGGGGGATGTGCCCGCAACCCAGGCACACGCCCCTAACCGGAATTGAACCTGGGACACTCCAGTCCGCAGGCGACGCTCTATCCACTGAGCCAAACCGGTTTCGGCCAAACTGGCCAATCTTACTTGACACGGCAAGAGAACTTTGCAGATGTGATGAACTTAAGGATTTTGAAATGGGGAGCTTTTCCTGGATTCTCCATCCAGCTGGGCCCTAAATGCCATCCACGGTGTCCTCACTGCAGGGAGGCAGGAGAGCTGATCACTGTAGCAGCTGGAAAGGTGGCACTGGAGAAAGAATCCCACACCCTAATCCCTGGACCACGTGTTGCCTAATTTGGCAAGAGGGTCTTTGCAGATGTCATCAATTTAAGGAACTAAAGAGGAGCCCATCCAGGCCCTGCCTGGGTAGCTCAGTTGATTAGACCGTCGTCCTCATATACCAAGGTTGTGGGTTCGACCCCTGGTCAGGGCACATCCAAGAATCAACTAATGAGTGAATGAATAAACCAAACTTGTGTTTCTCTCTCTCAATTAAAAGGAAAAGGTGAGTCCTGCTCGTGTGGCTCAGTGGTTGAGCACCGATCTGTGAATCAGGAGGTCACCGTTCAATACCCAGTCAGGACATGTGGCCGAGTTGTGGGCTCGATCCCCAGTCAATGATTCTCTCTCATCATTGATGTTTCTCTTTGTCTTCTTCTTCCTGCCTGAAGTAAATTTTTTTAAAAACATTTTTAATGATGAGATCAGCCTGCATTATTCAGGTGTCCTTAAAAGAGATTGAAGAGAAGACACAGATACACAGAGGAGAAGGTATGTGAAGATGGAGACAGAGATTACCACGATGCAGCCACAAGCCCAGGAATGTGTGGAGCCATCAGAATCTGTCTGAGATAAGGAAAATCCCCCCCTGAACCTCTGAAGGGAGGCCAACAGTGCCACATCTTGGTTTGCAGCCCGGAACTGCAAGTGAATACATGTGTATTGTCTTAGCCACCACCGTTGGGGTAATTTGTCAACAGCAGCCACAGGAAACTAATGCAATGGATAAGAGACTTGAACACATATAATTAGTATCTTTGCCAAACAAAACAATAAGAATAGCCAATAAGCACATACAAAGATGCTCGACATCACTGTTCATCGGAGAAAGACAAAAACACAACGAGATACCACTGCCTACTTACCAGAACGGTCAAAATTCCAAAGAAAGAGAAGAAAATAAGTTGACTGTCCATATGGAGCGTTGTCAGGACAGGGAGCTACCGGGACTTGCATGCTTGGTGCTTGGGAGGGGAGGGGAGGGAGGGAGGAGGAGGAGAATGTCATCAAACTCACTTTAAAAGGCACCGGCAGGCCGAACAGGTTTCGCTCAGTGGATAGAGCGTCGGCCTGTGGACTCAGAGGTCACAGGTTCGATTCAGGTCAGGGGCATGTGCCTTGGTTGCGGGCACATCCCCACTGGGGGGCGTGCAGGAGGCAGCTGATCAATCTCTCTCATTGATGTTTCTGGCTCTCTATCCCACTCCCTTCTTCTCTGTGAAAAATCAATAAAATATATTAAAAAAAAATAAAAGGCACCGGCAGTTTCTCCTAGGATAACGCCCTATTGTCTGTCCTATGACTCGGCAATCCCACGCCCACTCTCAGGGAAACAAGTGCGGCGCACGCGGATACCCACCATGCCTGTGGAGACTGGCTGGGCAGTGAGGTAAGGGCATCCTTGTCTGTGTTGGCAGGGCGAAGTAGAAGTGCTGATTCCTACGCACAGCAACCACTCCCCATGATTTCTTAAAGAGAGTGACTGCCTTTCCCCTTTGTAATCAATTTGAACGCTACGCTGGCAAAGTGGATCGCGTGAAACCAAAGGTGGTCAATCCATTATTTGCTATTCGGCTGCTTTTCTTTCCCCCTCCCTTTGCTTTCCTGTCCTCCTACACAATAGCAATAGGTATACCCTTCAGGTTTCTGTCTCCTCCTGGCCTGTTTCCTGTTTTTGTAAAACAGAGAAAATAATTGTACCTATTTTACAAGACTGCTGAGAGGACGGTGAGATAGATAATGCATAGGAAAGAGCTTGGTAAAGTGGAAAAACGACAACAAAGGCAACGCCCACCACAGCCTTCTGCCAGGATGGTCCTAGCAGCTTTGCTCATAACAGCCAAGCCTGGGGACCACCTGCGTGCAGATCATTCAGCCGGTAAAACAGTGTGTGTGGTCAGCAGTGGAATACTACACAGCAACGAAAAAGAGTATTTGATTGCTACACAGAACACAGATGGAGCTCTCAGATATTATACTGAGCAAAAGAAGCCATGCCCTCCCTCTCCAGCCCCCACGCAAATAAAAAAGATCATTCCATCCCTGGCTCAGTTGATTGGAGTGTCGGCCCATACAGGTTCAGTTCCCAGTCAGGGCACATACATAGGCTTCAGGGGCAATCCCCAGTCAGGGTGAGTACAGGAAGCAACCAACTGATGTTTCTCTCTCCCTCCCTCCCCCTTTTCTCTCTCTCCCCGTTCCTGTCTCTCTCAAAATCAATTTAAAGCCCTAGCCAGTTTGGCTCAGTGGATAGAGAATCGGCCCGCACACTGAAGGGTCCTGGATTCGATTCCAGTCAAGGGCACATACCTTGATTGCAGGCTTGATCCCTGGAAACAAAACATATCCTTGGGTGAGGATTCAAACAAAACAAAACAAAACAAAAACACATTCCATACGAGTCTGTTGATACTAAGTCCAGGACCAGGCAAATGTTATCTACAGATAGATTTCAGAATAGTGGTTTACGTGGGAAGGGTGCTTTCTGGGAAAAAGCAGGCGGCAGCTTCTGGGCCCTGGAATGCCCTCCGTCTCCACCTGGGTGCTGGTTACACGTGTTTTACCCCTTTGTAAGGAGTCACTGAGCCACATACAGTGCAGTTTACACACTTCACTGTATTGTTTTTTAAAATACTTAATTATTGATTTCAGAGAGGAAGGGAGAGGGAGAGAGAGATAGAAACATCAATGATGAGAGGGAATCATTGATCGGCTGCCTCCTGCATGCCTCTTATTGGGCATTGAGCCCACAACCCGGGCATATGCATTTTACCGGAATTGAACCCCGGACCCTTCAGTCCACAGGCCGACGCTCTATTCACTGATCCAAACCTGCTAGGTCTATCTGTAGTTTTTCTTTATGAAACGAAATACAATAAAATAGGAAATAGACTGCACATATTAAGGGATTTAGTGAAACTTCTATTCTAATGATATATATAAACACATACAACATATAATGTACAATGTGATGTTACATATTACATAAAATATATTTTTATAGTCCATTATATACTACTAGGGGCCCAGTGCATGAAATTCGTGCACTGGAGGGCGGGGGTGGGGTGGTGTCCCTCAGTCCAAGACTGCACCCTCTCCAATCTAGGATCCCTCGGGGAATGTATGACTGCTGGTTTAGGCCCCCTGTGGGATCAGGACTAAACCAGCAGCTGCACTTCCCTCTCAGAATCCGGGACTGCTGGCTCCCAACCACTCGCCTGACTGCCTGCCGGATCACCCCTAACCACTCCCTGCCAGCTTGATCAAAAACTAACTGCTCCCCTGCTGGCCTGGTCCCCCCCAACTGCCCTCCCCTGCAGGCCTGGTCACCCACAGCTGCCCTCCTCTGCCGGCCATCTTGTGCCCACATGGAAGCAGCCATCTTGTGTGAAGCCATGATGGTCAATTTGCATATTACCTCTTTATAAGTTGTCACATAATGCACTAATTATGCAGTGTTAGAAATGCATATTGAGGGAAAACTGTGGATTATATAAAAATTGCACATATGGCCCTGGCCGGTTTGGCTCAGTGGATGGAGCGTCGGCCTGCAGACTGAAGGGTCCCAGGTTTGATTCCGGTCAGGGACATGTACCTTGCTTGCGGGCACATCCCCAGTGGGGGGTGTGCAGGAGGCAGCTGGTGGATGTTTCTCTCTCATCGATGTTTCTAACTCTCTATCTCTCGCCCTTCCTGTTAAAAAAAATCAATAAAAAATATTTTTAAGAAAAAACTGTGCATATGTGTCGATTATATAACTGGTTCCTGGAAATGGAGATGGAGACTGAGGCCTATGTGCAGTGGGGGTACCTTGGAGCCTCCGGGGACAGCTGCTGTGGGTGGGGCTGGAGGAGGCAGGACTGGGCAGGGAGAGCTGAGGTGAATGCAGTCCCAACAGTCTATCTGATGGGCACCTAGAGCTGGCATGACCTCCAGTTGTGCCAAGGGGGCTGTCCTTTGTGCTCTGACCCCCTCCATCACCCCCCTCTCCCCTCACTTCCTCTTTTCCAGGGGTCGGTAAACTCTTTATGTAAAGAGCTAGATAGTAAGTATTTTTGTCTTTCAGGCCATAGGATATCTAGAGCAAATACTCAACTCTGCCATTGAAAAATATATACACGAATGAGCGTGACTGTGGACACTGGATTTGGCCTCAGGGCCTTGGTCCATTAACCCCTGCTCTATCCCGGTAACAGAACCTTCTGCTGTTCCAGGAACCGGCCAATCCCACACCTGCCTCAGGGCCTCCGTCCATACTAATAGCCCTTTCTGACTCCCCGGCAGCTGCCTTTGGGCTCATCTCAAACGTGGCTTCCTCCAAGACCCCCTGATCTAAATCGGCTGTCCCCATTACTCCTGAACTCTGACCCTGGGTTAGTTCCTGACGTCTTTACTGTCCCTTTCCCCGCACCAGATGTCAGCCCATAACAGTGAAAGGATTTGAGAATCGGGAGAGGCAGGTTAGGGGAAGGGGGTCCAGAGGAGAGGAATGCCTACGTGATGCGTAGAGACAGCGCCAAGGCCCGATTGTTTACAAGAATCTTACAAGATAAGGAAGAAGGAGAGGGGGGTGCTTGCTGAGCTTAGAAACTTTGAAACTGAGCCCATGCAGGGAAAGGGGGAATGAGACCAATTAGGAAAGCTCGGGGGACATAAAATAAGGAAGGGTCCAATTAGAAAGTGGAATGAACGGACGAAGAAGCTCCCAGCATTTACAAACTGGTAGACAAAGAGACGAAAAGGACTAGGTTCTCCCCATTTTAGAGAGAGCAGGTTTTCTCCATTTGGGGAGTCTCTCCAGGGGGAGTTTGTATGCGCTCGCCATGAACTTCCACATTTTTGCTTGAAATCTTTTAGTCTGCGAATTTATTCTTCAAGCTTCGTGAGATGAGAACCACGCAATGAGAGACCGAGCCTGCCATCCCACGTGTCAGCGGCGGGGACTTTGTCTTGTTCTCCATTAATTCTCAGCGGCTGGAACGGGGCGTGGTGTAAACATCTGTTTAATGTGAGGGTAGATTCTCCTCTGTCCTTGGGGCTGAGGGACCCAGCCTAGCCACTCAGTGTCACAGTGGCTCGTACAGGGATAGCAGGGGCCTCCTGAAGTCCATTTGCTCTGGGGTGGCCCTCTCCTCTGGACAAAAAAAACAACATGGGATGGACAGGGCCTGCCGGGAGCTGGGAGAGACAGAGGCCCAGGCACGTTTTGAGGCTTTTGTGAGCCAGTGTGCATGGGTTTCTGTTCTTTCCTCCCTAAAGCGCCGAGTACCTCTGGAGGGAGGAATCTGGTTTCAGCCTGATTCCTAAGTAACCAGAGGCTGGGCAGGTAACACTTCGGGGGGAAAGTCTGTATGTGCGTCTGTCTTCCCACTGGACTGCGAGTCCTGTGAGGGAGGGTGAGGCTGTCCCAGTCACCGCTGGGACCCACATGACACAGAAAAGGCAGGGCGAATAATGGGCACCTGGGTGACAGTGTCTTAAATGAAAGAATAAACGAAGGACAGTTTTGCTAAGATTAACAGGGATTTTTCAAATACGAAAAAAAGCAGCAATTTGAACACAACCAACTTGAATTACAAATTTATTCTAACCCCTCTTTCCCCAAGTCGCAAATGCATACAAAATTTCTGTAGTAAGTTGGAGCGATGAACCATCCATCCTCCGGCCTCGTGTATTTTGAGAGGGCGCCCTTCCCACCTGCCCACACCCTGATCCCACCCCCACCCGGTGGGTGAAGCTGTTGCAGCCCACAGGTCTGGGCACATCAACACACACACGGGCTGTTTCTTTTTCTTCAACATATTTTATTGATTTCAGAGAGGAAGGGACAGGGAGAGATAGAAACATCAATGACGAGAATTGTGATTGGCTGCCTCTTGCACACCCCCTATTGGGGATCAAGCCCACAACCCAGGCGTGTGCCCTTGACTGCAATCGAACCTGGGACCTTTCAGTCCACAGGCTGATACTCCATCCACTGAGCCAAATTGGCCAGGGCAGGGGCTGTTTTCAATCTCACACGTGAGCACAGCGCTACCTCAGGGTCAGATGGCACAGGGTCAGGGGCTTGGGCTCCTGCCTCCTCCTCTTTCCTGCCTGTGTGACCTCAGGCAGGTGACTTCCCCTCTCTGTGCCTCAGCTTCTTCATGAATGAAAAGCACTTAGAACAGTGCCTGACACCCACCCAGAGCTCAAAGGATTCCACCTGACTGCTGTTTATTAACATGATGGGGGAGGGGTTCGCAGTCAAGATCCCTGACGTCCAGCAACTGGTCCTCCAGAGATGTGACAGGGCCAGAGTGAATCCTCTCAGGGGTAACCATGGAAACCAGGCACTGAGCCTGCCCACCTGGCTCCTCGGTCCACCACCCTTCCATGCACTGGTATCTCTTGCCTTCTTCCTCTCATCATTTAACCCACTTGGGTCACTCCTACTGTAGAACACCCCACCCATGACCCATCTCCTCGCCCTCTACACCAGACTCTCCCTTTCTTCTACGAAGAATTGATGTTACACTAACCCAGTTTACCGGGTTTCTACCAGGTCTTGTGGCCAGGTGTTTTTAACCACCTGGGGGAAGTGGAAGAAAACCTGCCCCACCCATTTCCTGGTCTATGACTACGCCCATTCACTGAATGCCAAGGTCTTGGGTGGCTGTGATTGGGGATGGAGGACCACCCACTCTCAGCACCGCTCTGGGACCTCTGTGGAGATTCCCACCCCTCCCCCCAGTGACCTGCCTCCCCCTCATCTCCCTTCTTGCTCCCCACCTGTTCCCTCAAGCACCCTGCACCCAGGGTCACCTGGGCTCCCGTTTCCCTCCCAGTGCCACTGGCTCCCATCCCTCATGGGCTTCATGGTCCTGGGCAAGTCCCTTGGCTTCCCAAGCCTCAGTTTCCCCATCTGGGACCGTTCATAGGATGACTCTCACCCCCATCAGATCTCTCAGCTTCTCTCCTAATTTTAATGAGCTTTGTACCCATTTTGGAGATCCATATAATGGTTCTCAGTCCTTTAATTAGGAAACACCTACAGTCTGAAAAATAGGAGCTCTCCTTGGACTGTTCCTCTCGCATGTGGGGAAGGTCAAATGTCCCATGGGGTCGGCAGGAGTCCCAGCACACTCTTGGGGTGGGGAGGTGGAGCGAGGTGATGGAACTTGTGAATGTGAGCTTATTTGGGAAAAGGGTCTTTCCTAGAGTTAGGGTGGCCCTAAATCCAATGGACAGGTGTCTTTATAAGAGACAGAAGAGAAGGCCACGTGAGGATGGAGGCGGAGACTGGAGGGAATGCAGCCGCAAGCCAAGGAGCCTGGAGACACCAGAAGCTGGAAGAGACAAGGATCCCCCACTAGAGCCTTCGGAGGCAGTGCCAACAGCTGACTTTGGATCTGTGGCCTCTAGGACTGGAGAGAATAAATTCTGGTTGTCCTAAGCCACCAAATTTATGGTAATTTGTTAGGCTGCCCTAGGAAACGACTAAAGAAGGCAAAACCAACTAGGGGCCCACACCAGGGAGATGGAGGTGGCACTTGGGGCTATGGAGGCAGGAGGTACCAGTGCATGAAGAGGGACTACTGGACCAGTCTGGAGCCCCAGGGGAGGGGGCAGGAGCCCACAGATCAGCATTTAAAGGCAACATGGGGGATGTGATCATCTAATCCATGGCCCTGGGGAAGGTAGGAAGGGGCAGCCAGGAAAGGCCCGGGGAATCTGGCTACAGATAACAGGAAGCTGAGGCTGAAAGGCAAGTTGATTAGCCCTGGGAAAAATCAAAGTCCACCACGTCAGGGGGGTTGGGAGGGCACTGCCTGAGAAGACCAGCCATTCCAGTGGGTGGTGCCACAGACTGAAGGAGAGGGCTCTGTTGGAGTATTCCACTTGAGGACTCAGGAGGTCTCACAGATCAGGTTAGGAAAGATATTCGGTGGATCAATTGCAAGCCAGGATCCTTTCCCCCTCTTAAGGGGGACAGAAGTCCAGGGAAAGACACTGCATTCCTTACAATGGTCTGGATCAACTGATCAAAAGAAGGGGGTGTTCCGTGTAATGGCCGAGTGTCCCAGGGAAGGTAGCACTGACCAGGCAAATGGGGAGCTTGACAGGCTGCTCAGCTGAGGTCCAGGTTCCATGTTTTCCTTCTGCCAGAGGAGTGAGCATGTCTCCCTGCTGGCTGGGACCTGGAAGGCCGGTGAGGTTTGGGATGGGGTGGAGAGGTGAGCACTGCGGGCTGTACCAATGAGCCAAGGAGGGGGCTATGTTGGAACGCTTCACAGTCCCAGTGCAAGGTACTACCGCTGGTCAGCAGGGGGTGACCAACAGCCAAGTTCATCAAAATCTCAGTGGCTTCCGCTGGGCCAGCACATTAGGGCGCACATGGCCACATCCGAGTTCAGGTTTCAGCAGCCTATTTCTCGGACTTGGACGTGGACTTGGACCGCGCCTCCGCGTCCCGGGTGTAGAGTTCAGCGCGCACCTCTTGCATCTGCGCCTGCAGCTCCTCCAGGGCTCTCGGCGCCTCCTGCGCCTGCACCTGCGCCTGCAGCGCCTCGAGCGCCAGCGCCAGGCGGCCCACCTCGTCCT